>NC_090245.1:41817095-41925333 GCF_037325665.1 Littorina saxatilis | reverse complement strand
CCGGCTTTTGTTTTTGGCTCACGTAAGTGTAGCCTATGCGATCGTAACTTTGTCTGTCTGTGCGTGCGTGCGTGCGTGCGTCTGTGCGTGTGTATGTCTGTGGTAGAAACTCTAACATTTGAAGACGTCACATTACATTGACGTCACATTATGACGTAGGAGGGTTAGACGTCACGCGAAGGAAGTACTGAAAGTCTCGGTCATTATTATTTTGAGCGCGCCGAGACTGGTTGGCAGTCGTGTCCTTGTAAGTAGGCTACATGCAGACAGACAGATCTAGATCTAGTGTCTCGCTTTCTTGCACAGTTTCACCTATGCTCTTTCTGTGTGTGTGTGTGTGTGTGTGTGTGTGTGTGTGTGTGTGTGTGTGTGTGTGTGTGTGTGTGTGTGTGTGCGTGTGTGTGTGTGTGTGTGTGTGTGTGTGTGTGTGTGTGTGTGTGTGTGTGTGACGGAGTGATTGAGTTTGTGTTACTGTTTGTCGATTTCTTACGTGAGCCTTGATGGCTTCGCCTCTTGTTTTTCTTTAACTGAATGACAGTTTTGAAAGGTAGTTGGGTAATTTGTTGGCTCAGGTCGCACCAGATCGGTATATTTTTCTTTGTTTTGATCCACATTTGTCTTCTAGTAAATTAACTTTTTGGAAGGTGTTAGTGTTAGTCTTGGCAGGCTCAGATTGCTCCACGGTTTACCTTGTTTTTATCAAGAGAGGTGTCGGACGCCTGCACGAAAACTCCGATTACAGACTAGTTTAGAAATGGCGGCATGGCACGGCAGCCACAGGGTCGGACAACGATAGAACGGACGGTCGGGCGAGCGGCGGACGAACCCCCGGCCCATCGAAAAACTTGAACAATGATAGTAGTACGAAGTTTCAGTTCTATCAGTTTTTACATTTAGTCAAGTTTTGACTAAATGTTTTAACGTAGAGGGGGAATCGAGACGAGGGTCGTGGTGTATGTATGTCTGTGTGTCTGTGTGTCTGTGTGTGTGTGTAGAGCGATTCAGACTAAACTACTGGACCGATCTTTATGAAATTTGACATGAGAGTTCCTGGGTATGATATCCTCAGACGTTTTTTTCATTTTTTTGATAAATGTCTTTGATGACGTCATATCCGGCTTTTCGTGAAAGTTGAGGCGGCACTGTCACGCCCTCATTTTTCAACCAAATTGGTTGAAATTTTGGTCAAGTAATCTTCGATAAAGCCCGGACTTCGGTATTGCATTTCAGCTTGGTGGCTTAAAAATTAATTAATGACTTTGGTCATTAAAAATCTGAAAATTGTAAAAAAAATATTTTTTTATAAAACGATCCAAATTTACGTTCATCTTATTCTCCATCATTTGCTGATTCCAAAAACATATAAATATGTTATATTTGGATTAACAACAAGCTCTGAAAATTAAATATATAAAAATTATCATCAAATTTTTTTTCCAAATCAATTTAAAAACACTTTCATCTTATTCCTTGTCGGTTCCTGATTCCAAAAACATATAGATATGATATGTTTGGATTAAAAACACGCTCAGAAAGTTAAAACGAAGAGAGGTACAGAAAAGCGTGCTATCCTTCTCAGCGCAACGAATACCCCGCTCTTCTTGTCAATTCCACTGGCACTGCCTTTGCCACGGGCGGTGGAGTGACGATGCTACGAGTATACGGTCTTGCTGCGTTGCGTTGCGTTCAGTTTCATTCTGTGAGTTCGACAGCTACTTGACTAAATGTTGTATTTTCGCCTTACGCGACTTGTTTTTTTACTGAACTTGACAGTAATTCACCTAGTTTGACAAAAAAAAAAAAAAAAAAACAAAGATATACAAAAACAACAACACAGGGACAACAAAGCAACAACAAAATAAAAATAATACACACACACACACACACACACACACACACACACACACACACTGACACACACACACTGACACACGACACACACACACACACACACACACACACACACACACCGCACACAGAGACACAGACACAGACACATACACACACACAGACACAGACACATACACACACACCGTCACACACACACACACACACACACACACACACACACACACACACACACACACACACACACACACACACACACACTGGAATGACTTTAGTTTCAAGGAAAGGGGTTTCCTCTTACACAATGAATTATCACAGTAGAAAATCTAATCCCAGATCTCCCGTGGTTGCAAAGTTACAAAAACTTACCGCCAGTCCGACGGGGGGGGGGGGGGGGGGGGGGGGGGGGACGCAGAAAGGTCGAGGCTACCAAAAGCATTCATTGGTAATCCCCCCAAATCCGCCGCCTATAGCCTACCACCCCCGCCTCCCAGATCCTCCGCCCCCATGTACAATCATTATGTAGGTAAGCTATTTCTTTTAGGTGAGTAGGAGGCACCTGTCGTATGCCTGTGCGGTGTGTGTGTCTGTGTGTCTGTCTGTGTGTGACTGTGTGTGTGTGCGTGCGTGCGTGTGCAGTGCGTGCGTGCGTGTGTGTGTGTCACAGTGAGTGTGTGTGCGCGTGCGCGCGTGAATGTGTGCGTGCGTGCGTGCATGCGCGCGCGCGCGCGCGCGTGCGTGCGTGTGTGTGTGTGTGTGCAGTGAGTGTGTCATTGTGGTAAGCAATTCGGTAAACACACAGCGAGACATTGATGTCGCAAAATGCCTTGTGTTTTATTTGAAGAAGACAAAAACACTCGAGAGAGAGAAGAGAGAGCGGGGGGGGGGGGGGGGGGGGGGGGTGAGGGGTGGGGCGATAGGGCAGAGAGAATAATCTCTCGCTTCAAAAAACCCTATCGTGTCCTCAGTGACAAGTGTCTGCTACTATATCTTGTGACGTCAGAGGAGTTGACATCCCTGAAAGCACGCTGGAGACATATGTATACACAGGTCTACATTTATCTATACATCCGCTAGCACATTTTGGACCCTTCACGCACGCGTGGAGGTTCTGGTTACAGTCTGAAAGGGATCTTGACGTCAAAGTGAGAGTGTGTGCGTAGTTTTTAGTGAAGGGGGAAAGTTCTTCTGTTACGTGCGGAATTGTAATTATTCAGTTTGCTTCTGAGGATATGTGCGTGGAATGTATCAAATGCGTTATTAGTGATTTACTGATTATCTGAAAAGAAAGAAAAAAGGAAAAACTGAGGAGGAGAGAGAAGGGGAAAAGCAGCATCAATGGATCCGAGAGCAGGTGAGCGCTGTCTGCCAGTTTGTGTTCTGTGTATGAGTGTGGGTGTGTGTGTGTGTGTGTGGGGGGGGGGGGGGGGGGTTGTCAAATATTAGACTCATTATTTTCTTTTTTTGCAGTTAAAAAATCTTGCGTCCTGTTATGTTAAAAATCATATCGTCAGATCGGTCAGATTTGTTTTAATATATTATACAAAGTACCTGCCCTTTTCGACTTTCTTTGCCACTGTCTGTCATGGTTTCTTCCGTGCGCACTCTCTCTGTCTCTGTCTCTCACTCTCTCTTCTCAGTCTCTCTCTCTCTTTTTTTGTTCTCTCTCTCTCTCTCCCTCACTCTAGCTTTCTCTCGCTCTCTCCCTCCCCTCTCTCTTCCTCCTTTTCTCTCTCTCTCTCTCTCTCTGACATGTCATCAGGGTCTTAATGTATTTGTTGAATTTTATGCGTGACTATAATTTATAACTGTGCAGATACTATTGCTGTTATTTTAACCACTATTGTAAGGGGCTGTGGCCTTAGACAATTAAAGATTTGTTCTTGTTCTTGTTCTCTCTCTTTCTTTCTCTCTCTCTCTCTCTCTCTCTCTCTCCTCTCTCTCTCTCTCTCTGCGGGCTCTCTCTCTCTCACTATCCCTTTCTCTCATTCTCTCTCTCTCTCTCTCTCTCTCTCTCTCTCTCTCTCTCTCTGCCCCCTCCCCCCTCTCGCTCTCTCCCATCCACCTCTCTCAGTCCATCGCATTTTCATCTTTGGTTCAACCTCCAACGACGTTTTCACAACCTTAATTACGACAACAGTAGAACTTTTTGGCATTTAAAAACATCCGGAATCAGTTTCCTAACGTCCAACGGGTTTCGTCTACTAGACCTTTGTACCCGGCAGAACTGAAAACATAATATGACAATGACGAGTCCGGACTCCTAAGTTTAAGACGCAGCTGCTGGTCCCAGCGTTCATGTTCCTTTTATAGATCTAAAAATAATAGTTTTAGCTCATTTTCAGGTCAGTTTCAATATTCACATTAATGTATTCAGTTATCATGTTTTTGAATCATTTTTGAGTAAAGCATTAGCACGTCCGTCTAAATTACGGTACAGGGATTGTTCACTAGATGTTGTAAGGTCAAATTCGTCAGATGACGTCCCCCCAAGGGTACTGTCACAAAGAAAAGCTAAGACTGCGACAGCCGTCCTTCTTTACATCAGATTGACACACCTGTCCTTACCCCAAACACTTGTGAACCAAACTAGAAAGGTGAAACACAGCCTGAGTATACAGTACATACCCACACGCCTGTGTAATTAATTTAGTTGTGAACCTGTTACTGTCAGGCTGGTTGTACAATGTACAAGCCTTGTCTTGGTGGGTCTTTGCTACACCGTATGTACATGATACAGCTTTGAGTCCCTTTTCATCTTTTCTGTGTGTCTGTATGAATGTGTGCCCGTTTGGTCGTCTAACTGCCCCCCCCCCCCTTTTTACATTTAGTCAAGTTTTGACTAAATGTTTTAACATAGAGGGGAAATCGAGACGAGGGTCGTGGTGTATGTGTGTGTGTGTGTGTGTGTGTGTGTGTGTGTGTGTGTGTGTGTGTGTGTGTGTGTGTGTGTGTGTAGAGCGATTCAGAGTAAACTACAGCATAAAGGGACACAATCACACCTTTTGTTTGCCTGTACGTGTCTGCAATGAATTGTAAATGTGGGATACCTTATGCAAAGCGCCTCACCACGCTCACTGGCTGTAGGATCACGCATCCCCTTACTGAGTCTGAACACCTGTTTGCAAAGGGTAGCGACAGTGTTTGAACAAGTGGTGAACCTGGTTGTAAAATTGGGTTGTATTTAAAGCAAGTTTCCAGTGTTTTGTTTTTACCCCGAGTAATACTAAAAATATGTCTGTATATTCCAGTAAGATCGTGGTGATAAAACTGGGTTGTATTTTATGCATTTTTCGAATGTCCCCCCCCCCCCCCCCCCCCCCCCCCCCCCCCCCCCCCCCCCCCTTCCTCTCAGTCTCTGTCTTTTATTTCTTTTTATTTGTGCACTCTTTCTGTCTGTCTTCCAATCTTGTTTTGTCAACTGCATGAACAAAAATGTTACCCTCCACCACGAAATGAGTCGCATGTCACCTCGCGCGGTTCTGCGCTAGGCTTAATGTAAGTCCGGGGAGTGTATGGTAACAGTGTGAGGGTCACCTTAGTCACAGGCTTATAACTCAAACAGTTTTTGCTCTTTTCTAAAACGGTTTTCACCACTGGATAGAGCATAAAAAACTCTTTAGGAAAATGTAAAAATATGAAAATCATGCAAAGGTGACATGCGACTCATTTCGTGGTGGAGGGTCACAATTATGTACAATGGAAGGAGTTGTGCCTTTAACTCGTAGAATTTTCCACGAACAAGGACTGGCGCTTGATCGGGTGTCAGGGCTGAAATTTTGAATTTGGAAGCAGTGAAGCAGAACATTTGTAAGGCGGAGGCCAGCCATTGGGGTTATGGCACTCTTCCTTTTCTCTAAACAAACAAACAAACAAACACTCAAACAAACAATTAAAACAAAAGATTAAAACAAACACACAAACAAACATTTAAAACAAACAAAAACAAAAATGAACACACACGAACAAACATTCTCGATGAAAATTGTACTGCAAGCAAGCATCGGTATGGTTTTTGCATGATGTCATGCAAATCTCATTTTTAACAAAAATAGACTTACTGTGTTTTGCCAGAGATGGGCAACCAGATTAGGCAGCTGTCTTCTTCTCTTCTTCTTCTTGGCGTTCGCAGAGGTTACACAATCAGTCCAGCACTGGTGATAAATGTTGTCGTTTTCTCCAACTCCTGTCGACTGCCGTATAGTTTGGTCTGCAAGGGAGTTGGCGACGGCCACACTTCTTTTCGTTCCTCATCTAGTCGGGACATCGCTGTAAGATGTGTTCCGCTGTTTGGTCCTCTTGACCGCAGGCACAGGTTGGTGATGGCGCCAGCTTGAACTTTCGGTTCATGTGAGCATTGAGCCTGTTGTGGCCAGTACGCAG
Source organism: Littorina saxatilis (assembly GCF_037325665.1). Classification (NCBI taxonomy): domain Eukaryota; kingdom Metazoa; phylum Mollusca; class Gastropoda; order Littorinimorpha; family Littorinidae; genus Littorina; species Littorina saxatilis. Next base: position 41,919,102 of record NC_090245.1, on the reverse strand, counting down.
CCTGATGAGGTTGACTTGCTGCTCTCTGGACATTGTGTGGTAGTCATCTCTGTTTGTCCTTGGCCTCATCAATGCCTTGATGATTGTCTTCTGCTCACTAAAGCTGACACTGTTTTCAGGTTGGTCTTCCACGGCTCCTTCTTTTGCCAGCTCATCTGCCCTTTCATTTCCTGGTATCCCACAGTGTGCTGGTATCCACTGGAGGACAACTCTTCTGGTTTGTCTGACCATCTGTAATGCTTTGGCCAGCTGTGGGAGTTTGTCGTTCTCTAGGGCCTGAAGGACTGAAAGGGCGTCCGAGAGGAAGACAACTTGGTAGCAAGGGTCTGCGGAGTCCTGAACGAAGGAGGCGGCCTGCATGAGAGCTTCTGCTTCTGCTTTATAGTTTGTGCAGTGTTTGCCAGTGGCAACGCTGGATGTAGCTGTATGTCCCCCAGGGAACTGGATGAGAATGCCTGCACCTCCATTGAGCACGGCGTTAGTTGCTGATCCATCGGTGTATACATGGATCCACGCCTCTTTTGGGTACTGTTCGTCGATCAGGGCTAAGGTGAGTGCCTGTCGAGCTGTGTCATTCTGATCTTCTCCTGAGGTAACATGTGGAACACTGGTGCAGATCTGGATGCCTGGTTTCTCTGTTGCCTTGGGGGTTTCCTCTTCTTCTTGAGTCAGAGGTAGAGTGTTCTGTGGAAGGACTTCCCTGTACTGTCGAGAAAGTCTCTTGCTCTCGTGTACAAAACTGCTCCGTTTAAGCCGGTTCTTGGTGAGGTTGCTCAGTCTGTGCTTCATGTGGTGGTCGGGTAGGCACTTGAGCTTCTCGGCCTGTACCATAGTCTTGGCTTCTCTTCTTTGACAGAGGGGTTGGATGGTGGTAAGCTTCTCCATTTCCTTGATGGGCGTGGATTTCATTGCACCAGTGATGAGTCGGAGGGCCTGGTTTTGCACACGGTCAAGGGTCTGCAGGTTTGTCTTGGCTGAGGTTGACCACGCTGTGGAGCCGTACTCGAGGTGGGGTCTGATTGTTCCCTGGTATACTGTCTTCAGTATCTTCTCGTTCGCTCCCCAGGTGGTACCTGCCAGCTTCCTGAGTATGGCTAGCTTGCGCCGGGCCTTCGTCTCTGCCTGTGCAATGTGTGGTTTCCAGGTCTGCCGCCTGTCAAAGGTGACACCAAGGTACGTTGCTTCTTCATCCTCTCTCAGAGGAGTTCCACCAAGCCTAATGGTTCCGGCTTTCTGCTTTGGCGACAGTGTGAATAGGGTGGTGGAGGATTTCTCCTTGTTGATGGAGACGCACCAATCTTCTGCCCATGCGTTCAGCCTATCTGCCGCTTGCTGCATTCTGTAGGTGGCAGTACTTGCGTGCTCCTCCTTGCACCAGATCACAAGGTCGTCTGCGTAGAGAGCAGCTTTTATCCCCTTGGGCATCTCAGACACCAGATCGTCGATGAAGAGAAGGAAGAGTGTGGGGGAGAGGACTCCGCCCTGAGGGACGCCATGACGAAGGAGGAACTTCTTGCTTTTGGTCTGGTCGACGTCAACTCTTGCCCTGCGGTTATAGAGGTAAGAGCGAATCCACTGGTACATGTTGCTGGACACGCCTTTCCTCAGCAGTTTTACAAGGAGTCCATCTTTCCAGACCTTGTCAAAGGCCTTCTGAAGATCTATCCAGGTGACAAAGACCAGCTTCTGTTCCTGAAAGGCATCTTCAACTTCTTGCGCCAGGTAAGTGATCTGATCTTCAGTGCTGCGGAACTGTCGGAATCCAGCTTGCTCATGGGCGAGGAGGTTCCTGGATTCCAGGTACCACCTGAGGCGCTCGTTCACAATTCTCTCCAGGGTCTTCACAACACAGCTGGTGAGGCTGATTGGGCGATAGCTGGTGGCCTTCTTTGGATCCTTCCCTTTTTTTAAGATGGGGATCATGATCGCTTCTCGCCAGAGTTGTGGTAGCGATCCTTCTTGCCAGCTGCTGTTGAAGACCTCGAGTAGCTTGTTCTCTGCTGCACTACCAAGGTGGGTTAGCATCTCGTTGGTGATGCCGTCTGGGCCAGGGGACTTCTTCGCCTTTGACTTTTTCAGAGCTGAGTGCAGCTCGTGGAGTGTGAGTGGTTGACTCATGGCGTCCACTGTCGACTGTCTGGCAGGTCTCTCTCTTTTCTCTCTTCTTGCTTCTCTCTGTTTCTCTGGGCTAACATGGAGGTTGCTCTCAGCTGCATAGCTTTCAGCAAATTGGTTGGCAGCATGCTTTCCAGTTAGCACCTTCCCGTTCTCTTCTAATGTGATCTTTCCTCTGCTGGTGTTCTCATCATTCAACTGCTTGGTGAGCCTCCAGAGCTTTCTGCCATCCTTCTCAAGGTTCAGAGAGCTTGTTTTCTCTTGCCAGCTTCTCCGTCTTGCCTGTAGCTTCTTTTTGAGAAATTTGGCTTTGGCTTCCTGGAGGCGGATGTTGTTGTTTTGTGACGGGTTGACTTCTGCTTCCCTTCTGGCGTCTGCCAGATCATCATCCAGTTCCTGCAATTCATTGCTCCAGTAGGGCTTATAGTCTCTCCTGGCACCCCTGGGAATGGACTCACGCGCTGCTCTGAGGATGCTCATGTTGAAGTCCTTCGCCACCATGTTGATGTCTCGACCCTCGACTCTGATGTCTTTGGTGAGTTCGCTGGTGCGGTGTCTAAAGAGGAACCAGTTCGCTCTTTTGTAGTTCCACCGTGGGAAAGAAGCTTCAGTGCAGGACTCCATGCCCAGGGTCAAAAAGACTGGCCGATGGTCACTTCCACCTAGCTGTTCTCCGACCTCTCTGCTGGTTAGCTGGTGCATGTCTTCCGTGCAGAGGGCTAGGTCAGGAGTTGATGTAGTGTGCCATCTTCTGGAGTAGAATGTAGGGCAGTCAAAGGGACTGTTCAAAAGGATGAGACCTTTGTCGTCCTGCCAGTTCTCCACCTCTTCTCCTCTCCGATCCAGGTGGTCATATCCCCAACTCTGTGAATGACTGTTGAAGTCACCCACCACGATGAAGTTGGAGGCCTTTGCAGGGATCGTGTCAAGGGCGAGGTGTCTATCATTGGGGCAGTAGAAGTTGACAAGATGGAATTCTGATGTCTTCGTCTGGATTCGAATCACCTGATATTCGGAGTCCTCCATGTGCGTTTCTATCAAACAGGCATTGATGTTGTTCCTGATGAGGGTCAGGATTCCTCCTTTGCTTCGGTCTGTTCTGTCGGACCTAAGGCATTGGTAGCCTCTCACTTTGAAGGACTTTTGGGGTGTCAGGTGCGTCTCCTGAATACAGCAGATGTTGATGTTCTTCTCATGCAGGATATGCTCCAACTCTGTCTTCTTGTTCAGGATACTTTCTGCGTTCCAGTGCATGACCTGAAAAGGTCGCTGCTGACTGGGTTTCTTCCTGGTTGTGGTGGTGCCAGTCACTTTCCTCCCGTGTCCCCTGGCGTGACAAGACGGACGGGAGGGACCTCCAGTAGTTGGGGCTGGGTCCCTTTGAGGCATGGGACCCGACGCTGCTCCACCCTGGGGGGTCCTCAATGGGCGAGCGCCATTTCCATCTGTGCTGGTTGATTGTGTCATCATTTGCGTAAGTGCGTGTACCCGTGGTTTGTTAGAATGCGCCGTGCGGCCCGGGTCCTCCGTCTTCAGCATTCGGGGTTTTCTGTCGGGGTTACCTCACCCTTAGCTCATGGCCCGTACGTCCTACCCTGAGAGCACAGGGGGGAGGATTTTCCGGGATCCCACCCGGAGCCAGTTTGGTCCGCGGCCGCAAGCGGCTGATCTCCATATCTGAAGACCGTTCCCCTATCCGCCACCCGGGGACGCGCTGGGTTGGGGGTGGTCGCCCCACTGAAAATCCCACACTGGGTTAAGAAAGATCAGCCTGTCCCAGTAGGCAGCTGTAACACTGATACTCATTACATAGTGGACTGTGTGGTGTCGTATGTACATCTCCTCTTTCGCTACAGGAACCTTATTTTTTCTACGACCGTGTGTACCATATTTCCAAGTTACACACCAAATTTCACCTCAATCGAACGAACAAACAAGCAAACCAACAAAAACAAACAAATACACAAATACACAAATAAACAAACCAACAAACAAACCAACAAACACACACACACACACACACACACACACACACACACACACACACACACACACACACACATTAATAACAAAGTAAAACTTATACATACACGGGGGGGGGGGGGGGGTAAAAATGAAGTTCTGCGGGGCAAGACTGATGATTTTCCTGTTCCAGACACGACCCAGGAGGGAACGGTTCACGACACAAGCTTCGTCCCACTCCCCCACGACAGGAGCCAGTTTACCTACGCCTCCTCCGTATCGGAGTTCGGGGGTGGTCGAACCCGCGGTCACCACTACAACCCCAGCGCCTCCTATGTGGACCCTGCTTCACAGAGCTATTTCTCCGTGCCTGGTGTTCGAGTGAGTTGGAGGGTGAGGGGTGCTGGTGGGGGGGGGGGGGGGGGCGGGGGCAGGGGGTAGTGGGTGTTGAGGGGGGGGGGGGGGTGAGAGAGAGAGAGAGAGAATGACAATTGACAATGACAATGACAATGAACCACTAGAGAGAGAGAGAGAGAGAGAGAGAGAGAGAGAGAGAGAGAGAGAGAGAGAGAGAGAGAGAGAGAGAGAGAGACTGACACACACACACAGACAGATAGATGCAGGCAAGGAGACAGACAGACAGACAGACAGACAGACAGACAGAGACAAAGACAAAGAGGTTTGTACAAGGCGGCGTATGATTATGTGTGTGTAAACAAACAGACAGGCAGGCAGCCAGGCAGGCGAACGGACAGACAGACAGATGGTGTCCCGCCCGTGGCTTGTCCTTTATTATTTTCTTGTTGGTGTTTACAAGTGTTTGACGAACAAACGGATCAACAGACTGACAGACAGACAGGCTAATATCACACGTGATATCCTTGTCCGCGGATTTTTTTTAAACTAAATTTTGTTTGAATGCATACAACCTGTTGATAACTTTGTCGTAACATTTCCTCTGTTCCGGCTGACAAGTCTGATTAGCAGGACCGGACCGGGGGGGGGGGGGGGGGCTTTGAGGGCTCTAGCCGCCCCCCCCCCCCCGCTTTTTTTTAACATTTATTTTTAAAAGCCGTTGTATATTATTGTAAAAAAAAAAGGGGGAGAAAAAAAAGACAGGTTGAGCAATTTCTAAGCTCAGATAGCCCCGTTTGGCTTCTTTGGGCGCATGCCCCCGGACCCCCCTACGAATCTCAGCCGCTTCGCTCATTCGTCTAGGTCGCTTCGCTCCCTTTACTTAGGCCCCCCCCCCCCCCCCCCCCCATAACAAACTAACTGATCCGGCCCTAGTATCTTTGTAATGTATACACATGGCTTGCTGTGTCAGTTACGAGTGTAAATCTTGTATGACACAGCATGCAATGTAATATTCTGTTTATCCCCGAGTACGCAGTAGGAGGGTCCAGCAGACTTTAATTGTGTGTGTGTGTGTGTGTGTGTGTGTGTGTCTGTCTGTCTCGACTTAACAGCTTATTGCTGGGAAACTACTGGGCGCAGTTCTTTCAAAAGTTGATACACTAACTTGATAATAGGTCCGATTGATCGTATTAAAACTTCAGAATGTTACCTGGGACCTAAATGCGAAATATTCCACCAAAACGACTCTTAACGGGGGGAGTTTTTGCGGTGGGAGGCTGGTCGCTTTGCGAACAGCCTGAACTAAAGGGGAGACTTGGGCGGCCTCAGCCGAACACGTCACGGAGTGACGAGAAAAGCATGATTTGCAAGCCAGCCGCAGCTGGTGGGGATTTGGTCTCGGCAAAGAAACTACAATACAGTGCTTGGTCTCGGTGAGACTGAAAGAGAGAGAGAGAGCGACAGATACACACAGTGATTCAAGGCGCACAACTCTAGTAAAGTTGTCGTAGCACGTCCGTCTATGGCCAAAGTGATCCGGGTTCGATTCCCGGCATGGGCGGTCTATTTTTTATTTTTTTAATTTTTTTTTTAAATTCTTGTTTACTATTGTTTATTATGAACGTTTTAATGTTTTATTTCACTCTAATAATTTTTTTAATTGTGTAAAATAAATAAATAATTTTATTTTTTTTTTTTTTTTAGTGATCTGGGTTCGATTCCCGGCATGGGCGGTCTATTTATTTATTTTTTCAATTCTTGTTTACTATTGTTTATTATGAACGTTTTAATGTTTTATTTTACTCTAATAATTTTTTTTTTAATTGTGTCAAATAAATTAAAAAAATTTTTTTTAAATCCACGTGCACAAGACAAAAACTTTCATACTCGGGGAGCGAGCCAGTCTGAAGAGTACTCGGGTCCAGCGCCAGCGTTTTTTATCAGTTCTACATACTGTACTTGCGTGCCTTCTGCTCCAAACGTCCCGGAGTAAAAGTTTCCATATTTGAACCTCGATCTCTTCCAAAGCCTCGTGAAATCTTTTTCGTCAAAGCAAAAAGACGTCACTCTAGAAAGTATAGCGTGACGTGTATGTTATCAAAATTCTTATAGCAGTAAACAGAAAGCGCACATGTTTGCAAACGTGTTTTCAGAATGACGTTTGTCTCGGTGAATTTGTCATCACGACAACCAGTGGACAATTAGGTCACCACTACAACCAGTTTGACACGACCTCATTTACATGATATACCCACGTGTGAGTGACAGGTTTAGTCGGTTATGACATGGGTGGGGTCTCTCCCGGGTATGTAGGATAATATCAATATCTCGGCAGTGTCTAGATATCACCTCTTTTTTCAGATTGTGGAGATTGACCCCTCAGTGCAGATGTTCCCCTCCCATCCCAAAGGCTCCATGGTGACGTCAGTCCTCTTCACCTTCATCTGCTGTTTCATCTGTTCCATCCCTGCCGTCGTGCTCAGCAAACAGGTCAGTGTTGTGTCACCTCCCCTGCCCCGGCCCCCTCCCCCATCCCACCCTCCCACCTGTTGTTACACCGTGTTGTTGTGTTCATCCCCGTCCCCCTCAGCCCGCTATCTCTCCCCCCCCCCCACCCATGTAACGACCTCAACTATGAAATAATGTTTACCTTCGTCTGCTGTTCTTTCTGCTCCTTTCCTACCGTCGTGTTCAGCAAGCAGGTCAGTGTTGTGCCCCCCCCCCCCCCCCGATCTCCCAAACCCGCCACCAGCTGTTGTTACACCGTGTGGAAGTGTTCACTCGCCCCAATGTTGTCCTCTGCCAATGTGCCATGAACTCACTTTTACGTTCATCACCTGTTTTGTCTGTTCCATCCCTGCCGGTGGTGCTCAGTAAGCATGTACACGAGGAGTGATTCATTGGTTGTGTTCACCCCCCCCCCTCCCCTTTCGAACGTCTTCTCCCGTTAATACATTGGTTGTTTTCACACACCCCCCCCCCCTTTTATAGCATTGGTTGTTCTCACTTCAATTATCTTTTGTATGTGTACCTTGTTTTTTTGTTTGAAAATATCAAATATCTAAGCTACTTATCGAAAGATTGATTTCAGTACTCAATTCTAGTGAGTGCTGATATCTTCAGAAACAAACACACGAAACCAATTCCCACAACCAAACCATAAAGCCAAACCAATCCAACCCGCAACCAACCATTCCATCAACCAAATCCATTTATTTGTCTCATATCTTCCACAGGCCATGGAGTATCACAGGGAAGGAGAAAAACAATTGGCTGCCAGCTTGGCCAATCAGATTGCCTTTTGGTTAATCCTCTCCGTGATTGGTGGAGTCCTGTGCTGGGCGGGGTTTGCGGTCATTGTGTATGCATACAAATTCTGAACCACTCTGGCACTGTCATTATTTTTGTCAATCATGTTGCATTGTCATTCTTGCTCGCTACAAAGACAACTAAAAGACTTACCCACACACAAAAAATTAAATGTGAGAGTTGGCGACATTTTTTTAATTTCATAATAAAGAATATAGGGTTTGTTGAGCATCCGTTTTGAGGCTATCCGTTTTGAGTATACATGTACATTGTTATAAAAATTACTAGCCGGTTTCTTGAGCAAGCTTGTTGTTGTTGTTGTTGTTGTTGTTGTTGTTGTTGTTGTTGTTGTTTTTAATAAAAAAAATACATTTTAGCGCCTTGTTTTGGGTATTCAAATAATTATGTCACTTACCGTGCCGGATGTTTTCTTAATTAAATAATGGCATACAGTTGTGTGTGTGTGTGCGTGTGTGTGTGTGTGTGTGTGTGTGTGTGTGTGTGTGTGTGTGTGTGTGTGTGTGTGTGTGTGTGTGTGTGTGTGTGTGTGTGTGTGTGTGTGTGTGTGTGTGCAATTAATTCGTGCTTGTACTTTGATGTTTTCTCCTCTTTACTAGCGGGACAATATATTGTAGTCACTCTGATGTTTCCTATTCTTTTATTTCTGTTTGGATACAATTTGGTAAAACTTATACTGCAATGTGATCTTTTTAAGCATAATTGTATTGATGAACTGCATGGAAGGCTATTTTAAAAAACGGTTGATTAATAAAAATCGGTTGACTACTTTTCACGAATGGACGTGTTTTACTAGTGTTGTGGAAAGGATCAATATACATATATAATTCATATCTTCTGTGACTTTTTTCTTGAAAATATGTTTTCTTCGTGTTCAGCTAGCGAATTGCAATACCCTGTAACATATTAAACGCGAGAGTTGTAATGGTGTTCTGTGAAACTTGTTATGTTTAAATATTAGTATGCACATGTGTGGAGTTGCCTTCATTTACTGATAGTTTTAAATAACTCTTCTGTAGACCACTGCACTGCTACCCGATTATGGCACAATATTTGGACTTTCCGAGGTATACACTTCTGTGGACTGTGACGTTGATTTATTTTCTGATATATAATATATATACATATACATATACACACGTATGTACTTGTAATCAGGGATGTCGTCTGGTGATGGCAGGTGGAAAAACTTCTTTCAAATCGCTGAAAACAATGCCGTCATTTCGGCAGATCTGCTGAAGATTTTTTGGGGAAAAGGTGACGCCAAAGACTGCCTAAAACTAATTAAAAAAACAAATAATCCTAAACGATTGTGGCCATTTCAGCAAGTTTGCCAAAGAATAAAATCCGAGCAACAGCCTGTATATATGTAAACATTTAATTGGTCAACTTATGAATAAACCATACACAGGGATCGCGCTAGCTTTTTAAAAAACGCGTAAGTCATACGCAACGAAACGAAAAAAACGCGTCACGGACCAATATTTTTGCGTACTACGAAAACACGTACAGACACAAACAAAACACGCACGAAAGACTTAAAAACACTCCTTACGGCGAGTTTTCCTGTCGAACTCCGCGCACGCCTGTCGAATAACACCCCTGCTGTCTCCAACCTTCGGGCCTTGCAAGTTTGTTTCCCGCTCTAATACGACTAGACACACTTTCCGCCTTTTGGAAGCGCGAGATGGGAGAGCAGCTAATGTCTGTTTCATTATCCGACAAGACATTATCTGGTAATACCCTCGTTACGTTCGTTTGCGATACTTCGATGCAAAAAGAAACGGACTTTAGTTTTGACGCGCAGATTTCATGTGTGTCGTCACTTCTCGAGCCCTATAGTCAGTTTCAAGTTACAATATTTTTGCGTATGGCTTACGCGGCGCGGCGAAAAAAACGCGTCAGCGACTTTTAAAATGCGTCAAATACGCAAAAATCGTGCGTAAACGTGATCCCTGCATACAATGCAACGCCTCTGTAAACCAATGCAATGAGCACTATGAGGTAATACAAACCTGCTGACGTGCACATTCTTAGTGACGTCGGTATGTGCTAACGAGCAGGTATCAGCAGGTATCGGGTGTACATCAGGTGTATATCAGGTTAAAGGCATGCACCCGTCTGACACTGTCGGCATTCCCAGTTAAGGACTCGGGTAAAATGACCTCGAGTTCCAAATGTCTTTAGCTAAAACACCTGGCTGGTTATGCTTTGTAAACTTTAACTCTTGAGTCATTGGGGGCACTAACATGTTGGTGTACGTTTCATTTTTGTTGAAAGCGACAGTGAAAAGGCGAAGCAGGAGAGGATAAGTAGGAAAGGAAGAGTTGCAGGAGAATAAAGCAAATTACAAACTCAAACAAAACTGAAACAAAACAACACACACACACACACACACACACACACACACACACACACACACACACACACACACACACACACACACACACACACACACATCCAAAAACACAAACACAGAACAAAACAAAACGAACAAAACACACACACAAAACAAAAAAACGAAACAAGATAAAATTTTAGATAATAATTATAAACAAAAGAAAGAAAGGGAAACAGCACTGCCAAAAGAATGTAAACTAAAAAACAATCGATCAAACAAACAAACAAGCAAAGAAAGACATCCTGTCACATTCTCTTCAGTCGACTCGAGACTAGAACATGCAGCGATAATAGATGCTTTATGTTGAACACAATAACTTTGAAAATGAGACGATTTTGTGTGTGTTATGAAACAATATGCTTGGGAATTATGTCTTAGACAGCTTAACACTAAATGCAATAAAACTGTATGAAATGAAATTGGTTTTTCGACTTTCTTTTGTTTGTATATTTTGATTACCAGAATGACCACTTTTACACCCGAGGAAACGCGCGCACAGGCAGACTGAGACAGGCACACTGTGATAAAATAAGGCAGTCAGGAAGACTGAAAGTCAAACACACCGGCACATAAACACACACACACACACACACACACAGTCACACACACCGGCACATAAACACACACATAAACACACACACACACACACACATACACACACACATACAACTGAACACAGACACACACCTCACACACACACACAAACACACACACACACACACACACACACACACACACACACGCACGCACCCACACACACGCACACACACACATCGTCGTTGTCGTCTTTGTCGCATTTCTCCTCACCTTTTTCTTCGCAGTCACCACCACCAACATCACCACCACATCCAAGACCACGACCACAGCAAAACTGTGGCAAACGCTTACCTCGAACCACAAGCAAACAAACAACACACAAAGAAACAATCAACAACAACAAATAAACAACACGATTCAGCCGCGCCAGGCGAATATTCGGCCATTAATTGACTTGAAACAACAACATAAACGTTCTGTCCCAATTTCCCACTCATCCCCCCCCCCTCCCCCTCCCCTACCACCATCCAGCTGCACGGAAAAGTCACATCGTGCACCGCTACGTTGTGGCGACACATTTCGCTTTGTATTGTATTCTGGATGTCATGGAGGATGATTTATGTTTCAGTTTGTATAATGCCAATGTCCTCGTCATTTCAAACACGTCACATGTTCTGAAGCGACGCTCCTTTTTATGAAGGTAAAACTGTGCAACGAGATTTTTTGGTTATTGCAGTGGAATGAATTATTACAGGGACTTTATGCATTTTTGAGTGTTCTAAAAAATGCACGAGTGTACTAAAAATGCACATAACCATAAATTTCCGCACAGAAACCTCTCGGTACCTCTCTGTAGGTGACACTTGAGGGACAGGTACACCCAGAGTTTGGGAAGGGGGGGGGGAGGGGCACACACACACTGCACTCACACACACACTGCACTCACACACACACTGCACTCACACACACACTGCACTCACACACACACTGCACTCACACACACACTGCACTCACACACACACTGCACTCACACACACACTGCACTCACACACACACTGCACTCACACACACACTGCACTCACACACACACTGCACTCACACACACACGCGCGCGGGCGAGGGCAACCACACAGACACACGCACGCACTTATTACACACACACACACACACACACACACACACACACACACACACCCACCCACACACACACACACACACACACACACACACACACACACACACTTTTCCTGCATGGAAAGCTGACTTTCATACTTTGGAGTATGATATCAATGTAAACAGTCAACCGTCATCTTGAATGTTATCCGGACTTCACTAAATGTGTTGGAAGAAAAGATCTGCGCACTTCGTGCTTTGCAAAGGTCAGTAAACAACCCGATAACAGGGGTTGTTTGTGTATACTCAGACATTCAGATAATCTAACAATTGCATTCTTTTGTCTCTGAGTAAAAACATGCATGCCACTGCTTAGGCATACTTATATAACCCCTTAATGTGACAAGGCCCCTTTCAAAAATGTGTTAAATATGTCCACATTAAAGTGACAAGCCCCACAGCAACACGTCTAATGCGTAAATACCAGATCAAAGTTGTCTCTCTTCAAATTTGGGAGACAAACAAAGAAACAAACTAAAAAGACACACTTACTGTGTTTTTGTGCGAGCTTGTTTGTGTTGAGGTGACTTTCTCAGCATGCATATTGTCAGCACGCATGCATTCTTTATTTCCCAAAAGATTTTTCTGTTGTTGTTGAATGTGCTGAGTTTTATTTCCATGTTAGTTCAGGCTTTATTTGTGTGTGTGGTTTTAATGTTTTTTGCATTGGAATTATAAAGCGCGTGGATGTGTTATCGCGACTTACGTTAGAGAGAAGACATTTAATATTATTAGTGTTATTATCAAACAAATGTCGTTAAACTTTCACCAACGCGGAAATAAGTGTCAACCTTTCAGGAACTCGGAATCAAATATCATAAAACAAGCATAGAAAAACTTTTAGCACAAGGGAAACAGACATAAACGTTCAGCAAGGAAAACATAAAACTTTCAGCAAGGAAAAAATACATAAAACTTTCAGCAAGAAAAACATACATAAAACTTTCAGCAAGGAAAAAATACATAAAACTTTCAGCAAGAAAAACATACATAAAACTTTCAGCAAGGAAAACATACATAAAACTTTCAGCAACGAAAAAATACATAAGACGTTCAGCAAATCGGACATGAGTCTCATCTGTCCTCAGGAAGAACTTTCACTAGGACGAATAGACTAGCTCTTCAGTCAAAGTGACACAGCCTATTCTTTACCTAGACCACTCAGTTCCGCTCTAGTTGTTGCTGGTCCGACAGGTCTGTGGGACACATACACAGCAAGTGTGTGACACGGCCAACTGTCACTACATTGTCAGGTGAAACAGGTGATTCACTCACTCCGTTACACTCTGTCTGGCTATAATGCAGTCAAGTTAGACCCCTGTGGGCCCGCGACGACTTGTGACAATAATGGGCGGCTATAGTGATTCAGGCCTTTGAAGGTCACCACGACTGCTTTTGCTCTACTTTTCAGTATCTCACTTCACGCATTCCTTCTCTATGCGTTTGAAGTTCATCAAGAATTAGTGTTACACGACGCGTTAGCTTATACCTGTTGCAAACATTAAAGTGCAAGTGTAGGAGGCGTTAGACGCACACACTGACGACTGTTAGTCAGTATTCAGACCTGATAAATCGTACCTGTTTCAATTAAGCAAGGAGTAGTCTACGAGTGTCGAAACTGCACTAAATAGCCTATTTCACGACTGAATACCTTTTCTGCGCCTACTTCAACGTTAAAAAACACACGCCTACAACTGTGATTAACCGGTCCTGTTTACTCTGACCTGTTTGGAACTCGGAGTGCAAGTGTCAAAGCTGTGTTTTGTGGGTGGTGTGCTCTCTCTCTACCTGACAGAAAAGCCATATTGAAAAAGTGTTTGCAGTCGACACAGTGCGTAAATTTGCCTGTGGTTGTTGGAAGTGAGAGCATGCAGTTTGGAGTGGGTCAACGGTGTATTTACTTACCTGCCTGTCTAAAGAGAGAGAGCGTGCAAGAAGTTTGAACGGCTTGTGACCGGTAGTGTGTGTTTACCAAAGTACCTTGTTAACAGTGAGAGAAGTCTTATCACACGATGCATTCTGTAAGGGTTACCGTTAACTTTCAGTAACTCACTTCAGTTTAACCTACCTTTTTCAAGAGAAAATCTCAATATTGGCCTAATGCAAGTTTGAAGTCAGTCGCTGAACTGTGCGTTCTCTTATGGGGTTTGTGTAGCTTAAGATCTTTCAGCCACCTACGTATTAATCGTTCTGTACGTGTCTCTCATCAAACTGCGCATTGTTTACCTGCCCATCAAAAGCGACACTCGGCAAAGGTGTAGCACTGATCTCTGAATAACTGCAGGCTTATATTTAAAGAACTTTGTTCGAGAGAGGTGACGCAAAGACGTGCGTACATTTATAACTTAGTCTTACTTGCTCAGCCACTGAAAAGGATCGAGACAAGTTGCACGCACTGTACTGATTCTGTCAACTCAGGTGCTTCCAAAGACTTTGCCGGTTAGGAAGTTGTCCAAACAAGAATTTGACGTTCCTGTAGGTTCACTCATTCACTCACTGAGTCATTCGTGCCGTCTTTTTTGTGTGAAACCGGCAACTTTGTCTCGGCGAAACACTTCTTTGAGACACTAAATGCGTTGTGAGACAAGCCGTGAACAGGTTCGGTTTACTCACTGGAACGGTATACGTCACTGAACGTTTTTGTGACACACCAGTAGGTTGATAATTTCTCGTGTGAGGTCAGTGACTCGCATACCCCCAGGTCACTTTGGACTGTACATACAGCGCCGGTGGCATGATAAAATAGACGGAGCAAAAGGTGGGTCAGTTAAAACATTATTTTGCAATGTTCTCAGATATTAGAATGAGTGAGAATTTGTGTGAAAGATGTGAGAAGGAAGTCGTTGACCCTGTCTGTGTGTGTGTGTGTGTGAGTGTGTGTTTGTTAGTGTGTGTGTGTGTGTGTGTGTGTCAGTGTGTGTGTGTGTGTGTGTGTGTGTGTGTGTGTGAGTGGGAGAGAGAGAGAGAGAGAGAGAGAGAGAGAGAGAGAGAGAGAGAGAGAGAGAGAGAGAGAGAGAGAGAGAGAGAGAGAGAGAGAGATACTGGCATGCAATATAGGTGAATCAACCTGGCTAAAATCCGAGGTTTCTTCTTTTTACCCTCCAGATTCCTCCACAATGGAGCTGAACCTCCCGCCACACACTGCAGACGTCATCAACACCTCATACGTCACGGACCCCTCTGACATCACGGATGACATCCATCGTCCTGAGTTCATCACACATGGCGGCAGAACTGCATCTGGCCCAATACCAGAAACCTACAACATGGACACTGCAGAACCCCGGTTAGACTCATCCAGGATTCACGATAGAAGTGGAGATATTTCTTTCGATGTGTCCTTCACGGAACCGGGCCCAGATGCTCCTCGACCAAAATCCTCCAGAAAATACGGAGGTAGCAAAAACGTGTCGTTTGACGAGTCTTTCACGAACGCTCACAGTGTCAGCTTCACAGCCCCTGAAACTGACAATCGCAGGGCCGCAGATATTAGCATAGACCTCAGTCCCGCAGAAAATGCCGCATACGAAGCGAGAGAACATTACCCCGAAGACAGGTTGACAGAAAACGACGATCAAAACCGAGCCCAAACAACCAATGGCCAACCCGCCGGTGTCAACGATTCCTTTGACAGTGTGTTGTTGGAGGGAGACAGTAAAGCTGAAGCCCATGACGTTCTGGGTGGCCTAAGAGGCCTCGAGAACGAAGCATACGGTTACGACGGTGATGCAGAAACAGACCTCAGCTACAGTTTTCAGGGCAGTCCTACCAGCTTGGAACCTCCAGTTATGAGGGACCCGAACCCGTTCCCTGTTTTGGAAAGGTGAGACAGTGGGCAGATGATTTCATTTTTAGCGGACAGGAGAGTAACACGTGTACGCCCTAACGTAGGGTAGGGTTACTAACGAACTATTTACACGATTGCAGGTACAAGATCCTGTCTGTCCTCACTATGGTTATTACGTCATTGGTGGTCAAAATTATAAAGCTAACAATGAACAGAATTTTAGATTTTAGATGAGCGCTGCATAGGAAAACTGGAGAAAACACACACACACACACCAAACACACACACACCCGCACAGCACACACCACACACACCACACACACACACACACACACACACACACACACACACACACACTATTCTATGTCTGGCCCTTGCTACCCTTTTCATTAGGTCCTTAGTAATATATTCTGCTCGGGTTTTTATTAAGTTGTTTTGAAATTTGGGGCATTAAACTTGAATTTCACTTGTATTCATGAGTCTGCACCTAGCCAAATGGAGGTCCCTTGCAGTCAGTGTTTCAGTATCACACCCCAGACGGCGCAGATAGATTTAAGCGATTTAATTAACTTATTCTCAAGCCTAATATTAATTTGGCTAAGTCCACTTCGATCGTGAAGTCCACTTCACAAATATCGCTCGTAAAAAGACTTCACAAAGTCGACTTCGGGCTCATTTAAGGACAGCCTTATTATCATTCCAGGAGTTTTTCCCCATGCCCGCCGCGTTAGTGTGCGCTATGTCTCACGTGTTGACTGACAAATTGTGGTTTTTTTTCGTCTCCACGTCACAGACTTAACCTATTGGGGAATTAAATCTGGTGATATATGCTAAAACATCACATGCATTTGAAACTGTACGTTTTATTTCTGCAGGCCAGCGAGCGGACACTACCGGAAAAACCCGGTGGTGGAAAAAAAGAAAACCCCAATGTCACCTGGACCGTTCGACCCGCAAGTTGGTGTCTACCTCAACCCCCCTCTTGCGGTCCGTGAAATTCTAACTTCATTATCTGTATCTTAAAGTGCTTGTTTGTTTGCCTGTCCCCTTTAAAGACCAATGGGTCGAAGTACCGTGATTGTAATGTTTAGTTGTGTCAAAATACCCGTGTGACCTGGAATAATAGGCCGTGAAAGGTGGATGCAGCGCCTAAAGGCAGTCGATCTACTGGCCGATGTGAATGCGTGATATATTGTGTAAAAAATTCCATCTCACACGGCATTAATAGGTAACATGCGCCTTGAGTCGCCTTATGTGGTGAGATACGTGCGCGATATAAATCCTCGTAAATAAAAAAATAAAATAAAATAAATAAATGAAACGTTCTAATAATTTACCATTCTTTTTTCTGCTGAATTTTTAGAACGTTAGCAGTCTAACTGTTTTGGAGTTCAGTGCAATGCTTATCATACTAATGAATTAATTGTTTGATACATGTGTGCACCTCTGTCACTGTCTCTGTTATGTCTGTCTGTCTGTCTGTCTGTCGGTTTGTGTTCTTTTCTTTTTTGGGCTTGGAAGAAAAACTAACGCAATATTCACAGGCAAAAGATATCAGTCAACAATACGTAAGTCGGTGGGTGGGTATAAGTGGGCAAGGGCGGATCAATTCACTTTGGAGGGGGGGTTACAAAATGACTGCGAAGATACAAGTTGATGGCGCCGAAGGCGCCTAAGCCTCTTGGGGGGTCCGGAGGCATGCCCCCCCGGAAATTTTTTTTATCCAAAGAAGCAAAATAGAGCTATCTGGTGCATCCTGAGCCAATAAATTACCTCCTTTTTTGGGGGGGGGGGGGGGTACGTAACCCGTGTAACCCCCCCCCCCCAGATCCGCCCTTGAGTCAGTCGGACACTCATTACTGGTTGCGTCATGAAAAATATATACTCCGGGACAAGGCTGTGTCTGGCCTGTCTGAAAACCCCTCCGCGTGAGGGGTTTTGCTGCCAGTGCGGTGAAGATAAAGAGGGAACATTTTCTCTGCCCTCGCCGCAGCAAGCAGGATGTCTCTGAACTGTATTGTGTCTGCAGATTAAGAAAGATGAGCCCTCTGACAACACCAAGGTACGGAAAAGAATCCCCCGTCCCCCCAGCAAGTGGCGGTTCAAGTGTGCCTTCTGCTGGTCGTGCGTGGCCTGCATGGTGGGAAACTTTCTCTGTGCCATCCCTGCCCTCAGATACGCCGTCACGGTCAGTCAGTTATTTAAAGTACAGTGGAACCCCTAATTTGTTTGTTTGTGTTCGAACTTGTTTTACACTATCCTGACGAATGTACATGTTCAAATAAATTGTTCTTTTGATCTTGTCTGTTTTTACATTTAGTCAAGTTTTGACTAAATGTTTTAACATAGAGGGGGGAATCGAGACGAGGGTCGTGGTGTATATGTGTGTGTGTGTGTGTGTGTGTGTGTGTGTGTGTGTGTGTGTGTGTGTGTGTAGAGCGATTCAGACTAAACTACTGGGCCGATCTTTATGAAATTTGACATGAGAGTTCCTGGGTATGATATCCCCGGACGTTTTTTTCTTTTTTTCGATAAATACCTTTGATGACGTCATATCCGGCTTTTTGTAAAAGTTGAGGCGGCACTGTCACACCCTCATTTTTCAATTAAATTGATTGAAATTTTGGCAAAGCAATCTTCGACGAAGGCCGGGATTTGGTATTGCATTTCAGCTTGGTGGCTTAAAAACTAATGAGTGAGTTTGGTCATTAAAAATCGGAAATTATTTTTTTATTAAACGATCCAAAAACAATGTCATCTTATTTGTTCGTCATTTTCTGATTCCAAAATCATATACATATGTTATATTTGGATTAAAAACAATCTCTGAAAATTAAAAATATAAAAATTATGATCAAAATTAAATTTCCGAAATCGATTTAAAAACTATTTCATCTTATTCCTTGTCGGTTCTTGATTCCAAAAACATATAGATATGATATGTTTGGATTAAAAACACGCTCAGAAAGTTAAAACGAAGAGAGGTACAGTAAAGCGTGCTATGAAGCACAGCGCAACCGCTGCCGCGCCAAACAGGCTCGTCACTTTCACTGCCTTTTGCACTAGCGGCGGACTACGTTCAGTTTCATTCTGTGAGTTCCACAGCTTGACTAAATGTAGTAATTTCGCCTTACGCGACTTGTTCACTATTAATGTAGCTTGTGTTAATAAGAATACAACAACAAGCAAACAAACAGAACAAACACAGAGATGACAGACGGCAAATGCACTAGAGAACCGTTAGGAAACTGTAATAGAAGTGACAGAGGCAGAGCAAATTTTGAAGACATAACACGTATATTGTTTTCTGATCTGGCCAAATCTGAAGATATTTATTTGTTTATTTTCCTCAGGCCAAAGAGTCGAGTAAAATCGGAGACTACAACAGTGCCCACTCCTACCTGCGCAAGACCGCCATCTTTGCCACCCTCGCCATCGCTCTCGCCGTGGGAGGCTGGACAGTGCTCATCCTTTATCTCTCGGGATCTTTGTAGCAGTGCTCATTCTCCATCTCTCGGGATCTTTGTAGCAGTGCTCATCCTCCATCTCTCGGGATCTTTGTAGCAGTGCTCATTCTCCATCTCTCGGGATCTTTGTAGCAGTGCTCATTCTCCATCTCTCGGGATCTTGTAGCAGTGCTCATCCTCCATCTCAGTCTCGGGATCTTTGTAGCAGTGCTCATCCTCCATCTCTCGGGATCTTTGTAGCAGTGCTCATCCTCCATCTCTCGGGATCTTTGTAGCAGTGCTCATCCTCTATCTCTCGGGATCTTTGTAGCAGTGCTCATAGTCCTCTATCTCTCGGGATCTTTGTAGCAGTGCTCATAGTCTATCTCTCAGGATCTTTGTAGCAGTGCTCATCATAGTGTCTTAGGGTATGTTTTACTTTTAGCACGGCTTATTCTTTATCTGTCAGGATCTTTGTAGCTGAGCGTATCCTGTATTTGTCAGAATCGTGGTAGCAGTGCTAATCCTATGCCAGGATCTTTAAGAACAGAGCTCCTCTTCTATCTGTCAGGAATTTTGTTTCAGTGCTCCGTCTTTTTATTGTCAGGATCTTGTAGCTGAGTTTATCCTCTGTTTGTCAGGATCTTTGTAGCATGTCCTCCTGTCCTCCTGTTAGTCAGGATCTTTGTGGTATCCCCTCATGTTTGTCAGGATCGTTGTAGCAGATCTCATCCTCTATTTCTTAGAATCTTTGGAGCAGACTGCAAACTTAATTCAGCTTTATTTACCTGGGTTCTTTCTTTTCTCACAGTGAGCTTTCTGTGATCAATAAAATAGCTGTATCTGTTTTTCACAACCATGGATAGCACGAAAGATCCTTAGCTCACTGGGACTGCTTCTTCTTCTTCTTCTGCGTTCGTGGGCTGAAACTCCCACGTACACTCGTGTTTTTTGCACGAGTGGAATTTTATGTGTATGACCGTTTTTTACCCCGCCATTTAGGCAGCCATACGCCGTTTTCGGAGGAAGCATGCTGGGTATTTTCGTGTTTCTATAACCCACCGAACTCTGACATGGATTACAGGATTTTTTCGTGCGCACTTGGTCTTGTGCTTGCGTGGACACACGGGGGTGTTCGGACACCGAGGAGAGTCTGCAGACAAAGTTGACTCTGAGAAATAAATCTCTCGCCGAACGTGGGGACGAACTCACGCTGACAGCGGCCAACTGGATACAAATCCAGCACGCTACCGACTGAGCAACATCCCCGCCCGCTCGCTGGGACTGACAAAGGGTGTTTAGTGCCCCTTCATGCCCGATTTGTACATATTTTTTAGAATGGTACAAAACCACTCCGTGCATTTTGTGCTCCATCCGGACCCGATCCCCGATTTGTGAATAATAATTATGAGTTTAAAATCTCTTGTAATGGGGTGATGTAATCTCATCCAGGTTTTGTGTGACTTTGTGATGAAGTACAGACCCAACACAAGCTTTTAACAAGTTTGTAATACATGTACAGCACAGTTCAACCCACACATTGTTTGTGGTCTTGTTCTGAATAGTTAAGTATGATTTCATACAAAAAGTGTAAGTATTCTATATCATTGAAGCAGATTACAATCACAGAAAAGAAATGAGTGTATTTTTGTACAGCGTATCAAAGTATGGCTCCATTCGAAAACTTGTGCATACATGTATTTTATGTGCCTTACAAACTTCCCTTCATGCTGCAAAATCTTTGTGTACAGTTTCCATACCCACATTTGCCATTTTTACCCAAAATAAACAGCTTTACATGCCACTTATCTCATTTGTGTGTATATGATAATTCCAAGACCCCCCCTACACATACATCCGGGCAGTGTCATCATCAAAATTGTATTTTTCTTGCACAGGCCATGTTGTCACAGTCCTGATTACAGACAGTTTTCTCTTCATTTTCATTGATTTTATATTATTCTATACTACAGTACCGTCATAAAAAACAACCACCTAGACAGATGCATGTCATGACGAGCAGCATACATTCAAATTCATTGAGTTTTACATGGGTTATGTAAATGTATACCTTTTTTTTTGTTCAGTGTACATTGTATTGGCAGATTTTAAGTTTTTATGCCAGATTTGCAGTTAAAGAACAATCATTTGAATTTAACAGAGAATGGCAATAGTGTGTGGATTCTGACAGCCAGATGTTTTGTGGATATTTTTTCTTGTCTTTGTGATTTTTTGGGGTCATCTAATCGATGTTGGTGCTTATGGCATTTAAAAAAGTTATGGTGTGTGTGTGTGTGTGTTCGCGACCTCCCGCGTGTGTGTGAGTTTGTGTGAAATATAAGGCAATACACAGAAGAGAGACGAAGAGATGACGTTTTACGACTTCTTTTGTACATAAATATACGTGGCCAGAGAAGAAAAAGAAGAAGAATTATATTCGGTGCCGTTTAACAAACATTGAACTGCTGTTATGTACACTGTTGCATTCTTATGGCTGACAGGAAAGAAATAGTAGTTGTAAAAATGGTTCATGGTGTGTTTATGTTTCTGAATGCGTGTGTGTGTGTGTGTGTGTGTGTGTGTGTGTGTGTGTGTGTGTGTGTGTGTGTGTGTGTGTGTTAGCGCATGTGTGTGTGAGCGCATGTGTGTGTTAGAGTAAAGAGAGAGAGAGAGAGAGATTGTACAAATGAAACTGTTCGCAAAAACATACACACTCCCCATTCCAACAAACAAACAAACAAAAAGCAAACAAACACACCAACAAGCATACAACAGTTTTCCTGTCAAATCAAAAAGAAAAAAATAATGATACATTGGTTTTTTTATTATGATACTCCTTTACATTTTTCTCAGTAGAATGCATTGATGTGTGTGAAACAAGCTCCATGGATCCAGAAAAATAACCCCACATTACATACAAATGTTGGCTATAATATAGTAATATATCAGACGGTATTCCCACTAAACAGTACCTTGTACTCATAAAAAGTACCTCCATCCCTGTGTTAACTTTGGTCACCACAGATCTGTCCAGGCTTTTATATTTCCATTACTGTATTATCTCATTGCTGGATAATTCCGGTTGCTTCCTCCCAGTGGAAATCTTATAGCAGTGACTCTTCAGAGTCAGCTACCCAGGTGTGCACTTGTTTAGGTGTAATCTGAGCCAGTCCTACACTTATGGCAGAATAACCGATTTCGATGATGGTTTTGCAGAAAGTTAGATATTTTTCAAATGTGCTTCAGTACATCCCACAGTATTCGATAAATAACAGCCTGATGCTTGTCATTATAACTGAAAAAGGAATTTTTCCTCAGTTCAAACTGCGACAACAACAAGAACAAAGATTATCATTATAATCATGCGAATGACTCCGTCAACATTCCCACACAAATTCACAGTGAGCAATATAAACTTGTCAGAGCAATATGCTGTACCAACACTGCTTTCAATGGAGGTTAATTTAAAGACTTAATGAAATGAAAATCTATGAAAGCAAGGGGAGAAGTCTTTGCTGGAGGATTCTTAAAAGGGGGGTTCTCTGATCTTTCTTTCTTTACTTTATTTGGTGTTTAACGTCGTTTTCAACCACAAAGGTTATATCGCGACGGGGAAAGGGGGGAGATGGGATAGAGCCACTTGTCAATTGTTTCTTGTTCACAAAAGCACTAATCAAAAATTTGCTCCAGGGGCTTGCAACGTAGTACAATGTATTACCTTACTGGGAGAATGCAAGTTTCCAGTACAAAGGACTTAACATTTCTTACATACTGCTTGACTAAAATCTTTACAAAAATTGACTATATTCTATACAAGGGTAAAAGGAGAAACAGAATCCGTTAGTCGCCTCTTACGACATGCTGGGGAGCATCAGGTAAATTCTTCCCCCTAACCCGCGGGGGGTTTTGACAGGGAGGAACACAGGGAGGAACCGCGGGCACTACCTACTGATCTGTGCTAGTTAAGAAGTTAAGAGGCTAACACACCGGTGAGCAAAAAATAAAAACAAATCAAAATTATAAATGGAACAAACATTTGCTGCATACTTGACATGATTTATA
Organism: Littorina saxatilis; assembly: GCF_037325665.1. Lineage (NCBI taxonomy): Eukaryota > Metazoa > Mollusca > Gastropoda > Littorinimorpha > Littorinidae > Littorina > Littorina saxatilis. The sequence continues at coordinate 41,895,935 of NC_090245.1, read as the reverse complement.
AATACTGATGTTATGTTCAATAACACATTTTTCTATGCCATTCAACCAATCTGAATAACAAACATGCACTGATACACACATGCATACAGTCACATATTTTCTCTCTCTCATACTCACATAATACAGCACATGTATTAGGGCAGAAGAATTAACTTAGTACAGCAGAAAAGAGCTCAACAATGTAAAAATATTGAAATCTGCCGTTGAGCCACTGTGCTACTCAAGGCATGCATTCGCATTTACAGTAAGAATGGACGATGTTTGGAAATAACTCTGTGGGGTTTGTATGGGTAGTTTGTTTGCTTAACACCCAGCCGACCACGAAGGGCCATATCAGGGCGGTGCTGCTTTGACATATAACGTGCGCCACACACAAGACAGAAGTTGCAGCACAGGCTTCATGTCTCATCCAGTCACATTATTCTGACACCGGACCAACCAGTCCTAGCACTAACCCCATGTGATCGACAAGAAGAAGAAGCACTAACCCCATAATGCCAGACGCCAGGCAGAGCAGCCACTAGATTGCCAATTTTAAAGTCTTAGGTATGACCCGGCCGGGGTTCGAACCCACGACCTCCCGATCACGGGGCGGACGCCTTACCACTAGGCCAACCGTGCTGGTTGTATGGTACCTAGTAAAAGAGTCATGAATACTCTTGCTTTTAGTGTAATGTCATATTTTTTCACATGATAGGCCATGCAGTCTGTGTCTGAAACACGCGGACATGGAGCATGTGTAGAAAGCTTGCCTCATTTAAAGCAAGAAAATTCACTCTTTCACAACATCAACAAAGTTATTTATGGATTCGTCTTTTATAGGCAAACATGCTTTTAAAGAAAACAAGTAGTTTTCAAACAGGCTCGATTGGTGCAAAATGAGAAACATTAATTTTTTACTTGCAAATCAAGAGCTCAGAACAATTTTGTGGGTACATGTATACCATTTTTCTTTGGTCCATTTTGACTCCTCTGTTATGAGCAATTATGTTAAGCAAATGCTCACTGCCTATGATTTGAAGTGTATGCTTCTGCACATATTGGTATTTATCACAAATGAAAAAAAGAACATGAAATGTAACGTGGTTTTCACAGAAAACCACGAATGACCACACACATCAAAATGCTTAATAAATGTTTGGGATATTTTGCCACAATGAATCCAATTGGATGAGATCAAAATAAGTAAATACCTTGGGAAATTGGCATTAATTATGTTCAGTGTAAACACAAACAAAAACGGCACTCGTGGCTGTGGATTTGTTACCTACATGTATTACACACTAACACGGACACACACATGAACACACTACTGGACACACACACACACACAGCAGAAAAACACACAGAAATAGGCCATCCGATATTCTACATCTTGAAAGTAATTCACAATTTCGTTTGTGAAATGGAGGGAAAGGGGCTCAGTTGAGGGAAGGAGTTAAATGGCAAAGTCAGAATTTTGATTTTGCTGAATAATGACACATTATTTCAATCCCACACACACACCCACACCCACACTCTCTCTCTCTCTCTATTCTCTGTTAAACAATCTTTCAAGTTAAAACAGATGACTTTAAAAAAAAATAGCAAGCATAAACACTAAAGTAAGTGTATAGATACTACAAATAAAACCAACATGAAACCACCAGAATTACAATTATAAGTGTAAAACAAATTATACAAAGTAACCAAAAATGTGCCACGCTCGAATTCAAGCAAACATTACTGCAAATGGTGACTGAACCCATTAGGACTCAAATATTACACCCAGCACGAATGATCTGAAGCAATTAAAACTACAATACATGCAGTGTTGTTCCCAGACTTAGAGGACCCCTTAATAGGTCAGTTGGACCTGGACTGAAAATATGTATGGTCTAAATGTCCCGGGTAGAAACAAAAATTGTTCAGTCAGAAGAGCTCCTACATCCCTATCAGAGAGAGAGTGGCAGGGAGGATGAGAGAGAGAGAGGGGGGGGGGAGGGGGGGGAGAGAGGGAGGGGACGATTAGAGATGGAGAGAGAGGGAGGGGGGGAGGGGAGAGGGGAGAGAGAGAGAGGATAGGGAGAGGGAGGATAGAGAGAGAGAGAAAGTGTGCAAATGCCTGTTCACGGAGAGAATTATAGCTAAATTATAATTGATTGAAAATATTGTACATTTTCGAAGATTGTCCATGTTAAACGAAAGAATGATATTATTGCTATTTATAACCCAATCTGTGTGTGTTTAAACTGTTCAGCATCGCTCACAGTATCATACTCATAGCGAGTCATTTTGTAACTGAGGTTCAAAAAAAAAAAGGAAAAAACAAAAAAGAGAAAGATGAAAGAAAAAAAAAAAAAAAAAAAGAAGAGCTCCTACATGTCCAAACTATCAGACAACCTGTCAGCTAGGGGTCAGAACAATGTGTCAGATAATACAAATCTGCCTGAATGACCAATGACCGAAGCCTGGGAACAGCACTGTAGATGTATTATATATAAGTACTCGGTACAATGTGAAATAATGCCTCTACTGTTGACGTACAATTCAGCCTGATTGTGCACTTGTACACAAAATTATGCAACATGCTTACTGGCAGAAGTTTACATGAATGTAATATGAAGTCTTATATCGCGCGCGTATCTCCAGACTCGGACTCAAGGCGCAGGGATCTATTTATGCCGTGTGAGATGGAATTTTTTACACAATACATCACGCATTCACATCGACCACCAGATTGCAGCCATTTCGGCGCATATCCTACTTTTCACGGCCTATTATTCCAAGTCACACGGGTATTTTGGTGGACATTTTTATCTATGCCTATACAATTTTGCCAGGAAAGACCCTTTTGTCAATCGTGGGATCTTTAACGTGCACACCCCAATGTAGTGTACACGAATGTTGAAGTAAACCTTACCACACAAACCCACACACCCACTGTATGTGAGTACCGTATTGTCGGGACAATGCATACATGATGCTTGAACAGTGGAACCCCCATTTTAAGACCTCAAAACATCTCAGAAAATCAGGTTCTAAAAAGGAGGGATTCTTGAAATGGAGGAACATTTTCAAAGAGGTTATTGACAGAAAATCAGGGGAAGCCTTACATTGGGGGCTCTTGAACATGGGGGTTCCACTCCACATCTGCAAACATTTGGAACTTGCAAACATTTGGAACTATCACCTCTATCTCCCACAGACAACCCTCGGTACCCACTTCTCAACCCTGTTATGGCTGATACAATTCAACTGTGATGTTTGTTTTTCAAAACACACCTGCTACTTTCAACAACACCCTCCATCAGATACATTTCCTCCGTGCCTCACGTCTATGTTGTGCCCTCTCCAATACAAGATTTTCATGTGCATTTCACAACCACAAATTCACTGTTGTAACTATTCACAATCAACCTCTCTGTTCCCCTGAATTAAAACAAAACATGAACAGAAATAAAACAAATAAAAATAAAAATAAAACAAAAGTAAAGACAAAAAACTCTTGAGTGCTCAGAGCCCACCTGTTGGTATTCTTGTGAAAAAGCAATATCAAAGGTCAGGGATATTTTCCTAACTATTTCCAATAAAAATCAAATGGAATAAAGTAAAGAGAAGAAAATTATGCATACAAAATACAGCTCAACACATTGAGATTGACATAAATATGGTTACAAGCATACTGCCTTTACTTTTGATTTCCTTCCAAAATCAAGTGCATGATCATAATATTGAGCAAAATATGCAGTAAAATTGCAAAAAACCCAATTCAAATCCTCATTATGTACACAAGCTCATTATCCATTTTACAGACACACTTGGAATTCAGTGGATAGAACACAGATGATTATAATATCACACCATCTATATATATATATATACGACTTGTGTCTCTGTGTGTGTGTGTGTGTGTGTGTGTGTCCGCGATGCACGCCCAAGGTTCTCGATGGATCTGTTTCAAATTTGGTGGCCATATTCAGCTACACCCCGGACACAACCTGCTCGATGAGATATTTCAACACGTGCTCTCAGCGCGCAGCGCTGAACCGATTTTGGTTTTTCTCTGGATCCATTCCCAGTAACTCTTCCTTATCTTCTCCAGTGTTTTCAGCGTTTATCTCCCTTCCTTCGTGTGGCGTCAATCCATATTCCCGTTTCTATTTTTAGAAGGTCACTGTCGACAACGCTCAATCCATATTCCCGTTATACTATTTTTACTCTTCTCCAGTGTTTTGCGCGTTTATCTCCCTTTCTTCGTGCAGTGCGCCGGCAAAGCCGGCGTACACCCGGCGCGGCCGGGTATTCGGCTCGACTTCTTCCCGGCGAAGCCGTACCCGGCGAAGCGGGTATTCATCTAGTTTTACATAAATGAGTAAATATCATGTGGACTCATGATCACTATGAACAGAAAGTATTAAAGTGACGCCCCCCCTCCCCAAACCCTCTCCTCGGTCACATGTTGCAACATTTCCACTGCCAAACTTGACTGTTTACTGAAAATAATAAAATGGTTTCCTCTTTTCTTTTCTTTTCTGTGAGTGCGAGCGTATTTTTGTTACGTGTGAGTGAGTGATCGTCTGGAAGTGAAAGAAACCTTCCCTTCACTTACCAAAAATTCTTAAACATCACAGTGACTGAAGAATGTCAGTTTCTGCTCAGATCAGTTCTGTCTCTCTCAAGCATGGAAAAAAATCAAAGTGTATCATCACCTGTGACGAACAGACAACTTCTCTCATGACATATCTGCATACGACCCATCACATGAATGTCTAAACCTTGTGAAAAATTAAGTTATAAATCTGGTAATAACAAAAACGAACAAATTAAAAATAAAAAAGTCCTTCTATTGTAACTAATAATATCTGCATAAGACCCTTCATATCTAAAGCTTGTGAAAATGTAAGTTACAATCTGATTTTCCTCACACACACACACACACACACACACATACACACACACACACACACACACACACACACACACACACACACACACACACACACACACAAAACACAAAAAAAACACTTAACAGCCCCACACTCACATCAAAGTCTTTCAATGAAATACACACAAAAGCAACCGCAAAAGACACACTCACAACAACAAAAAAACAAGCAGGTGTGTCCACTCAACATACAACTCAAAATCACAGTTGGTTAGTGGCTGCTGGGTGTCATCAGGCTGGTTTCCTCCATCTCCAAAACATTACCTCCTCCCCCTCCCTCATCTTCGGACTCAGATGGCGCTGCTCTCACCTCCTTGTACCACTTGCGTGTCAAATTGTCCACCTTACTTCGACCTTCTCGAACCTCCTGCGAAAAAAAATACAGAGAAAAGAGAAGAATTTAGTTGTGGTTAAGGGTGGACTCATTGCGAAATTATGCGTAAATGTTCTATTTTCCTGGTGTCGTTCACAGTTTTAATGTTTGTTCCTCCAGCGCAAAATAGTAAATATTTTCTTGATAGCTCAGTGGATATTTTCAGTAGGAATAGATCTTCACCAGCAAACATTTTCATGTTGTGACCAGAAAATTTTATGAAGGTCATCAAAACCTACAAGTTGGATGCTCCAGCTTCAAAAATATCCCAGAAAACTGTATTCGTTCCTCTGGCGCAAAACAGGTCTTGTTGCTAACAAAAATCACTCAAAGTCGGCATAACCGCAATTGTGGTTTTGTACTTCCCAAAAAAAAAGTATTGTGAAAATGAACAAAGAAAAGATCTCTCTGGCTCCTAGTAATCTCTCTCTTTCTCTCTTTTACTCCTTCCCTCCCTGATGTCCTTGTTCTGAATTGATCTGAATTTTTTTTGAGTCCTGCACACATTTTTATGACTCCAAATGGGGTGTTGCAGGTAGCTTTGTTTCCTCCTTGGGGATGAAGCTACCAGGGGAAGGGATTGTGTTGGAGGTGCGGGTAGAGGGGTAGCCCTCCCGGTGCTCCCCCTTGGACCTCCCTAGTCTAGGACCCTGGGTCTTCGCGAGGTGGCCATTGTGGCGTAATCCCTCCGGACTAGCATAACGTTTCCCTATCCCAAGACCGACCGTGCGTGGTCTATGACCACATCCTCTACGAGGTGACCCTATCAACTAGGCAGCGAAAGCCCCTAGGCGAAACACGGCGGATCTAGAGGAGAGAACCTCGATAACAAATCTGAGCTGCCATGAAGACGGAGCATGTTGGCTGAGGACAGCGGGCAGACCTTCTGTGCTGACACCCATCTACAGGAGAAAACCAGGCATGCACGCATCAAACCCAACATGGCCATGACTCCAAATGGAAACCCCTTTTAAAATCTAAAAAATTGGATAAAATCAGTTCTTCTAATGGAGAGAGTCTTAAACTGGAGGTAATTTAAACAATGTTAAGAATAGAAAGTGTTTAAAAACTAAAGTTTTAAAAAGGTGGGATAGGGGTGGTCTTAGAAAGTTAAAACAGGGATTTTTTAAAAGAGGGATGTCCGCCATATACCTTAACTCACACTCCCCTTCGCCCCTCTCACCTGTTGTGTAAATCGGCGAGTGAAGAAAGGAACGAGATACTTGGCGTCAAACTTCATGAAGCCCTTCAGGTGAGGTCTGACGAAGTTGACTTCATACTCCTCCTCTGTCAGCTCAGACAACTGCTCCGAGTCTATGGTTCCTCCCTGAAACACAACCTCTTCTTGTAAAGCCATTTTTGTATGAAAGTGACTGAAACTGAAATTTATCCATCAGACTTAGTATTTTGGTGTTTGGTATGTCCCAACACTTTCTACCCCAACTATGTTGACCAATTTTTTTTAGCCGAGACCAGCTGTGCTGCAGCAGGTCACTAAGAATTGTAGTAACTGTGTAGTAACTGTGTATCAACACGCTGGAATGCAGGCGTTAGATGGACTTTACAGGAAGTGACTGAAGCTAACAGTCTGAGCAGATATATCCGTACCTGGTCAGATAGAGCCATATGAGTGGGTACAGATATATCTGTACCTGGGAGACAATGAGTTAAGTTATAAGTATTTACTTGAACTCTTATTGCCCTTGGGGAATTCCCTCCAGGAAATTTGGGCTGCTATCCCTTGGGCTATCATGCAGCACCCGAATTGCACTACCCGTTCTTTTTCTTTTTTCTGCATGCTTGTATTAACGTTTTCCAAGGCCTGAGACTTTCACTGTGACCTCGGGATCTTTATAGTGCGCATGCATGCACACAGGGTTGTTCGGACACAGAGGAAAGTCTGCACAAAGTTGACTCTGGGCAATAAATCCCTTGTCGAACATGGGGGTCGCACTGGTTTCAAAACCAGTGCCGCCACCGACTGAGCTATCTCTCTAACATATCTTACAAATCTGAAAATCATTTATTTTCATGTAAACAAAGAAGAGCTGAGTCTGGCAGGGAATAGATCACAAAAAACTAAATGAGTGATGCTTAGCTGCATATTTTCCCATATACTCGTGCTAAATCTTGTGCCAATTTAGTTCAACAAACTTAGCTGCTGGAACCTTAGAAAATTACCATTAACAGGAAAGAACACACTGGTTGCTAGTGCTAGTCATTATGTCCAAACCTGAAACTGAAAATCATGGGAGCCCTAAACCTGAAGATAAATAGCTGAAGGTTTTGAACCATTGAGCTATACTGAGTCCAAGTGTAAATGAATTGAACTTTTTCCCAAGCCGCAAACCATGAATAAATTGGAAAATTAGCACCCCTACAAGCAACTTTCTTCTTTAAACTGAACTATGAAAATAACTATCCAAGCTAATTTATCAGTGCCATTGTGCTTCAGGGAAGAAACGACTGTACTTACCAGTTCTTTTGTTTTACTCATGGTAACTTCTTTCTTGTGTTTCCTCTTCTTTCGTTTTTCTGGTGCGTTGTTCATAAGCTGTAGCAGAATTACAGACATAAAATACATTACTGTTTCAACGCAGCAACATAATTGACTAAGCAATAAACATGTACTAGCAAAAATAATTAAGCATCAAACAATACCTTTAACTTTTACCTAATTCACTGTGTATTTATCTGAAAAGAGGAAACATCATAAGCCACTGTTTACAGATGCTCTCTGTCACAATGTTTGACCCTTTATTTCTAATCCCACTGCATGCATGTAAACAACAGAATCATCCTCATATTATAATAATAAAATGACATGTGCATGCATCCTTAGTTCAGAGTGTACTCACTCTTTCGACCATTCCAACCCTCAAAACACAGACAGGCTGACAGACAGACAGACAGACAGACAGACAGACACAATCACACCGTCACGCACACACACACACTTTTTTTTTTTGTGTGTGAGTATTTCTACGCACATACCCTCCCAGAGGGAGGCTCATGGCATTTACAATATGCCATGTGAGATGGAATTTTTTGCACAATATATCACGCATTCACATCGGCCACACACACACACACACACACACACACACACACACACACACACACACACACACACACACACACACACACACACACACACACACAAAGCACTGACTTTGAGCAAGGGCATAGTGGCGCCCCCAAGGAACATGATGGTGAAGAGAACAATGATGAGCGTTGCTGTGACCAACACGTAGCGTTTCTCTTGTGACAAGTCAAGGTGAAGACTGAGGGCAAAGGCCACTGCGCCACGCAGTCCTGTGACAGAAACAGTTGATGTACAGTGGAACCAAAATAAAAGGTCACCCTTAGCGCTTCTGTTGTACACGTATTATCAAACCAGCCAAAAGCGTTGCTGCATTAGCACTGGTGGCCTGTCATCATAGAATATTTGGGTAGAGATAGCACCTACTTATCATTCAATCATTCATCAATAAATTCAATCAATACTTAATTGAGTAATTTTTCAATTACTTACTTACTTACTGCGTTCATTGATTCATGCATTCATTCATTCATTCATTCATGCATTCATTGATTCATGCATTCATTGATTCATGAATTCATTCATATTTATTCATTCAATGAGAAATCATTTTCTCACAGTTCATATCTTACCAGTCTTCTATCTATTTTTCATTTTCATCAGCGTTTTGAATTACAACCAAACCTACTGATTAATACAATAAATAAACCAAAAATCCTATAGTACACATGCTAGCATCGTAGTTAATATGCAAAATGTGTACTTACCACTGAACCACATGATGAACTGGTTTTTGTGTGTAATCTTGTGCTCCCGGAAGAAATTCAGTATGAAAGACAAGGGGAAAATGTTCACAGCTCTGCCAAGTAGCGTCAAAACCTGAACAAATCAAAACCAATCATTTCAATTAATACACAGAATATGTACCGCAATCGAAAAACTAGTGTGAAAGTATCTTATCAGAACCACAGGGGAAAATGTCAAGCAAAATTTGCAGGTCAGCTTTTTTACAAGACTTTAATTTTGGGGATTGGACCCTGTACATGCTTCTTTTACATATTAAAATGACCCAGTGATTGCTTTCCAGCACGGGCAAAAGAAATAGTAAGTCGCCACACTCGTGCACACTGATGCCAGTGTTTATTTCTTCCTGTTGGATTGAAACTGATATACAATACAAACTTCAAATTATATCTCTAAGGGGATTTTACCAACTGTATGGTGAATGTAGATCTTGTATGTTGAGTTTATTTTTGTCTCTTCAAAACTTGCGTATTATTATGTGGGGGTCAAACAAACAAACAAACAAACAAACAAAACAAAACAAAAAGAGCAACCAGTACTACTCACAATACTCCAAATACAAAATGCCGGTTTGACATTGACACGGAAACTGAAGATTGCCAAACCCAGGTAGGCAAACACACAGGTCTCTGCAAATGACAAATAATTGACACATCATGACCCGGAGAAAAGAAAAAACATACCTTCAACTGAAATATTTCATACAATTCTAGAAAACACTTTATAATGTACAATAACAATTGCTTACATAATTCAGAATAAAAAGGTATACTTTCAGTTTTAATATAGAACTGCATTTACATCTCAATATCATGCAGCGAACACATACATCAGCAAATCCAGCATAAACAGAAGAAGCTCAGTTGCTAACAACGTATATTACTGAAGACAAAAAAAAATTCAGAGCAGTGATTTTAAAACCTCCAAAAATCTTAGAAAATCAAGTCTTAAAAGGAGAGAGTCATAAAATAATAATAATAATAAAAGAGCATTTATATAGCGCAACATCATAACTTTACAATTATGCTCTTTGCGCTTGACACATTTAAAATTAAAACACAGTTATACAAGCATTTACATCTAATGGATGTAAATCAAGTGAGTTTTTTTTCCTTTTACATCAGCAAAACTTGAGTCTTAAAAGAGGTTTGGAGGGAATGGTCTTAAAACATGGTGTGAGGTGAAAAGTGGAGGGGGGGGGGGTGGGGGTGTGGGGGGAGCCTGGAGGGGTCTTACAGTGGAACCCCCTTTTTAAGACCCCAAATTTAAGACCATTTTAAGACCTTGAATTTCTTTGAAAAGGTCTGTTCATAACCTTTGTAGAGTTACCTCCATTTCAAGACTCCCTCCTTTTTAAGACCTGACTTTTACACATTTTTGGAGGTCTTAAAAGGGGGGTTTCACTGTCTAAAAATAGAAGCCGATGCTAACAACACCCACCACAGATGAAGGCCATGGTACGAAACGTCTGCTGCACGGTGATCTGTGTGACCGGCGACAGGTTCAAGTGAGTGTAGTGCGACATCACAATCCCACAAAACAGAATAGCCATAATTCCTGCAACAGGAAAAACCACATTAGTTGCAACAATTAAAAGAAAGGTAAGTTTATGGACCGTTTAATTATAGACAAAACAAAACATTCAATAGATCTTCTACACATGGGTCGTTAAAGTGGACGACCAAGACACATAACAACTGGTTTTTTCCCTCAATATTAGCAGCCAACAAAAACATAAAACATTATTGGATGCTTTTATTGCATTTAGATTTCATGTAACACCAGCTCAATAGACGAAAAAGGTAAGATCTGCGTAAACACTAACACTATTGTGTTTCATGCATAATTACAGGCAAATCCGGATAAGACGAAATTGAAGGGACCGAATTGTTATTGTGTCCTATCCGAAATTTCGACTTGGTCATAGTACAGTGGAACCCCTCTCTAGCGACCTTGCAAATGTTGACAAAAATCGGTCCTTATGGAGGGGGGTCCTTACAGAGGGAGGGGGCGGGGCCACAAAGAAAGTCACCTCAGATTTTCTTAAAAAAAGAAAACAGAGAAGTTTGAGTTGCTGACGACCGTTTCCTCAAGCAAACTGCTTCGATTTCATGTTTGACATTGTCGATGGTGTCCACCAGTTCTGGTGCATGTTTCAATGCAAAAAGAGTTAGTTTCTGAGCAAGCATTTCTTTACAGCAGTCCCTGCAATGATGAAGGCCCTCCGAGAAAGAGAGTGAAAAATCGGCCACCGTTCTCAGCATCGCGTATCTGTGTGTAACCTCTTTCATTGACAAGATACTCTTGTTTCCCTGCAGCCTTGACCAGTGAGTCGGTTACCCCTTCAGTTGTGTTGCTTTGTCAAAAGTTAGACACAGTCAACTAGTTTTGCTCTGAGTGAACAGTGCAGCTGGCCTCAATTAGCCGGTGACACCTCTCTGGCCACAGCACCAAACAGTACATGGCTGGGGGGGGAGAGAGAGAGAGAGAGAGAGGGGGGGGGGGGGGGGGGTAGCTGGCTAAACTCAGTGGGGTGTCCGGTGTCACTGAAGTCAGCAGGAAGAGCATTGGAGAGAAATAGAGAGGTGTACTGTTCCAAACAATTTCCAAGGATCAGTTGTCAGGGCTTAGGGTAGTTAGTGAGGGAGAGTGAGAGCGGTTTGTGTACAGTCCGACTGAAGAGTGAAAAGTCACTGCCACAAGATCGGCATGCAGTCAATAAAGCCAGACAAGAAGAATGATTATGACATGCGGCTCTATCTGCTGTTTTTTTTTATTCAAACTGGTTTTCAACGCTTATTCTCACAAAGCATCTGCACACCTGCCTCTGCCTCTGTGCTGTGTTTGTGTGGCTGCTTTCGTATGATGTCAGTGCATGGTGAGTGCGTTCACTGCCTTGTCACCACTTCCCCACCTTTTTCAGAATGTTTTCTTGGAGTTGGATCATTCTCCTTACTCCTCGCCCCCTCCTTACTCCTCGCCCCCTCCTAACTTCAGTTCATACTTTATTGCGTGCCGACTGACCAGTCGGTGTGGCGTCCGTGTAGAGAAGGGAATAAGGTTACACAATGCGCTAGTGTGAGACGCCAAGTTTCGTGTTTCGAGTTGCTGTAGTAAATATAGAGTAAACTTTGTCTTTGGGACTGACTTTCTGTTGTGTGCTATCCGTCTTTCGACTTACGTAAGAGAAATCCCATTTCGAGCTCAGGGTACTTTGTACACATAGATAAAGAGGGATAATTCCGGACCAGAATTTCTTTGTGTGCTAAGCGAATTTTTGACTTAACCGTTTGTGAGTTAGGTGGATTTGCCTGTACGTATATATGCTGCAAAGGAGTACACTTATTAATAAAAAAGGTCTGCGCTTTAATTAAGCTGCAATTATGAACAGAAAAATAGACATATGAGCCTTTGCCAAAAGGTGCCATTTCGGACCCATGTATTTTTGGAAAGCAAGTGTAATTAACTGGATTACCCCAACATGTTTACATGTATTGTGCTTTGAAAAAGGGAGTTTGATGAATGCTTTTTTTTAATGTTTTGAAGCCTGTTGTTGTTGTGAATGTTAAATAAAAAATAAAATGTTTCAAACATACACCAGAAACGGCCCCGAAAAATTTTGGACATTTTGGTGTCCTCGGGAAATTTTCGATTTTTCATGGTCTGCATCACTTTATCGGTTTTAATCAGCGTATTTCATACAGTCTAAGCATGCAACTCTTAGTAGAATGTGCAACAATCGTAATTAGAACCAGAATTTACCGAAAACCTCGCCCAGTAAATACCCGGTTATTTTCGAAGGCCTCATGTCCGCAGACCAACTTGTTTACAGATTCGATTTTCGCCGGTCTTGGTGCTTTGAATGGCCGCCATTTTGGATGAAAACGATAGTTTCGTGTTCGAGGAAATAAAAGCAGTGTGTTGCATTTGAGTCAGAATTTGCGAAGTTATTGTATCTAGCAGCTAAAAAGAATCGATGGAGTTTAATGTCCGAAAGTAACGTTTGACACATTTTGTTATTTTTGCAATTTTCACAAAGAAGTTTCGCGAGTATTTTATACAAAAGCGTGGAAACCACTAGCTTTGCTTCTTTGGCGTTTCCGGTCACCGATTCGATTGAAATCATGGAGACGACGAGCCGTAAAGTTGAGAAAATATTGTACTGTCTGTTCAGGGTAAGGTGTAGATCTATACGTAACGTTTGACACTTTGTAGATCTAATGTTTGACACTTGCCCATAATTCTTCTCCCGACGAATTGAATTAGCTTATATTATCCCATGACCTGCCTCTTTATCTCTGTTAGCTGAGGAGGTGATTATTCTGAATATTCCATCACAACCATATGGATATCCTATGGATATCCCATCACAACCGAGTTTCGATCTCAACTGTCATTGGTCATTGTCTTTGATTTCAGAGTACAATTGAATAATTTATGGAGGTCATCTGCATATTCAGAGTTTACAGATGGACTACTTTTTACAATTAGTCAAGTTTTGACTAAATGTTTTAACGTATAGGGGGGAATCGAGACGAGGGTCGTGGTGTGTGCGTGTGTGTGTGTGTGTGTGTGTGTGTGTGTGTGTGTGTGTAGAGCGATTCAGACTAAACTACTGGACCGATCTTTATGAAATTTGACTTGATAGTTCCTGGGTATGATATCCCCAGACTTTTTTTCTTCATTTTTTCTTATAAATGTCTTTGATGACGTCATATCCGGCTTTTCGTGAAAGTTGAGGCGGCACTGTCACGCTCTCATTTTTCAACCAAATTGGTTGAAATTTTGGTCAAGTAATATTCGACGAAGCCCGGACTTCGGTATTGCATTTCAGCGTGGTGGCTTAAAAATTAATTTATGACTTTGGTCATTAAAACTCTGAAAATTGTAAAAAAAAAAAAAGTTTTTATAAAACGATACACATTTACGTTCATCTTATTCTCCATTATTTTCTGATTCCAAAAACATATAAATATGTTATATTTGGATTAAAAACAAGCTCAGAAAATTAAAAATATAAAAATTATTATCAAAATTAAATTTTCGAAATCAATTTAAAAACACTTTCATCTTATTCCTTGTCGGTTCCTGAAGAGAGAGAGAGAGAGAGAGAGAGAGAGAGAGAGAGAGAGAGAGAGAGAGAGAGAGAGAGAGAGAGAGAGAGAGAGAGAGAGAGAGAGAGAAAGAAAGAAAGAAAGAAAGAGAGAGAGAGAGAGAGAGTGAGAGAGAGAAAGAGAGAGAGAGAGAGAATGATAGAGAGAGAGAGAGTTTGTTTGTTTGTTTGTTTGCTTAACGCCCAGCCGACCACGAAGGGCGGCCACACACACACACACACACACACACACACACACACACACACACACACACACACACACACACACACACACAAAACCCGACCGACTGAATATGTAAGTGATCCACGTGTGAAAACCAAAACATAACAGCGCGATGACAGCCAACATTTCTATCCCCGACTGACAAACAGTAACACTGCATGCAAACTGACTTGGGTCAACGATCAAACCAGCACGGCCCGAACTGAATTTGTTGCGCTGCCATTATCGTGCGCAATTCTGGTAAAAATATAAACCCGGTATGCCGAATTGAGTATAACGAAAGTCGATGTCATATACATGATACACAAGGATATTTTAAAATGACTTTCAAAATGTAAAAGCAGATAGCAGACCTTTTTATAAGCAATTTGAATGACTGAATGTCTACATACAAGTCGAATGACGCCGTCCATTATGCTGACAAATGGGAACTAGCTATGCGCATGAATTCATTGACATGAATTTCGACTGCGGAGGCTTTTGGCAAGCTGAAAACAGGCACGGGCAGGTTTTAGTGGAAAAAGTAAGTGTTTTTAATGAAAACGTCGGAGTAATGGGATAAATAGCTTACACACTCCGAGTTCTGATTATCTTGCATATTGTGTAACCTATATACAACTGCTTGCTACTTTTGGAGGCAAATTTGATTGAAGAAAAATTCGATCCTCTGTTTTTGTTAATATCCGTGTTACGATTCAGGAGGATACGTTCATATCCGTGCAACGATTTAGGAGGAGACATTTATGTCCTTGTAAATATTGTAGCCAAAGCTGAAAAAATGCTTTTGGGTTAGCAGGGGGAAGGAATATTTTCATGAGATTGTTTTAACACCACCCCCCCCCCCCCTCCCCAACATAAAAAAAAAAATCAAAGTTTTTTTTTTTTTAAATTTGGATTTTGCTAGGATTTTACGTACAACTAATTAAAAAAATTCGATTTGATTGAGAACCTTGTTCCAGATGTACATAGACATTAGGTTAAAACTGTATTCTAAATGTCTGTTTGAATATTGTAGTTATTTTTGACATTTTCATTGATTTCATGTCCACTGACTCCATGTAACACGTGACAGGTAGAACGCAGATTTGACCTGTTTTGAACATGATGTTACTTTTTTTGTGGTGCTTTGATGTTCCATAATTACCTAATCTTCAAAATATGAATGTATCCTAAAGGTCTATTTAATATCACAGTTGTCATTTATAACATTTTGAATAATTTCATGTCCACTCACACAGTGTAACATGTGACACGTAGAATGCTGTTATGACTTGCTTTTAACATGTTTTGCTATTGTTTCTGTTTTCATATTCCATAAATAACCTAATCTTTAGATTGTAAATGAAAAGTTAGTGTATATATAACATTCTGGTTGTTATTTCAAATATTATGAATATTTTCATGTCCATCAATATTTTTGTAACACGTGACACCTACAACAACATGTTTAACTAGTTTGAGCAAACTGTAACAACTTTTAGGGATATTTTTAACATGTGTCAGTGTTTCTGTTGAAGTGTTATATTTTATTTTAGGGTTTATACTTCTTGTGGTTACTTAGCAGAAAGTATCAGTTTTGACTTTTATGATGTTTGAGCGTTTTGCGACATTACGTGACACTGCATTCAAGATTTGGCTCCAAATGTACTTTTAAAGACTGATAATGCTTCTGCAGGGTCTGTTTACTAGAAATAAATCATTACCAGTTGTATGAAATGATATTAATGGCTTCTGTGGTCAGTTTTGTTGCACATGTGGCTTTTCTTAAAATTGGCGTTTTATGGCATATTATCAAACCGTACACATTTCCCAAATGCACAAACCATTCTTTTACCACACAAATGTGTTCATCAAAGACTAATGTATCACTTAAAACACCAAAAAAAATCAACTGAAAAGGTTTAGTTTGTCACAAATGTCCAAGCACCCCCCCAGCACCTTTTGGCAAAGCCTCATATACAAAATTTAATCAGGTTAGAAATACTACTCATTCGAAAAAAAACAAGAGGCGAAGCCTTCAAGGCTCACGTAAGAAATCGACAAACAGTAACACAAACTCAATCACTCCGTCACACACACACACACACACACACACACACACACACACACACACACACACACACACACACACACACACACACACACACACACACACACACACACACACACAGTAAGCATAGGTGACACTGTGCAAGAAAGCAAGACACTAGATCTAGATCTGTCTGTCTGCATGTGTAGCCTACTTACAGGGACACGACTGCCAACTAGTCTCGGCCCGCTCAAAATAACAATGACCGAGACTTTCAGTAATTCCTTCGCGTGACGTCTAACCCTCTTACGCCATAATGTGACGTCTTCAAATGTTAAAGTTTCTATCACACACACACACACACACACACACGCACAGACAGACAGAGTTTACCATCGCATAGGCTACACTTACGTGAGCCAAAAATTGGCATAAACAGAAACACAAGCGTTGCCTATCTAGCTATCACTCATACGCACCCTATAGCACACACACACACACACACACACACACACACACACACACACACACACACACACACACACACACACACTCTCTCTCTATCTTTATAAGGCTAACCTGACAAGTGTATTCCCTCAGCCAAGGCATAGGGAAGGTAGGAAAACATGAGTACTAGGCCAAACTCCAGTGATGGTGTTTTGTGAAGGTCCACAAACTTCAAGAGCTGCAAAAGCATAAAGTCAACATTTTCTGTTCAAAATGATATTTATCCTGGGTAACTAGATGCAGCAAAAGCATATGCACACATTCACATAACCCGCACACATGTGTGTGCACACACACACTCTCTTTTCATGCACCCAGCCAGCAAGGTGAAGCAAGGAGCAGGCTGGTAACCAGCTTTAACCTGCCATCGAGACGAACTACTAACTCTAATGTGTATGTTATGCTGTGTGCGCTTCATATGGTACCCTTTTCCTTAGAAAATATGCTCATCGGAGTTCACTATACGTTGCGGCAATGATCACTTTGAATAGCCTGCATCAGTATAAGGGGCTCTTACACTGTCACAACGCTTCAAAGTCATGACAGAGTGATTTCCAGAAAACATCTATTACACAGACATTGACTTAATTTTCTCCCACATTCTTGTTTTACAATGGAAGAAGAATGAGAAGAAGAAATTTTGTTTACAAGCTCTGCACACTTCATATAGATCTGTCTCCATCAACACATCTGACTGCCCACCGATCCTTACATCGGTCCCACAACTTGCACATACAAATTCAACTACCTGACCTTACATCTTTCCCAATAAGCAGCCATCCAGAAAAAGCAAGCCATCGATACGATTACCTTAATTTGCATCTTTTTCGCACGTCATTAGCATTACATTTTCATGAGAATTTGCAAACCATCATATATTAAGATAACTTTAATTTGTTTCTTTTTCACACTTCATTAGCATTACACTTTCATGAGAATTTGCAAACCATCACACAAGATATCCTTAATAATGCTTATTTTTCACACTTCATTAGCATTACACTGTCATGAGAATGGGGTCAACCCGCTATTGCCGCGGCCCGTTGTTGTCAAGGCCTGTTGTTGCCGCGGCCCGTTATTGCCGCGGCCCGTTGTTGCCTCGGCCTGTTATTGCCGCGGCCCTTTTTGTTTTTTAATTTTTGTTTAATTTTTGTTTTTATTATGTACATTATTTTTATTGACGAGAAAATCTCTTACGCAAGGAGAAAGGACGACACCCAGCGGAAGTTTTCGCCACGTCTGCAGGGATTGAAACTCGCAATCCTATGCATTGGAGGCAGGCGCGGCGGCCCGTTTTTTGTTATTCTAGAACTATGTCAAAATTGGAATATCAAAGGCAGATGCGGACAAAGTATTAAACTTGGGACCTTAAATTGTCTTAAAGTTAGGTGAGCGTAGCCGTCTTGCTTACCAGTCAGGCAGTTTATAACATAATTCACTAATGCGTGAGAGTAGAGATGGGATGGAGGGAGGGAGGGAGGGAGGGAGGGAGGGAGGGAGGGAGGGAGGGAAGAAGAGAGGGGGGAGAGGAAGTGTGGGAGGGATGGAGGGAGGGAGAGAGAGAAGAGAGGGGAGAGATGGAGGGAAAGAGATAGTGGGATGGAGTTAGAGAGAGAGGAGGGAGGGAGTGAGAGAGGGGGAGGGAGATAGGGTGGGAGGAAGAGAGTGGGAGGGAGAGAGAGAGAGAGAGGGGAGGGAGGGAGAGAAAGAGAGTGTGATGGAAGGACAGAGGGGAGGGAGTGAGAGTGAAGGAGGGAGGTAGAGAAAAGTCGATTGTTGGCGGTAGGGAGGGAGGGAGAAAAGGAGGCAGGGAAGTAGTGAGATATATAGAGAGATAGGTAGGGAGGAAAGGAGGGAGAGAGAGAATGATGGCGGAAGAGAGAGGGAGAGGAGAGAGCGAAAGGGAAGGAGGGATAGAGAAAATGATGGAGGTAGAGAAATAGAGAGAGGGAGGAAGAGGGAGAGAGATCGCGAGAGAGGTAGGGAGGGATAGAAAGAGATGGAGGGAGGGAAAGAGAGAGGGAGAGAGAGGGAGAGGGAGGGAGGGAGGGAGGGAGGGAGGGAGGGAGGGAGGGAGGGAGAGAGGGATCGTCAGGAGAATCATATAGAGAAGAAAAATGTTTGAAATAAAACGTCATAAGGTGACGTCATAATGTCTTGCCGTATCTTCTTCTTCTTCTTCTTCAGCGTTTGACGATTCGCCGTATCGAATGACGTCATTTGTTTGTTTCAAACTTAAATGACGTCATTTGTGTGTTCTAAACTTTAAAAGACGTTTTTTTTGTATGAGTCCTCTGACAAGAATTTTGAAACTATCATTATACGAAAATTAGGAACCCCTTGGACTTACTTTGTTTTGCCAAAACATTCATGCATACTTAGTTGTTTTTGGTTGTGGACTTACTTGTTCATATCTGCTTATTTAAGCACTCTAAAAAGTAGAAATGAACACAAAAGATGTGCATTGATTTCTTCTTTTTGATGAACGAAAAATATCATTTTTGAAAAAAGTGGACTTACTCGATTTTGGCAGCACACGGCAGCGTTACCAACTCTGTTGTTTGATGGATCTGACTGGCGCAAAAATGTAAAGAAAAAAACAGAATCAGGGGATCTTTCTTGCGGGAAAGTTCCGCGGCAATAGCGGGTTGCGGCAATAGCGGGTTGCGGCAATAACGGGCCGCGGCAATAGCGAGTTGTAACCATGAGAATTTGTACAGTACAAGACTTTACAAGCAACAGTCTATAGACATGATGACCACAAGACAACATTTACCATGGCACTGAGGAGGCCAAACAGAACCCCAATGGCTGCGGATGCGAAGAACATGACACAGAATCGACCCAAAACCAGGAAAAACGCCAAAGCCCCACTCGCTGCCCCTGGCTGCCTGAACTCCAGGATGGCTCTGAAAAGACAATCATCATCATCATCATCATCATCATCATCATCATCATCATCATCATCATCATCGTACTTACGATTGTTTTTATTATCATCTTCAAATAAAGTAGAACACTATTTTAACATCTGAGAAACAAAGGGAAGCAAGCGGTCTAAATTCATACGACATGTGCAACAAGAGTAAGTGAGAGTTATGCCGAACCCGTCTCCTGGCACCTGAGAGAATAACAGGCACTGAAATAAACAAGCAATTTTCAAGCTCAAAAAAGGATACAGTGGAGTCCGGGTACAACGAATCTCAAGCGACATACATTTTAGTTCGTTATATCAGTCATTCGCTGTAGAGTTTTCAACCCTAAATTAGCCTTGTGACTTTTTAGAGCACAGTCATAGCTTAGCAGCTGATTGGAATAGTGAAAACACAGCGGCGGTGGCTGTTCCGTGCACCTCCCGCTGTTTGTTCAGAGTTCGCTCATCACGGGATGTGCACTTGTGTTTGTGTATTTTTGTCTTTGGAGCCAATTATTGACATCAGTTCGTTGTAGCCTTGTTACTTTTAGAGACAAAACAGCTCTGGGGCATTGAAAACGTGTTTGTTATAAGAGGGGTTCGTTATGCAAATGAGTTCAAAAGGTTCGTTGTTGCCGGAAAGTAACAAGTAAGAAATAGAAGGCTGTCTGCCCGGAAATCAATGGCAGTTCGTTAAAAGCGGGATTTCGTTATACCCAGGTTCGTTATAGCTGGACTCCACTGTATTGCTCACATTTTCCTTATTCTTCGAGGCACTCTTACTAGCACATAATCATACACAAGAACCAGCTTTCATTCGTGACCAGACATGGTCCTTGTATCAAGACTGGTGTTCATGAATACACACACCAATACAACATTGTTACTGGGTTGCCTCAAAAGTTTATGAGAGAATCTTAATCAAATGTTTGTGTATTTGTAAAAACCAGCCTTGGACCTAAAGCAAAGCAAAAAGACTCACGTGGTGAGCACAATGGACACGGCATCGTTAAAGACACTCTCCCCCAAGACTAACATGTAGAGGATGGTCTCCATGTCCAGCATTGCATTTAATACAGTGGCACCCCCTTTTAAAATCTCAAGAAATCTGAGAAAGTCAGGTCTTAAAAAGGAGGGAGTCTTAAAATGGGGGTACATTTACAGAGGTTATGAATAAAAGATGTGAATTCACGGCTGTTCCCAGCTTGTGTTTTAGTGTGAGTTAAAAATTGCCCAGCAGAGAGAATTGCTTGGCTACCAGCAGCTGCAGCCAGCACACTCTTAAGCTAGCTTGCCTGTAATACCCAAGTGCTTCCGTGCTATACTGGGAGATTGGCCTGCTCAGTGCACAGCACAGAGAGAGCTTCTAGCTGCTGTGTAATCTCTGCTGTGGGGAAAGGATGGGTGCTAAAAATAGCCTGCAGCTAAAGTAGCAGTAATGAAGCCCTGTGGACAGCTGTGTATATGAAAAAGCAAGGTCTTAAAAGGGGGGAAGTCTTCAATTTGGGGGTCAACAAGGGGGTTCCACTGTACCTATCCTGGTTTTTTTTTTAAATGTTTTTTTTTTAATCAAACCCGAGAGCTAAAAGACTCACGTGGTGAGCACGATGGACACAGCATCGTTCAAGACGCTCTCCCCAAAGACCAACATGTAGAGGATGGGGTCAACGTCCAGCGCCTGGAAGATGGCCAGAGTGGCCACGGGGTCCACCGCCGAGATCAGCGACCCAAAGGCAAAGCTCTCTATCATGGTCAGCTCATACGCCACCTTGGCCTATGAGAAAGGGAAGAAAATTATGAACAATGACAGATTAATCAGGCAAATCTCTTAATCATGATCCCACAAATATGATTTAATCCTATATATCTAAGAGAGACGACCCATGTCGTTCTGATAATCATCGGTCCACGCTATTGCTCTGTCTCTCTGACAGGATGAATTATTACTACGCAAATTAAAGTGAAATCTATCAAAACAAGAATACAGAGTTTTCTCCCATATGTTTTTCGCTAATGTTTCTGATAACAGACGTAAGACGAACGTGATTGTAGAATGGCCGACTTCGACAGTGATCTCCGTTCTGTTCTTCATAGTTATGATAAAGACATCGTTCTAAGGTCAAAACAAGTCGAAATTTTGAGACTGCTGTGGGAAGGAGACTGTGATATTGTTGCATCACTCCCAACTGGTTACGGAAAAAGTCGTCTGCTCCGTAGCCATTTTGTTATGATCACGTGACAAAGTTGTTTATCACGTAACACTTTCGCCTTATTTAGAGTTGTTTGCACAGTAAATACATAGAGATTACACAACGTCATCGAGTGAGGGACCGAAAAATATTGAAACTCGAGGATGATTTTTTTGTGGTATCAACCGAGACCGTAGGTCGAGGTTGATACCACACAAAAAAATCATCCGAGAGTTTCAATAATTTTTGGTCCCTCACAAGATGACGTTTGTGTAATTTGTGTATACAATGATAAATTGATTGTATACAATGATCAATCTCTATACCTTCCTGTCACTGGAAGCAGCAACACTTGAAAGCATAAGTTCCCTTGACAAACGTCATTATTTTATGATTGGCGTCATCTATGAATGACGTCACTGTCTAGACAAGACAAGTGCCGGTATCGGCAAACCTTGTCGCGGCAAAGGGCTATGACCCGTGCCTTGATACCATTGAGATCATAGGAGATGCACAGCAGTGCCGATACCAGGTTTCTTTAGCTTCACTTTAAAATGATATCAGAACGATAGTTATTCACTTGAAAGTGAACACAGGAGAGTTGTATACATCCGCGAGAGATAGCTCGCTTGAAAGTGTAACATAACAATTCCTTTCTAAATTTAAAAATTACACAACACCATGACAAATCATTATCAACGATCGCGAATCTGCATATATCAATAACACATTACAAAAAGCTCTAAATATGTAAAAAATCGATTTCCTCTCCAGGTTAACACCTGTCGCTTTTATATATATACTATTTAAAATAACCACTCGTGTAAGCCTGGTATCACAGAGCTAGCCATGTAGTATTCTTTATATATATATATATCCTAATTAGAGCCACACTTTCAGAAAAATAACTTTTTATCTCACCTGTCCCAGTAAATACACACCACCACCCACCACCATGGCGGAGATAGCAGTGCCAACCACTGCAAACACCATAATGGAGCCAATGTTCTGGAAAAAGTTGCCCTGAAAAAACAAACAAAAACATGTGTAAAAGCAAATGTGAAGTATGTTAGCCCTTACACTGGTGCAATTCTGTAACACATGTTACATAGCCACTGGTGAATTAACAGAGAGAAAAATAAAGAAAAACGGTCATATAGGTTTTCGCATCCATGGGAGGTAATCGGAACCAACCAAACAGATTTTTTTGTTTGTTTGTTTGCTTAACGCCCAGCCGACCACGAAGGGCCATATCAGGGCGGTGCTGCTTTGACATATAACGTGCGCCACACACAAGACAGAAGTCGCAGCACAGGCTTCATGTCTCACCCAGTCACATTATTCTGACACCGGACCAACCAGTCCTAGCACTAAACCCCATAATGCCAGACGCCAGGCGGAGCAGCCACTAGATTTCCAATTTTAAAGTCTTAGGTATGACCCGGCCGGGGTTCGAACCCACGACCTCCCGATCACGGGGCGGACGCCTTACCACTAGGCCAACCGTGCCGGTCCAAACAGACTGAGCCAGTAGCGCGACATATGTCGTGACAACCAGGTGACAGTATACGTAAAGTAGCGCGACATATGTCGCGACAACCAGCCTAAGGGTTAATCAGAACAAGAAGGGCAAAGCCCATACGACTCACATGCTTGACCTTTACATGACCTTGACCTTCAGCTAAACCTAGCAATGACATCATACACTAAGAACTGCTTTACACATTTTTCCTACCAAAATACATGTGACCTTGACCCAAGGTCAAGGTCATCCAAGGTCATGCAACACAAAGCTGTTAATTCAAGACATAGGAAGTACAATGGTGCTTATTGGCTCTTTCTACCATGAGATATGGTCACTTTTAGTGGTTCACTACCTTATTTTCATAAGGGTCAAAGTGACCTTGACCTTGATCATATGTGACCAAATGTGTCTCATGATGAAAGCATAACATGTGCCCCACATAAATTTTAAGTTTGAAACAGTTATCTTCCATAGTTCAGGGTCAAGGTCACTTCAAAATATGTATACAATCCAACTTTGAAGAGCTCCTGTGACCTTGACCTTGAAGCAAGGTAAACCAAACTGGTATCAAAAGATGGGGCTTACTTTGTCCTATATATCATATATAGGTGAGGTATTGAATCTCAAAAACTTCAGAGAAAATGGGAAAAATGGGAAAAATAGCTGTTTTTTAGACAACATTTATGGCCCTACGACCTTGACCTTGAAGCAAGGTCAAGATGCTATGTATGTTTTTTTGGGCCTTGTCATCATACACCATCTTGCCAAATTTGGTACTGATAGACTGAATAGTGTCCAAGAAATATCCAACGTTAAAGTTTTCCGGACGGACGGACGGACGGACGACTCGGGTGAGTACATAGACTCACTTTTGCTTCGCATGTGAGTCAAAAATGAGGACGTTTTACATGCTGTGATTTATGTTTGAGATTCTATTTGCTTTCAGCTTTCTTACAGGGACAGGCAGGGGCGGGGACGTAGCTCAGTTGGTAGCGCGCTGGCTTTGTAGCCAGTTGATCGCTATCAGCGTGGGTTCGATCCCCACGTTCGGCGAGAGATTTATTTCTCGGAGTCAACTTTGTGCAGACTCTCTTCGGTGTCCGAACACCCCCGTGTGCACACATGCGCACGAAAAAGATCCCACGTTCACAGCAAAAGTCTCAGGGCTTGGAAAACACGAAGACACGCACGCATCATCTCTCGTCTCTGATTATGACGATCGTATTTCGATACTTTGGCGAGACAAACCCAATGCTGGTGCGTCGAAGAAGACAGCCACAGCGGGCTTGTTCGAATCAAAGTATCACACCATAATTTTCAGCGTATTACCAATACCTGTCCCAATATAGACCAGTTGGTCTAAGAGGACGTTAAACCCTAATAGTCAGTCAGGGACAGGCTTTTATTTTGGTATAGGATGTTATCTTATTATTCCATTGGGATTTTTTTTATCCTCTCCCTCAATCCTTCTCTTCCCCTGACTCCACAAAAAAAGAAAAGTAAAAGGTAAATGAACAAGAAAAAATGAAGTAAAACTTCACCATTTAAAAACCAACAGTTTTGTCAACAAAAACAAAACAAAACAAAACAAATATCCGTACGCCCGAGTCTTTTTCAAAACCACTAACCCCCTCTCATTTTAGTTCAGTTTTCATCTCGCATTAAAAAACAAGAAAAGAAAACACAAACAACGGCACAAACATAATGGATCCAATGTTCTGGAAAAAGTTGGACGTTTATGCACTGAACAGTTATCACATATATTTAATCTCCTCATTTGTTTTTGCACCTTCGTTAGCATGTTGCTAAAGTATGTTAACTACTGTTGTTTGTCATTCATTCATTCATTACCTTGTGTAAGTTGTAGCCCGACTCAAAGATAATGGGCGGAAGGAGCACAATAAAGAACACTGTCGGTGAAAAAGCTTCTTCAGTCTGCACACCAAACAGAAATGAATATTAATTAGCGATAAATAAATAAATAAATAAATATAAATAAATACACATGCATGTGTACATAAATGAATAAATAACATGGGAGTTTCAGCCAATGAACGCAGAAAAAGAGCAATGTTTACATGACACTTGTACAGAAATTTCATTCTTCAACACAAGTTATTGTCATCCAGCTATTCATGTAAAAATGATGACAAATTCCCTTGTTTAGGTTAATGTAATGTGCTGTTTAAAACCACTGGTTTACATCAATATAATGTGCTGTTTAATATTACCACAGCTTTTCAGTTTACCAATATTTTCCACAGCAAGTGCGAACAGTACAAATACATTGCAGCCACAAAGTATTATACACCAATAATTGGTAACACATGCGTGTTGACAAACTAACACCCATTTTCTCAACAACAAAAAACAAGTCGCGTGAGGCGAAAATACAACATTTAGTCAAGTAGCTGTCGAACTCACAGAATGAAACTGAACGCAACGCAACGCAGCAAGACCGTATACTCGTAGCATCGTCACTCCACCGCCCGTGGCAAAGGCAGTGCCAGTGGAATTGACAAGAAGAGCGGGGTATTCGTTGCGCTGAGAAGGATAGCACGCTTTTCTGTAGCTCTCTTCGTTTTAACTTTCTGAGCGTGTTTTTAATCCAAACATATCATATCTATGTTTTTGGAATCAGGAACCGACAAGGAATAAGATGAAAGTGTTTTTAAATTGATTTCAAAAAAAAAATTTTGATAATAATTTTTATATATTTAATTTTCAGAGCTTGTTGTTAATCCAAATATAACATATTTATGTTTTTGGAATCAGCAAATGATGGAGAATAAGATGAACGTAAATTTGGATCGTTTTATAAAATTTTTTTTTTTTTTACAATTTTCAGATTTTTAATGACCAAAGTCATTAATTAATTTTTAAGCCACCAAGCTGAAATGCAATACCGAAGTCCGGGCTTCGTCGAAGATTACTTGACCAAAATTTCAACCAATTTGGTTGAAAAATGAGGGCGTGACAGTGCCGCCTCAACTTTCACGAAAAGCCGGATATGACGTCATCAGACATTTATAAAAAAAATGAAAAAAAACGTCTGAGGATATCATACCCAGGAACTCTCATGTCAAATTTCATAAAGATCGGTCCTGTAGTTTGGTCTGAATCGCTCTACACACACGCACACACACACGCACACACATACACACACACATACACCACGACCCTCGTCTCGATTCCCCCCTCGATGTTAAAACATTTAGTCATAACTTGACTAAATGTAAAAACAAGTGGATACACCCATAACTAGAAGTGCCATAATCATATTCTAAATATGGGTTGAAATGCACTTACTTTCCCATGATGTGAAAACCAGCATTTCCAGTTGCTCCTACTGTATATGTTTTTGATAAAAAATAAAGCCTCAATAATGAAGATGGTACAGTCAAACCTGTCGTAGCGGCCACCTGTTGATAACGGCTACCTATCCATTACGACTACCCCAAAGGGTGTATTTTCTTTCTATATAATTCAGCATTCCATAGCAACTACCTGTCTATTAATAATAAAGAAACAAGAAGGACGTAAAACAGTCACTCATTTAACACTTTCTACCCCACCTATGTTGACCAAGTTGTTTTTTTTAGCCGAGACCAGCTGTGCTGCAGCAGGTCACTCAGAATTGTAGTAACTGTGTAGAAACTGTGTAGCAACACGGTGGAATGCAGGCGTTAGATCGACATTACAGGAAGCGACTGAAGTGACTGTGTGTCCGAATATATCTGTACCAGGTCAGATAAAGTCATATGAGTGGGTACGGATATATCCCTACCAGGGAGACAATGAGTTTCAACAGCTTAATTAATACCAGCAATCTACAAAATGCTTACCTTCCAATTCCCAAACTTGAACATTTTCAAGCAAAGACCAATAAATGCCCCTGAAAAAGGAAAGATATGTAAAATGCATTCCAATCAAGTTAATTGCAGTTTTAACCATACACTGTACCATTATACTTATTGAAACACAGGTGAATGTATTCATTAAAGCAAAGCTAGGTTACTTGTATCGAGAGAGAGAGAGAGAGAGAGAGAGAGAGAGAGAGAGAGAGAGAGAGAGAGAGAGAGAGAGAGAGAGAGAGAGAGAGAGAGAGAGAGAGAGAGAGAGAGAGAGAGAGAGAGAGAGAGAGAGAGAGAGGGAGAGAGGGAGAGAAAAGAGAGGGAGAGAAAAGAGACAATGACAAATTCTTTATTAACGAGGGTAATGGCATAAGCAAACAGGTGCTTTTTTACATCCAGCCCTCGCCCATGGGAGGGTTTAATCTAATGATAATACGTTTTAAAAATGTTGGAATATCAATTAAAGAAGTAATAAAAACAAACGACAAACAAGCAAACGATTAACAGACTAAACAAACAAACAAAAATATACATACAAACGAACATGACATATTATTGTCAAAGGTATAATGAAAACTGTTTCAAGCAACAAAAAACGTGTGAAACTTCGAGGGAAGAAAAAATCCGTGAAACTGAGGAGTCAATGAAGCAACTATGTTGCAAGTAATAGCAATGTAGCATCGTTACATAAGTCATGTTTTGAAATTAATTAGGTACATTTAGAGAGAGAGAGAGAGCGAAAGAGAGTGGGAGAGAAAGTGAGAGCGAAAGAGAAAGAGAAAGAGAGAGAGAGAGAGAGAGAGAGAGAGAGAGAGAGAAAGAGAAAGAGAGAGAGAGAGAGAGAGAGAGAGAGAGTGAGTGAGTGAGAGAAAGAGAGCGAAAGAGGAAAAGTGAAAGAGAAGAGAAAGTGAGAGAGAAGAGCAAGTGGGAGAAAGAGAGAGAGCGAAGGAGAATGAGAGAGAGAGAGAGAGAGAGAGAGAGAGAGAGAGAGAGAGAGAGAGAGAGAGGAAGGGAGAGAGAGAGAGAAAAGAGAGGGAGAGAAAGAGAGGGAGAGAAAGAGAGAGCGAAAGAGAGCGGGAGAGAAAGTGAGAACGAAAGAGAAAGAGAAAGAGAGAGAGTGAGTGAGAGAAAGAGAGCGAAAGAGAAGAGCAAAAGAGAAGAGCGAAAGAGAAGAGAAAGTGAGAGAGAAGAGCAAGTGGGAGAAAGAGAGAAGAGCAAGTGGGAGAAAGAGAGAGAGCGAAAGAGAATGAGAGAGAGAGAGAGAGAGAGAGAGAGAGAGAGAGAGAGAGAGAGAGAGAGAGAGAGAGAGAGAGAGAGAGAGAGAGAGAGAAAGAGAGAAAGATAGACAGACAGACAGAAAGACAGACAAACAGACAGACAGAAAGACAGACTGACTCACCAATCAAGACTATAGCTATGCTTTCAGGTAGGTAATGGAACCGAGTCTGGATCAACAAATGAACCAACAGGATGGAAATACCTGCAAAACATTGTCAGATATTCAATGTCATCACACATACAATGTGTGTGGATACACACACACACACACACACACACACACACACACACACACACACACACACACACACACACACACACACACACACACACACACACACACACACACACACACACACACACACACACACACAATCTCTCTTTTTCTTTCTTTTCTACTTCTTGTCCAACGTGCTATTTTTCTCAAACATTTCAGCAACAAATCAAAGTTCAATCTTAAATGTCAATCACCATAGAAAAAAAAGTAGATAAGAAATGACTGACCAACAAACACACAATTATTGAACCAAATTTACTCCAGTACCGGTATACCAGCATTCAACCCACAAAAGAAAGAAAGAAAGGTAGGAAGGAACAGAACAAGAAAGACAGAAAGAAAGAAAGATATGACATAACAAACAAACAAACAAACACATGATATAAATCAAACAACAAACCTACAAACCAAAACATTCCTCTCAGTAATCCCGTAGCCCAACCCTAACCCACACCCGATAATTTTTTTAATTTTTTTAAAAATCAAACTCGAACACTCACCCACAACGAGGATGATGAAGAAGATGGTCAGACTGCTCTGATGCTCGACCTCAGCCGCGCCCTTGTTGGGTAAGTCCTTGACCTCTTTGACCTCCACCTTCTTGGTGGTGGGAGGCTTGAGGGTGGAGGTGAGGGAGGAGGTGGCATTGAGGAAGGTGTCGTTTTCCTGGCTGAAAGCAGTCATCAGCAGAAGACCCATGAAACCAAAGATGCACACTCCAATCATCGCGCACTCTTGTACTTCCATGGCGCTTGGGGCAAGGGTTTATTGTTGTAATAATAAGAGTTAGATTGGTTTACAGCAAGTTAAAGTTGGAGAGTTTTCTTTCGCTTAATTAAAGTACGACCCTCTGACAATCTTGAACATCCATGGCGCTTTTCAGACTACTTTGATACACCACTAAAAGTAGAATAAGTTTCACCTAACTACACTCCGCACATCGCACATTCTTGTACTTCCATGGCGCTTGGGGCAAGTGTTTATTGTTGTAATTAGAGTTAAATTGGTACACAGCTAGTAAAAGTTGAAGAGTTTTCTTTCACTTGATTAAAGTGCGACCCTCTGACAATCGTGTACATCCATGGCGCTTTTCAGGCTACTTTGATACGTGTACAGCTCAGCTGAAAGTCGAACAAGTTTCACCTAACTACACTCCGCTCATTGCGCACTCTTGTACTTCCATGGCGTTTGGGGCGAGGGTTCATTGTTGTAATAAGAGACTTGTAAAGTATAGGAAAGACCTTATCACTACAAGACCGCCAAGCAAAGACGCAGGAAGAGAATATGCACGTGACGATCGTCGCCACCACTCAAACAGCGGCACTAATCCTCCACTGAGATCACCATGCCAGTAACATTTTGCTTCTGTCTTCTTTGTCTTAAAAATATGCTCACTCAAAGAACTTTACAACGCAACCTTAAGCGATCTATTACTACAGATTATATTATATCATGTGAACCATTTAGGTAATACATGAATTAACTGGTTTTTTTCCCGTCAGTTAATTATGTATTACCTAGTTAATACACGTATTTTCTGGTTTCACAGATTAACTGTAACATATATACACACTGATCGTTTCATACCAGGCTGCTCGTTCAAAGTCACATAATAATTATTTTATTAGCAAATCTCCTTCTGCGTTTGTGGACTGTAATTCCAGCGGGTTTTTTTTTTTACGAGTGGGCTGTTTCGCGTATGCCCCCCCCCCCCCCCCCCCACACACACACACACCGTTTTAGACAGGCATACTCTGTTTCCAGAACGAAGGTATTGGTGGTTGAAGAGCGTCAGGACAAAATAAAAATAAAAATAAATACATTTAAACAAAAACACTCACTGCAGCTGTCTGTCACCCTTTGGTAACACAAAAAGCTCAGCATTATTACGTACACGCCATCTCTAATTTTTAAAGATCAGCGTAGAATATTCATGCTGACCGTAATCAAGGATGAATTCTTTTTCACTATTAACGCTGTGAACGATACAAACAAAACCAAAACACACCGGTGACCATCGGTGCCACAAAAGGACAAAGGAAGCTACATTTCACTCGCGATGTTTTAAAAGTAACAGACGTTTATTCCATTACAAACCAAAACACGCCATCAAACAGGGATTCGCCATATAAGTCTACAATATCTAATCACAAAACGCCTACATTCCATTAAATTAGAAACACACCATTTGAAATGTAAACAGATATACACCATTCGGCAAAGGCGGGCTAGATATTCTGAACATGTTCACACTACGGCAACTCTCAGTGGTAACGGCGGTTAACGAGTAATCCAACGGTCACAAACATAGAAAGAAGTAGATACCAATAAACGCAGGTAATTCTCTCAAAGGTGAATACGAAAAACCACGAAGGCACCGGCAAACACCTGCCACTTTTGTAACACTTTTGTCACACAAAAACCCAGCTGTGTGAACAATCACAATCCAATAACGGAGAACATCACCTAAACCATATGGACTATCCCCATATGCGAGAAGCAGAATGGTCGCACATGAACCAAGGCAGAGAAAAGGGACTCTATACAGTGGTACCTGTCATGTTGGGCCTCTCCGATGAGACCTCTCTCTCTCACTCTCTGTGTGCCTGTCTTTGTCTGATTCTGTATTCGTGTGTGTGTGTGTGTGTGTGTGTGTGTGTGTGTGTGTGTGTGTGTGTGTGTGTGTGTGTGTGTGTGTGTGTGTGTGTGTGTGTGTTCGTGTAGGTGTGTGTGTGTGTGTGTGTGTGTAGGTGTGTAGGTGTGTGTGTGTGTGTTTTGTCCACTTTGTTGTCTTTTCCTCTAACATTTATGTCAAATATTGTTCATAAACAATATGCTTCTTTTTTTTTTGGTTTAAATAGCAATTGTTAAAGTCTCACCGCAAGATAATATCATTTGTATGGTTTTTTTTTCATTCTTCTTTTATGATCACCACTCTAAGCTCATAGCTTGTTGTTGAATCTAAACATGCTCATTATGTATTGTATTAATTAGTTGTTGAATAAAACACTGTTTAACTCAGAGCTTCAACACCTCTCGGGAAAGGACACCATGTGCAAAACAGCTTCGTCCATTAACCTACAAACCGTGTTGAACCAAAATCAGTGCAAGTGCTAGCTGAACTTTTGCCACAGGTATCACTTTGGAACAAGAAGAGAGTTGAAGTCTATACAGAAGACTATTCTTTGGCCAGGTCTCCAACAAAATTGAAAAGGAAAAGGAAAAGGTAAGGCGTCTATCAACTAGATTAAATTTATACCTGACACGAAGAACACCTGAAAACACCACTATAAAACGTAGACACTTCTTTTTTGTTTTGATTGTTCTTGCGGTTAATATGCGAAGAAATGCAACGCCGTGTAAAACAAAAGACACCTGGCAATTCAGGGACACTTTTGGCCGGTTCTAGCGGTTTTCCGCTCATCACAGGTACCAAATTAGTTCACTGCGAGGTCAAGTCCCTTCGATGCGAGGACACCTCCCAATAAGACACCCTCTGGTGCTCCTTTTCTAATACGCTTGATTAAAATATACATGTCACGAAAGAACACCTGCAATGTACGGACATATTAGCTGGTTCAAAGGGCTTGTCCGCTCACGGCAGGTACCACAGCAGTACACTGCGAGATCAAGCCCCTCCGACGAGGGGACACCTTTTACAAAAGGATACCTTCTGGTGTCCCTTTGCATATTCACTTCACTAAAATATACCTTTAATGAAAGGACACTTGCTACGAAGGGACATTTTGGACTGGTCCTTGGGGTTGTTCGCTGATGACAGGTACCACTGTAGTAGATACATCCACCGACGATACTCGCCGTGACGTACATCAGTGACAGTGTAACAGCTGAAGCAACGATAATCATATGAAGTATGATTAAAAGCATCAATGCCATGCTGTCTGTATGTTCTGGTTTTGGTTTTTTTTGAGTCCTTTTGTGAACCTACCGTGTACAGACTTCACCTTTTCATCTGACATTAACATGATGGATTTTGAAGCATCCACAAACCACAAAAATCGCCAAAAATATGTATCTCCTTACACTTAGCTAAGCGTAGTGTTTTCAAAGCTGTCAAACTGTCACATTGGTGTCAGTAATAAACCGCGACAGCAAAACACAAGGTTGCCATATTGAACTTGGATGAGTGGACTTAAAGTGACAGTGCTTTCTTCTGACAGTGCTTTCTTCTGCAAACTTCGATATCTTAATTCTTATGTTTCCCTGAGCGTATAATGAAAGAAAAAGTTGCCTAAGAGTAACTCCAAGGGACATATTACCATCCATCGTACGACGTCTCTACTTCGTTAGGACAAGTTACACTCAAAGAAGAAGAAGAAGAAGAAGAAGAAGAAGAAGAAGAAAGAAGAAAGAAGAAAGAAGAAGAAAGA
Source organism: Littorina saxatilis (assembly GCF_037325665.1). Classification (NCBI taxonomy): domain Eukaryota; kingdom Metazoa; phylum Mollusca; class Gastropoda; order Littorinimorpha; family Littorinidae; genus Littorina; species Littorina saxatilis. The sequence goes on along the minus strand of NC_090245.1, from coordinate 41,862,488 downwards.
AGAAAGAAGAAAGAAGAAGAAGAAGAAGAAGAAGAAGAAGAAGAAGAAGAAGAAGAAGAAGAAGAAGAAGAAGAAGAAGAAGAAGAATTGAACTGAATTGAATTGAACTTTATTGAACAAGGATTAATATTTAAGGCTAAGCCTTTTCTTACAATCTGTCCTTGGGACGCACATACACACAATGATAAAATATTTTTAATTTTTTTAATTCTTTTAAAAGTTAACAACAAAAGGAGGTAGGAAAACTTAAAAACGTGATGATAAAGATGATGATGATGATGATGATGATGATGAAAATGAGGCATGAAAAGCATACACATGTGGTTATTCATAAAATTGGACGAAGGAGAAGAAGAAGAAGAAAGACAGAATATCCAAGGGGAACTCCAGTCACGTCGTTCAAGACACAAACGTTTCACTTTGTTATATTATGCTCCGTATGCTGGATGATAGCGACAGTGCGCTTCCCATAACTCTGTTGCGTGATGTCATATTATCATCACTAATCAGCTATGCGTATTCTGCGCTGGACCGTTAGCTATAAAAACACAATTCTAAACGAAAGTTTTAATACTGTGTGATACTAATTATTCCGACCTAAAACACCAAACAATACCCGCTCATGTACGTATTCTCGCGCTATACCTATAAGAACGTGCCAAATGAACTTTTGCCACCTGTATGGCTTTCGAATAAATTAAAATTATCTTGGCCTGTTAAAATCGACTTTACTTCAGTCTCTAAATATAATGAAAATCGAAAAGAACGGGGCATGAACAATACCAATTTATTTACGACAACAACAACAACACCAACACCAACACCGACACCAACAACAACAACGGCATCAGCAGAAGATCCTTTAGTTTAACTTGAATATAATTATGTATACCAACATATGGCGGCCTGACAACTTACTGCGCAGAGTGGGGATTCTGTTGTTGAATTAATTGTGTAACTGACACCAGTTTCAACATCCGAAATTACTTCAGCAAAAAAACACAAAAAACCCATCCAACTCTGCAAAAAACACAGCCAGGCTGATGAATTTTGGTATGTGTTCAAGTATAAGGATGCTCTCATTCCGCGTGAAAGCCCGGACAGATCTGTGTGATGGTTGACAGGATCGTTCACACTCCGCATTGAGTCTAACATAAACACACGCAACGCTCTGTTGTGACCCCCCCCCCCTCCCCCCAAGTAATTAGACATCCATCTAATTCCGCAGTATAATAACACTGTCCTGTACTGTCATTATCAAGAACTGTTTCACCATTTCATACATCATGCGATTCATATGTGAGATAAAGGAGTGACACGCAGACTTCATTAACTGATTGATAAGACTAGCGCCATATTCATTACTACCAGACGATGGAATCTGAGAAGACATCAGTGAATGTTGCGTGCGTGCGTGCGTGCGTGCGTGCACGTGTGTGTGTGTGTGTGTGTGCGTGTGCGTATGCGTGTGCATACGTGCGACACACAGATGGAAAAGGTGGTCTGTATACAAGTTATTACCGGACTCCAAGTCATTTGTTTGCTCTGCTGAATCTTATATCCATCAGCAACCCCCAAAATAAATGCAAAGTTTTCGGCAATCGAAAAAACGTTCAGCTCAACGTACGGTACGGGCTGACCGAAAACAAATGCAACGAACAAAATTTCTACATCTGTTGACCGAAATATTTACTGTACATTAACTTCAGGTTATGTATGACTAGTCTACAACGTGGCAAGTTTGAAGGTCAAATGGTCTGACTTTTGTGCACATTCAAAAATATGTTCAGAATTCGGGGATCTACTTAACAGTATGAGGTTTGACCATACTTACCTGACTGAACCCTCTACTCTAGACTTTCACCTTTTGGTTCATCTAAATGTCCGAGTATCCAAATGCACCCCCTTCCTCACCAGATCATCGACGACCTGAAGAAAGCGGTTACAGCTAGGTTCACGGCAATCCCTTGACAGGATTGCGTTTGTGTCATTGACAATTTCGGAGAGGTAATTTGGAACACATTTTGGAGAAAAGGTAAAATTCGTACTATTTTACCTACAGACATGAACTTTGTGGTATGGTCGTGAACAAATTGATGTTTATGGACAACCATGAAGATATTCGCTGAAACAAAACGACTTGAAAATGACTACCTTGGTTGTAAAGTCACACGTGCGCAGTGGCGCCCAATATTCATCAATGTCACACGCTTTCCTTCTTTGCCACTACTAAAGCAAACGGGTGCAAGATTGTATGTTACACGCTTTGGAGCATGGCAAGAACGAAGTCAAACTCGCAATCGTCCCCCCAAAAGTGGCTTTCATTTCTCCAGCTTTTATCGTTTCTTCTCTTTAACAATTCGACAACACCGAGAATACTGCAAACGACACCCCACCCGGCAGTACTGTTTTCATAAGCGAGTTTAGCTGCCATTGGAAATCGGCTTGCTCATGGGGCCTTGCCAGTCTGAATTATGAAGGACAGAGTTATGAACATAGAAGACAAACATACCGAAAAGAACAAACATTTCGCGCATGCAGACACAGAAAGACGTCATACAGAATGCGATGCTTCAAAAGATACAGACTGGGACGGTGGCTGCATTGTGACGTTATTCACACATACCGAGACGTCATTCATAGTTGTTCGGTCACTTCCGTGAAAGTAGGTCGCTCTACAATCATGGCTGATGGGTTAGCTAGCTAGCGTGAGTACAGTGAAAACTGTCAAATACGGTCACTGGACTTAGCGGACACTCGCAGAATACGGACAGTCAGTCTCGGCACGGACTGCTTTAAACTGTAAAACACCTGTACGTTACGGCCACCTCGGCATTACGGACGCGGACACGTATTTTGGGTCCATAATAAGTCATATACCTGCTAAATACGGACATCCACAGCAAGCTGGGAAGTTCGATCGACGAAGAAGACGATAAATCGATCAGTTGATTGAGTGTTTTAAGTCGACGCATTTGATTGGCTGCTAGAGTTCCAAGGCAGCCAATCCAACGCGTGGAACGGAAGTGAAAGTGTATGAGTGAATGTATCTTCTCTTCGAAAGAGTGATTCGTGTTTAACAAGATGGCAGAAGAAATTCAAATTCAAGAAAGGGAAGAGATGCGCTGACTTTAGAACAAAGGATAAATGTTGTCAAACAACTGGAAAGTGGGAAATCATGCCGAACGATTGCACAAGAGCTTGGGTGTGGGAGAACGCAGATTTCGAAAATCAGCGTCGATCGGGAAAAAATAATGAAGTTGTGGGAATCGGGAGACGGACGTGCTGACCAGAAATGGGTTTCGAAGAAGACAACCGAATACGAAGAGCTAAATGACGCCGTGTTCGAGTGGTTTTCAACCAAACGTGCGAATCACATTGCCATCAATGGTCCACTCAGACAACGCTGGACAAATTCTTTCAAAAGCTGATGAGTGCAGAATGAAGTGAATGTGAATGTGTTGTATGAATGAGATCCAGTAACTTTTTAACAATTTAAATTTATACAGTTGATATGATAAAAAGCTTTTAAACTTGTTTTACAACAGTCAATATTAAATGTTTCTCTAAACAGCTTCTGTTTTTCTTATAAATATACATGTACATGTGCAGTACTCTCTCTCTCTCTCTCAACTTGACTTTGTCGCGTTTACTTGCACCTGTCTAATAAGGACACCTGCAGAATAAGGACACTTTTGTCTGGTCCCAAGGGTGTCCTTATTTGACAGGTTTTACTGTACTCAAAACGTGTTTGTTCTCTCCTCTGTTGAAGCTGTGAGACATACATGCTATTCAGACTTGGTCGTGTGACAGACGTTTTCTTCCACACAAGATTACGTTGATTGTCTAACTCAGCCTGACGGCTTCGTTAGACAATCAACGGAATCTCGTGTGGAAGAAAACTTCTGTCACACGACCAAGTCTGAATAGCAGATAATGACAATCTCTTGTGACAACGTAGGCCTAATCTCGTGTGGAAGAAAACGTCTGTCACACGACCAAGTCTGAATAGCAGGTAATGACAATGAACGCATTCCTCCGAGGGAAATGCCCTGATCCTGCTTGTAATTGCTGTATTCAAGTCACGGATTGTCTAAGGTTGGTTATGTTATACTAGGTCTTCAAATAACCCCAAAGTGAACAATGTGGAGGGCTTAAATCGAAATATTTGGGCTACTGCTCAATTTCAAACTTCGTACTGTTGTGTTGAGTCGATCGCCGAATTCGGAATTATTTTTCGAAAGAGCACAATGCACAAAATTCAGACCATAATTGATCTACAAGAAAGGTGGACTGGTCACGCATAAGCTTAAGATAATGTACACCAAATTTATGAAGTGATTTGGTCAACATATGTACAAGTTATTAGCGAGTGTGTGGGTTGCATTTTTATGGGGTCACCCTTAATCAACTAACACACATCTGTTAATGAATACAGGATGATGGATATCGTTCAGAGGTTTCGCCAACCGCCGACGCCAAACGACACCCGACCAAACGTATCAATTCACACCCATGTGTGTGTGGATGCAGGATGGATATAAACGTTTTAGACGTTTCGCCGACCGTCCACACCAAACGACCCACCATATCAATCAACAAATTAACATCTGTGTATCGATAGATGTCGCCGGTACGCGGTATCTATTAATAATACTTGCACATAAATTATCTTTGCACATCTTTCACATGCACTATTATTGCTGCAGCTCAGCTGCTTCGTTGACTAAATATATACCACTATCAATATATATAGAGAATACTACATGGCTTGCTGTGTCGTACCAGATTTACACGAGTTGTTTTTTTAAATATTGAACTGCGAGCGAAAGCGAGCTGTTCACTATTTGAAAAAGCAACGAGTGTAAATCTGGTAAGACACAGCAAGCCATGTAGTATTCTGTTTATCCTACATACTGTACTTACGTGTATTTTACTGAAAATATCTTGCAGTCGAGGCAGCTAAATTGAAGACGCTTGTTTTGGAACCTCGATCTCTTCTAAAGCCTCGTGCAATCTATTACGTCAAAGCAAAGAAACGTCACTCTGAAAGTGTGGCGTGACGTGTTAGTTCTAAAGATTCATCGAGGGTAATTAGCGAGCGCAATTTTTGTTTCTATAATGACGTTTGTCTCGGTGACTTTGGCATCACAAGCAGTGGAAAAACAGGTCCCTGCCAGACTTGCTTGACATGACCTCATTTACATGATATACACACGTGTGATTTGAACGATTATTATCTCACGGGTATCTCTCTCACGTATGTAGGATAAACCCATGTTTGTATACAACAATGCGCACGTAAACCAATGCAGTGAAAAAATGGTTGAAAGAAAATAAACCATGACCATCATCAACATCTTTTTTTGGAGGGGGAAGAGGAGGGGGGCATTTTACGAGATTTTAGAAATACATTTGTTACGTTAAGGTACCGTCCTTCGCGCGTACACAATCACGAGCACATGCGACAGAGGGAGACAGAGACAAAATGCGACAGACGGACAGACTCAGCGACAGAGAGAACACAACCCACACACAATGCATGTAATAGATACAGACAGTCGCTAGCAGCTTGAGCTGACGGGTGCCACACATTAAAAGAGAAACATGTTTAGTACATGTGAAGGGATACTCGACCCCCTTGTTTTGTCGCCTTTCATAAATTAATATGTATCTATCCTTCACAAACGTCGTTCCCAAAGTTCCTTTGAGTAGGCATTACGATACATCCTGACATCTTTGTACACTAGCGAGACAAGTCACTTTGTAACACACTTCGCTGTTATTAACAAAAAGACATGTTGATCTTACGGTGGGTGGTTTGCAGAATCGTTGGAAGAAAAGATGACGGCAGAACAAAATAAGGCTCTCTGGAGAGAAAATAAAGTTCCGTTTAAGTCTCTCTCTCTCACTCTCTGTCTGTCTGTCTGTCTCTCTCTCTCTCTCTCTTAATTTACCTGTGGATGAGGCTGGCAATAATGATGAAGGCGAGGACGAAAGCTGACGGAAGAAACAGCCATTGTGTTTTCATGCTTCACAGAAACGTAACGTTCCTGTATCACAGAATCCTCACTGTCGTTCTCACAGTCTTCGTACTCCGCACACACTTCCAATTCCAAGGTGAAAATTTAAATCCAATGCAATCATCGGAGCAGCAGCGTACAAAACAACAAAACACGGAGGACTAGGAAAAGCCAGTTGCTGACGGGAGTACCAACCAGCCGACAGATCTGTCAATACACAACACGCGGTTCATCGATGTTTCTCACAAGTGTTAAAGCCTCTAAATCAGCAATCCATGTCTTGACCTTCCTTCCCATATTTCAAGGATGTCGTTTGGCCAAACACTTTGCAGTCATTTCACGAAAACATGTGTGACAGGGCGACCAGTCACCAATTATAGAGTCACGTGATTGTCATTGTCCAGTTTAGTCTTTGTTGCCGATCAGTGTGCGTTCTGTGTCTTGTGGGCTGGGCAACTCGGCGATTTGTCAACAGGGTGGGAATTCCTTTGAATTTAAAGAGGATGAATCAGGAGAGCTGTCAGCTGACATCTAGGTTCTGGCCAGGTCCCCCGAGTGTTGCTGACATAGTGACACAACACTTAATCCGGCTTACTCCCGGCAGGCCGAGAGGACAGTTAGCAAAAAATGCGTTGGAATTTTTGTCCCCAACAATATTTTTAACAATCTTGTTCAACTGCAGAAATGAACATCCTGATCACTAGCTACATATTTTTATCTTTAAAACGATAGCAAACTTGACACACCTTAAAGGCACAGTAAGCCTCCCGTAAACCATCTCATATACTGTCAGGCTTTTACGCACAGTACAAACACCCTTTCGTTTAAACACTCACCGCTTGAGAACATCCTAGGTGCCCTACGTAAAGAGCGAGCAATTTTCAAAGAATTTATTTTCGTGGACCGTCTGATCGGCAAATCAGGCGCCTCGTTTTGGCGCTAGAACTAACTTTTAAAATCTAGATAATCAATTGACAGCTTGTTAAACAAACATTCTTAAATTATAAAAGAAATTTTTTTTCATCAAGACAAGATTAGTACAATTCGAGCTTTTGAAGTTTGCCACCGTTCTAGTTCGTGTGAATCGCAGCCGTTTGTTGCGTTTAGATTCAGAGGTACACAATAACGTGCTATTGCAGATAAGCTTACAGCAAGTCGCATTGAAATCACAAACTGACGACTACATTGTGAAACAAGAAGGGCAAAGCCCATACGACTCACATGCTTTACACATTTTTCCTACCAAAATACATGTGACCTTGACCCAAGGTCATCCAAGGTCATGCAACACAAAGCTGTTAATTCAAGACATAGGAAGTACAATGGTGCTTATTGGCTCTTTCTACCATGAGATATGGTCACTTTTAGTGGTTCACTACCTTATTTTGGTCACATTTCATAAGGGTCAAAGTGACCTTGACCTTGATCATATGTGACCAAATGTGTCTCATGATGAAAGCATAACATGTGCCCCACATAATTTTTAAGTTTGAAACAGTTATCTTCCATAGTTCAGGGTCAAGGTCACTTCAAAATATGTATACAATCTAACTTTGAAGAGCTCCTGTGACCTTGACCTTGAAGCAAGGTAAACCAAACTGGTATCAAAAGATGGGGCTTACTTTGCCCTATATATCATATATAGGTGAGGTATTGAATCTCAAAAACTTCAGAGAAAATGTGAAAAATGTGAAAAATAGCTGTTTTTAGGCAACATTTATGGCCCCTGCGACCTTGACCTTGAAGCAAAATCAAGATGCTATGTATGTTTTTTGGGGCCTTGTCATCATACACCATCTTGCCAAATTTGGTACTGATAGACTGAATAGTGTCCAAGAAATATCCAACGTTAAAGTTTTCCGGACGTCCGGACGGACGACTCGGGTGAGTACATAGACTCACTTTTGCTTCGCATGTGAGTCAAAAAGGAAACTGGATCACACGGGTTCGCGATGGCTCACGCAAAAATAAATTCTTTGAAAATTGCTCGCTCTTTACGGAGGGCAACGTAGGATGTTCAAAAGCGGTGAGTGTGTAAATGAAAGGGCGCGTGTCCTGTGTGTAAAAGCCTGACAGTATCTTTGATGGTTTACGGGAGGCTTACTGTGCCTTTAAGTAATAAACAAAACAGCTGTAACGTAAAAATCACATTGATTTTTAGTTATTTCAGCAAAAACATGACACTTTGGAGACTAATAACAGACTTCTGGAACTTTTGCGGGAAACGCGTAATAGATTGTGTTAAAATAGGATTCTTTATCTAATGAAGGATACCAGTCCGATCTACAACAATGGGGCCGTTGAGTCTAAACAAGTTCGCGAACTTTCGTTGCACAGTGACAGATCGAGCATGCCTCGTGCCCAGATCCCCAACTGCTAGCTACGAACTGATATGATACTTAAATTTAGTCTGCATCTTGTACTGGCCGTTTCGTTCTGTGTGTGTGTGTGTGTGTGTGTGTGTGTGGGGGGGGGTAGTTTTTGTGTTATTTCGGTGTGTGTGTGTGTGTATTCTTTATCATGTTATCAAACACAATTGATTAATATTCAGTCAGCGATCACAGAACAAGAAAGAAACAGACTCAGAAGTTCGTGTTTTTTTCACTGCAGTCTTTTAACTCCTCCGAGTCTTTTTTCCTTTGACAAAACATTATACACCTGTAACAAATTGTTTTTGTTCAAAAGCAGGAAAAAGGAAGACACAATTATTATGGAATGAACTGTTATAATTATGGGCGGCTATTTCTAAAAGGTTTCCACTTTTTGTCACAAGAAGTTGTGCGTCTCTTCTCTCAATGACCGAATTGGCTTTTCGTTTTGCTCCAATGGCAGTCAACGAAGCTGAACATTCAGCAAGTTCTCTTTCCTCTGACCCCCCCCCCCCCCCCCCCCCTCTTCCTCTCTTTGCTTGTGGCCTCGGACTAAACAATAGAAACAGGGCTGCGGGATACCTGACACACTTCAGTAAAACCCTCACGGTCGAACCGTCATATTGTGTTAGAAACCATGCCGCTTTGTTTTTGTTTTTGTTTGCTTAACGCCCAGCCGACCGTGAGGGTTTTACTGAAGTGTGTCAGGTATCAGGGCGGTGCTGCTTGGACATATAACGTGCGCCACACACAAGACAGAAGTCGCAGCACAGGCTTCATGTCTCACCCAGTCACATTATTCTGACACCGGACCAACCAGTTCTAGCGCAGCACTAACCCCATAATGCCAGACGCCAGGCGGAGCAGCCACTAGATTGCCAATTTTAAAGTCTTAGGTATGACCCGGCCGGGGTTCGAACCCACGACCTCCCGATCACGGGGCGGACGCCACAAGGCCAACCGTGCCGGTAACCATGCCGCTTTATGACACCTTTGGCAAATTCATCTAACTGTGTGTCATGCCAAATACCGTGCTCAAGCTTAGAACTCGAATAGGGAACTTCAAATTGTCCTTAGAGAGATTTGAAACTAAAGTTAATTGACTTAGAATACAAAGATGTGTGCACCACTCCGAGCAAACTAAGATGCCTGAACATCTTTGCTGAAGTTTTTTTGTTTTTTGTAGTTGTTGTCGTAAATTCCAATCCAAAAAATGACTCGTACACTCTAAACAGAAGTGAACACATTTTGAAAACATTTCTGTAACAATTTTGGAACAATCTGTGACATTGTACATATTTCTGTTGACAAAATAAGCATATATATTTTTCGCAAGTGTTCAAATAATCACGTAGTGTTCACTATGTGTTTATTATGTGAGCCTCTTTGGCTAGTAGAACTATTTACTACGTCACAAAGTGTTTAACCTTGGTTACAGAAATGTGTTCAAAATGTGTTCACTTCTGTCTGTAGTGCCAATATTCCGAACCAAAAGCAGAATTATACTAGCATTGCGACCCAAAAGCTGAATCATCTAACATTTCGACTCAATATCTGAATTTACTTGGTCTTATGTTCCAACCCAACAATTGAATAGCAAACGTTATGAAGCGCTTTGCGATAAGTTTCCTTATGGGGAAGAGTCTCTTTAACATTTACATTTTCCAACAGGTGTATGCTTCTGAGGATACATCGAGCTCAAACCACGAAACAGACATGCACGCAATAAATCGTAGCAATAACACTTTTCGAATAAAGTCGATGAGCTACATGTATGTAATCCGACTCGTACGTCGAACTCTTCAAAGATGATTAGTAGCAAACGGACTTAACAGTTTACTACTGTTACAAGATGGGGGTGTGCAGAAGATATCGAAGAAGGCTGCTAGACCACCACTCCTCCTCTACACTCCCCCCCCCCCCCCCCCGCCCCTTTCAACGTGGTAAATAAAAGTTTGCACAAGTTTAACTTTAAGAGACACTCTGACTCGTTCAATTATTTACACTTCAACTCAGCCAATCTACGTATTGTCAAGGTAGCCCATTTAAGAGGGCAGCTGTGTTGTAAATCCATCAGTTGTAATAAATGGCAATGTCCACTTGATTTGATCAATTTCTAATTCTGCGTGAGGAAGTGCGCGAGGCGAATGGCGCAAGATCACCGAACCCCCCCTCCCTAAACACGAAAGACAGAGGAAGGCCTTGTACCATTTCAATCCAAAAAGCGCGCTCGCTCACTCTCCCAAAACAAGGTCTTTCTTTCTTTATTTGGTGTTTAACGTCGTTTTCAACCGTTCAAGGTTATATCGCGACGGCCAAAACAAAGTGACACCTGCGACATATGATAGGGACCTCACTATACAGTGGAAACCCCCCTTTCAAAACCTAAAAAAATGGTGTCAAAGACAGGTCTTAAAAGGGAGGGAGTGTTAAAATCAGGGTACATGTACAGAGGCTATAAACAGAAAATCTGACAAAACGGTCTTGAGAGGAAAAGTTTTAAATCGGAGGGTCTTAACAGAGGGGTTCCACTGTACATCATTTGTTTGATGCTCGGTAGACTACTAAATGACCATGGTTATAGAGATAAACTGTGCAAGTGTGATATCCATTCATAACACCCGCTGCTGTTGACCTTTCGCAGCTGTTGGCCGTAACATGTGTCACAACAAAGGACGTCCCTCGCGGCACAGCAATAAAGAAAACGTTTCAGAGTAGTACGTGCATCTTTGTGTTTAAATATATATGCGGAATCAATATAGTGTCAGTGACAGGTTCGGAATTTTGCGTTGCGAGCCTTCAGATGGCATTCGCAGCCCACTGTCAAGTGTGTAAAGCCCCGGTCCCACTGTGACGAATTTTGACGGCGAACTACAACGAAAATCGCCGAGGTCGTAGTGGTTCGTATTACTTCGTTCTTGTTCGGCAACAAATCGTTGTGCATCGCAGAGATCGGCAGAGATCATGGAGTTGCAACGACTGTTTTGAAATGTAGCGCCGCAACGAATTGATGACGTTTAGAGACAGACAGGGATGTGATGACTCTGTCACTAGATTGAATCACCCCCACACCGCCCCACATTCGTAGTAACTCGTTGTGGTTCGCCAAAATATTCGTGATACGTAGCTTAAAACTTGTAGTCCGCAAAATACAGGTACTATTGCTACCAGAATGTCCACAGCCAGAAAGTTGCCAGATAGTTGATTTGTGTTGTTGTTGCTTGAACTGACCTGCTGTGGTATATATATATAATATACGTCTACGATCTTTGAAATTGGAAGGAATGTATATATGTTACAGTTAATCTGTGAAACCAGGGAATACGTGTATCAAATAAACTATTTTAGGTAATACATGAATTAACTGTTTTTTTCCGTCAGTTAATTCATGTATTACCTAGTTAATACACGTATTCCCTGGTTTCACAGATTAACTGTAACATAGGACTAGATTACCTTGCGATACGTCCCCCACAAAGGGACTTTGCTCTGTAAATCTCGGTCCCCCTTGAGGAGGGTCTGATGCTCCCAATAGGCTGTCTGTGAAGGGATACTTAATTCTCTCTCTATCTCTGCTAAGAGATTTTAACAAATCTCGGAAGAAAGTCTCTGCTGACTTTCAATTGTTTCTTTCACAATTTCTGATGTTTTATAATGTGGTCACCGTGAAAGTTGCATCGCCTTTAAAGCGATCCAATTGAATAAAGCAGAAAACTTCTTCTTTACCAAGTCCTGTGTTGAACAGCAGTGAAAAGTTGACCGCTTTTCCTGTTTAACCTTTTCAAAATTAGATCTAACTTGTTCGCGTATCCATTTCTGGATCTGCAGGCTGGTACAGAGTTACCTCCCTTTAGGCTTTTTCAAATTTCCCTTGTTTTAACCTAATTTCTTGGTTAAAACTTGTCTAAATTTCTAAATTCTTTCTTAATAAATATCAATTCTACACTTTGGCCTTAAATCAAAGTGTTTCCCTTCACAGATATCCTCTTGGGGTTGTCAGATGAGGGTAGTCTCCCATGCCAACAGAAGCTACCATTCAGAGAATGGTTTGCTTCTTAGTTGGATACCATGGGTTGACAACTCTCGCCATCAGTACCACCTGACCACTGATGAGACACAATAGTGTCAAAACACGTGTCTGGTCTAGGAACAAATACAATTGACCTCCTCAGGACTAGATTACCATGCGATACGTCCCCCACAAAGGGACTTTGTTCTGTAAATCTCGATCCCCCTTGAGGAGGGTCTGATGCTCCCAATAGGCTGTCTGTGAAGGGATACTTATTTCTCTCTCTATCTCTGCTAAGAGATTTTAACAAATCTCGGAAGAAAGTCTCTGCTAACTTTCAATTGTTTCTTACACAATTTCTGATGTTTTATATATATACAATACAATACAATACAATAACTTTATTAATCTCTAAAAGAGAAATTGCATTGCTGAGTGTTTGTGTCCGTAATAATAACATACATAAGACATTCAAAACATTTGTTCTTTGTCATATATATGATACTATATGATTACCCGCTTCGCCGGGAAGAAGTAGAGCCGAAAGAATGTATATATGTTACAGTTAATCTGTGAAACCAGGGAATACGGTGAGTGGCGCACCGTACGCCGGCTTCGCGATTGACGCCACACGAAGGAAGGGAGATAAACGCGCAAAACACTGGAGAAGATAAGGAAGAGTTACTGGGAATGGATGTACAGAAAAACCAAAATCGGTTCAGCGCTGCGCGCTGAGAGCACGTGTTGAAAATGTTCATCGACCAGATTGTGTCCGGGGTCTACCTCAATATGCCCACCAAATTTGAAGCAGATCCATCGAGAACTTTGGCCGTGCATAGCGAACACACAGACAGACAGACATACACAAGCCGTATATGGATACTATCCGTCGATGGACAAAGATTGGATTACAAAAAGCGGGTATTTACATGACAATATTTACGCCGCATTCAACTCGTTCCGCTGCATCTAGTAAAGCTGCAAGTAAAATTCCTCTGGCAACCATTCTGAAGACTGTTGGTTGGCGTCGGGCTAACACCTTCAGAACTTTTTACAAGAAACCAGTGGACAGTGGGAGGAGTTTTGGACAGGCTGTTCTGTCATGAAGAATTGGGGTAGGTTTATATGTATTTCAATTCATCGACAGGGCTAGGGTGTAAATGCTGCAGACTTTAAAGTCTCACGTGACCCATTCCTCTCGGAATTGTGGGAGATAAAATTACATAATATCCTCGTTCGTGTATCCTTTACTGGATCTACAGGCTGGTACAGAGCATTACCTCTCTTTAGGCTTTTTCAAATGTTGCTTGTTTTAACCTAATTTCTTGGTTAAAACTTGTCTAAATTTCTAAATTCTTTCTTGATAAATTTAGTGTCCACTCTTTGACCTTAAATCAAAGAGTTTCCCTTCACAGATGTCCTCTTGGGATTGTCAGATGAGGGTAGTCTCCCATGCCAACAGAATCTCAGAGAATGGTTTGATTCTTGGTTGGATACCATGGGTTGACAACTTTCGCCATATCTACCATCAGACCACTGATGAGACACATGAGTGTCGAAACACGTGTCTGGTCACGGTAGTAATGGTCCTCCTCTGGACTAGTTTTCTCTGTTGATACTCTCCCCTCGGGGCAGATTCTCTTTGTGAAACTCGGTCCCGTCCGAGGAGGGTCTGATTTCCCCAATAGGGGCTGTCTGTGAAGGGACACCTTTTTACATTTAGTCAAGTTTTGACTAAATGTTTTAACATAGAGGGGGAATCGAGACGAGGGTCATGGTGTATGTGTGTGTGTGTGTGTGTGTGTGTGTGTGTGTGTGAGTGTGTCTGTGCGTGTGTGTGTGTAGAGCGATTCAGACCAAACTACTGGACCGATCTTTATGAAATTTTACATGAGAGTTCCTGGGAATGATATCCCCGGACGTTTTTTTCTTTTTTTCGATGAATACTTTTGATGACGTCATATCCGGCTTTTTGTAAAAGTTGAGGCGGCACTGTCACACCCTCATTTTTCAATCAAATTGATTGAAATTTTTGTAACGCAATCTTCGACGAAGGCCGGACTTCGGTATTGCATTTCAGTTTGGTGGCTTAAAAATTAATTAATGACTTTGGTCATTAAAAATCTGAAAATTGTAATTTAAATTTTTTTTTTATAAAACAATCCAAATTTACGTTCATCTTATTCTTCATCATTTTCTGATTCCAAAAACATATAAATATGTTATATTTGGATTAAAAACAAGCTCTGAAAATTAAAAATATAAAAATTACGATCAAAATTAAATTTCCGAAATCCATTTAAAAACAATTTCATCTTATTCCTTGTCGGTTCCTGATTCCAAAAACATATAGATATGATATGTTTGGATTAAAAACACACTCAGAAAGTTAAAACGAAGAGAGGTACAGAAAAGCGTGCTATGCAGCACAGCGAAACCACTACCGCGCTGAACAGGCTCGTCAGTTTCACTCCGTTTTGCACAAGTGCGTTCAGTTTCATTCTGTGAGTTCCACAGCTTGACTAAATGTAGTAATTTCGCCTTACGCGACTTGTTTTGTTTTCCTCTCTCTTTTGCTCTGCTAACAAATCTCAAAAGTCTCTTCTGACTTTCAATTGTTTCTTTCACAACTTCTGATGTTTTATATGATTACATGTACCTTCCAGCTCCCAACCAAATTCATAAATGTTTTACAACTGCAGTCCAACACCCAATATCACAGACACCAAGCACAGGGTACTCTGTTATACAACCTATCTGTTGTACACAATGGAAACGCAATAGTGATATTCTGACATAAAATTCTGTGTTCAAACATGTTTCTTAGCAACAGCTTTAATGCAAGGGCTGTGCACATCCTTTTACAGATGACGATTCACATCATTCAGTGCTTTAAATAATACTTCTTGCACAAGAACTGATGAAAAACATTGAACACTGAATGATTGAGAAATTAAAAAAAAAATGTGCACAGAAAAGAGTCAAAACCGGACGGTTTATATCACAACAACTTGCCTTGTTTAATATGACAGCACACTGCATTTATTCTTTTATTCCTAACATGACATTCCCTTGCTTTCCTAATGTTCTGAGTCTGACATCTGCAGTTGGATAGAAGGTTCCACGGAAGGTGAGTTATGAAGAGTCTGAAGATGCTGAGAGACCAAGGATAGTTTTCAAAGAGAGTCAGCGACTGGGTGTTTCAGATTAGGTACTTCATAAAAACATTTTGTACAACTGACACTGTAAAACAACAACAACAACAACAACAACAACAACAACAACAACAACAACAACAACAACAACAACAACAACAACAACAACAACAACAAACAATTCTGGGATTTGGGGGACAAAAATAGGGTCAGCCAGGCAACCAACAATTCTCTGTGTATGTGTTTTTGGCTCACGTAAGTGTAGCCTATGCGATCGTAACTTTGTCTGTCTGTGCGTGCGTGCGTGCGTATGTGCATGCGTGCGTGTGTATGTCTGTGGTAGAAACTCTAACATTTGAAGACTCTTGTTACATTTAGTCAAGTTTTGACTAAATGTTTTAACGTAGAGGGGGGAATCGAGACAAGGGTCGTGGTGGTGTATATGTGTGTGTGTGTGTGTGAGCGATTCAGAGTAAACTACTGGACCGATCTTTATGAAATTTTACATGAGAGTTCCTGGGTATGATATCCCCAGACGTTTTTTTTCATTTTGTTGATAAATGTCTTTGATGACGTCATATCCGGCTTTTCGTGAAAGTTGAGGCGGCACTGTCACGCTCTCATTTTTCAACCAAATCGGTTGAAATTTTGGTCAAGTAATCTTCGACGAAGCCCGGACTTTGGTATTGCATTTCAGATTGGAGGCTTAAAATGTAATTAATGAGTTTACTCATTAAAGTTGTCATTAAAATCGATTTTTCGCAAACAGATTTAGAATTCTTTCTTTATTTGGTGTTTAACGTCGTTTTCAACCATTCAAGGTTATATCGCGACGGGGAAAGGGGGGAGATGGGATAGAGCCACTTGTCAATTGTTTCTTGTTCACAAAAGCACTAATTAAAAATGTGTTCCAGGGGCTTGCAACATAGTACAATGTATGTATTACCTTACTGGGAGAATGCAAGTTTCCAGTACAAAGGACTTAACATTTCTTACATACTGCTTGACTAAAATCTTCACAAAAATTGACTATATTCTATACAAGAAACACTTAACAAGGGTAAAAAGAGAAACAGAATCCGTTAGTCACCTCTTACGACATGCTGGGGAGCATCGGGTAAATTCTTCCCCCTAACCCGCGGGGGGTCGAGAAGCAAGTCTAAAACTGATCCCCAGATACCTTGATCTAAAAGAACATCACATTCACAAAGACCACAGTTCTGTGCATGGAAGTTTTTAACTTTACAAAATTCTTAATGAACGGCTAATCCGTCCTTGGGGAAAAAAGGAACCTTTATTTTTGTATAGATTGTCGAGTGTGCCGGTTCTCGAGCCTAATCCACAACAGACTCGTCGGTTCTCCAACCATGGCCTTTCATTTACAACTGACAATGACATGGCCCCGGGATTTAGAAGGATAACATCGGCGCATCCATTTTCAGTTTCACAAAAGAACTTAAGAAGTGAGACAACTATGTCAATCTTACGTATGGGATTTCTGCAAAGAGAGACAATCATTCATAGCATCCATTTTCCTTGAGAAAATGACCAGATTAATAAATCATGTTTAATTCGTGGGCTCAATCCATCAATCACTTTTACAAGAATTATTCTTTGCTTTAAAGGGATTATATCTAACAAGAAAACTGTCTCAAATCGCCCCCAAAAGCCAGGCCTGAAAGTGGCGAGGAGTACACATATTGTTGGACTTTCAGCGCTGCAAAAGCAATACAGTTCAGGTTGGGGGTTCAGGGTTTAGCCTGGGAGAAAAAGGCAATGGGGCATTTGTCCCCCTCAACCAAATTTCGATGAGACATAGTCGAAGGTAAGAAGCGCAAAAGAGGCCTGTACGCGTTTTGGCCAAAGATGCAAAATGGTGCAACATGGTGCCATCTGAGAATTTGCCGCTATATCCTGTTATCTGTGTGTGTGTGTAATCCGATGAAAAGTGTACATATGGTGGCACAGTGGTACGTAATCTCAATGCGCTCTTTGACGCACTGAAGGGAATTGTGATGGGATATTTTCAGATTTAAATGCGCCAATGGCGCAGGGCGCACTAGTAAATGAAACCCTGGGGGTTATAAATATAATTATGTGACCACACACCAAGAATACATTAAAACAAACGTTTGAGCACTGAGTTACTCAAATTAAAAATGGCTGCGTTTTGAGTAAGAATCCCAGACTGTAATTCTCATTCTGACGCACTTTGCGTGACTCCTAGTTTTCACCCTACATTTCGACCCTGAGCATTTCATGCTCACAGATTTGAAATTGAAACGAGAGCCACAGAGTGCGTTTTGAGGGTTGAAAAGACGACAACACACACAAGGTCTTAGAATTAGTGTTTGAAATTGAGCGTTCTAGTTTTCAAATCTAAATTTATACTGTTTGGTAGTCATAACAGACCCGTAATACGTATATATACTTCAACGTTCATTTTGATTTTTTCTGTTATGCAAAGCGTTTTATCCCTGTATGGCACAAAATTTGCGAGCGTCAGCTAGACTGTAGATTTGACTTCCTCAATCCAACGGTCTTACTCTTGACTTAATCTGCTTTGCTAAATCTAGTAAATGGTTACCTATGAAAACTAAATAAATAATAATGACGACCGGAAGTCCAGACTCCTGACAGCTAGGTGAGCTGGGCGATGCAAACTGATTAAAATTCATTTAATTATTTGGCATAATTTTGGAGCAATTTTGAGCAAATCATTGCAGGTGTTTATAAATTACACTTGCAGTACAGCGAATGTCCTTTGAACTTTTTAAGGTCCAAATAGTCAGAAAACTTTCCAAAATGGCGTCCAAGTGAGTTAACTTAATAGTAGTTACTAAGTTAGTACCAAAAATAAGTCAATGATGCCACTGGATTGTGAGCTATAAAATTACAATGCTTATAAGTTCAACACACACACACACACCCCATACACACACACATTACCATTGGGGCGGGGACGTAGCTCAGTTGGTCGCTATCAGCGTGGGTTCGATCCCCAAGTTCGGCGAGAGATTTATTTCTCAGAGTCAACTTTGTGCAGACTCTCTTCGGTGTCCGAACACCCCCGTGTGCACACATGCGCACGAAAAAGATCCCACGTTCACAGCAAAAGTCTCAGGGCTTGGAAAACACGAAGACACGCATGCATCATCTCTTGTCTCCGATTATCATGATCGTATTTCGATACTTTGACGAGACAAACCCAATGCTGGTGTGTCAAAGAAGACAGCCACAGCGGGCTTGTTCGAATCAAAGTATCACACCATATCTTCAACGTATTACCAATACCTGTCCCAATATAGACCAGTTGGTCTAAGAGGACGTTAAACCCTATAATAGTAATAGTCAGTCACATTACCATTTATTTTCTAAGTTTGGAGATGGACATTGTCATTGTGAAGTTCAGTAGTCAAGCACTGTATTTTATCCGTCTTACTTACCTTTTGTTAAAAGCGTCCACAAGCGGAGGCTCCTGCGTTGTTGTCCCTTCCTCCGGTAATTTGTCTCCTTTTTTCTTTGCTGTTGTGTTTGTGAAGTAAACGCAGCATAGCAGCATGCAAATGCCTGCGATCTTGAGACGATCTGACTGTTTAATCATGACTGAATTATTCTCGTTCCGTCCTTCGCTGAACAGCTGTGGTGAAAATTACCACTTCAGCGCGTTTAGTTATTCATGGAAAATGAAAAACAATCGTTTCTGTTTACAGCTTTCTATTTTCGTCGGCCATCGGGCATGACATGGCCCGGAAGTGTACAATCGATGTGGTTCGTGAGAGTAGCCTCCCCTTGGAATTCTGATCGGATTTGGTCTATGGGCTGAAATGGAAACTTGGGCAGGAAGATCGCGAAGGTAAACAAAAGCTAAATCTACATGCAATATAATTCAGCGGATATATGTATCGAGGTTGTGCAAAGAATGTCAAGGTTTTTTGTTGTTTAGGATTCAGTTATATCTGTTGGAAGTTTAAGTGAAGACTTTGCCGTTAAACTGTGAAGGTCAACAATAAGATAGAGAAATGGGTCAAAGTTCATTCTGTTACCAGCGCGATGACTACATACACACACTCGCGCACACAAGGACACACACCACACCACACACACACACACACACACACACACACACACACACACACACACATGGACTCGGAGGACATTTCCTATCAAGAATCCCTGAATAAAATTGATTTCTGACAGTTTTTCTGCTTTTTGGAAACAAGCAAGAAGGAAAATGCTGGGAACAAAACATTGATTTATCGGTGCCGTCTGAATGTGAACTCGTTGTTTTCCTATTTTAAAAACTCATAGCTATTGTCCCTACACACACACACACACACACACACACACACACACACACACACACACACACACACAAATACACACCCCATACACACACACACACACACACACCAGGGGTGGATCAACCGGTAATGCATGGAGGGGGGGTCCAAATTGGGTAGGGGGTCCAGGGCCCACCTGTCGGGGTCTGGGGGGCGAATCCCTCCAAACGCTTAAGATAATGTAACTTAATGAGGTGCATTGTAGCTAGGTCCTGGAAGATAAGAAGGTTAATCACTTGTGGAAATCTATTTCTATTTTATTTTTAGGTATACATCTTTCAGATGGCAATGAGCAGCTCAATATGACACTGTCACAGGGACACACACACACACACACACACACACACACACACACACACACACACACACACACACACACACACACACATGTACGTATAAACAAAAAGATAAATATATATATAGAAGCTATTTGAAAGTGTCAATAATCTTGAAACCTACTGTTTTTTGTCATACCATGTAATTGATTTTGTATGTCTTTCCAGATGGTTCTAATATTTAAGTCATGGCCATTGTTGAACACAATGACAACATATGCCATCTTATGGACTGCGTCCGATATAACACAGGAGCTTGTAGTGTCCAAGAAAGACCATGTGGACTGGGGTAAAACAGCACGAATTGGCACCACAGGGGCTTGCGTCATAGCACCATTGGTACTCACATGGATCCGCATCGTTGAGCTCATGTTTCCAGGTAGCGCCATGAAAATGGTGCTTAAAAAAGTTGTCATAGAACAAATCTGCTTTACCCCTGTTACCATCAGTAGCTTTTACCTGGGTGAGTCACTATGATCATTGATACAGTGGAATCCCCCTTTTAATATCCCATTATTGATAATGAGAGCTTATAAAATGCAAAGCACTGAATAGCTAGTCCATGCTCTCCGTGTTTTACCACAGTTCCCATGAATAACATTACAGTATTTCAACACTGAATACATAAAAAAACTAACATAATAATTGAATGATAAACTCAAAACAAAGATTTTAAGGAGTTGGCTTCAAACACCCGAAATATGAGGAATCAAAATAAGACACGCTTTAAGGCTCAGATTAAATTGCCTTTTTTGGTTTAAGCGTGTTTTATTCAATTTCTCATCCACACGTTTCAAACAATAACAACATTAAGAACGTTAACAAGCAGATTGCTTATGGACACGTTCTTGAAATGATAATCAATACACATTCCGATAGCAAAAAAATTGCCTTTTTTCTGTCACTTCATCCTCTGAGCTTGGCTTTGATACCTTTTGATCACTGAAGTGTTTTTTTATTTATAGTGGACTTTCCAACATGATTTTGTTTTGTTTTGCTTTGACAAGTCCGATCTGTATGTGTGGCAGTATGTTTGTGTGTGTGTGTGTGTGTGTGTGTATTGCAGTATGTTTGTGTGTATGACAGTGTGTGTGTGTGTGTGTGTGTGTGTGTGTGGCAGTATGTTTGTGTGTATGACAGTATGTGCGTGTGTGTGTGTATACATGTGTGTGTGCGTGTAGAACAGAATTTGGGACTTAACGTCCTCACATGGGATTTCCTATTAGGGACATGTTACTTTGTATGTGGTGATATGCTAGAGACAATCATGTGTGCGTGTAAATTGACTTTCAATCATTTGTAGGTCTTCATTTCCAGGGTGATTTTGACTAAACTTAAAGCTCTTTCTTGTACAGCAACGAATGCTCTGGAAGGAAAATCAGGCATACCAGAACTGGAAGCCAAGTTCAAGAAAACCTATCAAGTAACTGTTTAAATTTATTTTATTTTATCATCCGAAGTTCTACCTGAACCCAAGTTACTTTCCATCTTTATCTTACTTTATATTACTTCCACAGACACAAGTAATGTACTACAGTGGTACCTGCGATGTGAGACCCCTCCCTTTAGAGGATACCTCCTTAAAAAAGATACTGTATGTTGTCCTACTATCTATTATATTAACCAAAGTATACCTGCCATATGACAGGCCACCTGCAATGTGGAAATCACTTTTTGCTGTTTCCAAGGGTGTCCTTTCATCACAAGTACCACTGTAACATGTAGTTCGAATACTACAAGATAGTTTGAGATCAAACACACACAATTATGAACATGTGCGTGCAGGCACACACACACACACACACACACACCACCGGTGCGCACACACACACACACACACACACACACACACACACACACACACACACACACACACACACCAAATACCAAAAAAAGTTCATAATAATACCTTCATTGTCAATACATTTTAAGCAGATGTAACAGAAATTACCTGCACATGCAATGAACATGCACTTTTTTTCTTCTCCAAAATAATTATGAAGCTTTTCTGTTTCAGGCGGGGATGACATTCTGGCCATTTGTCCAGATGGTTAACTTTCGCTTTGTGTCCCATCACTACAAGCCAGTCTTCACTGCCAGTGCTTCTTTTGTATGGACCATCTTCCTCTGCTACATGAAAGAAGAGGTCAGTTAAATGCCTTTCTTCCATAGTTATGATACAGTTAATCATACTAAAACATAAAGAGAAGAGTAATGAATGTATCATTTTATTTATGACTAACCGTTCCTGTAAATAACCCTTTTTTTATTTAATTTTTTTTTTTATACATAAAGAAATATTTTCCTTTTTTTCATGTACAACATTTTAGTTGTGTAAGTTCGAGGGGGAAAAATGCGGCACAGTCTAAGCATTATGCAGATGCTCAAGACCAGCTAAAGGGAGGGAAGTGTTGAGAACACAAGACAAAGCTGATCCAGTCTCAGTTACTCACCAGCACTATTGTACATTTAGTACATTTTGAAATTAAGAGCTTCTAATAATTAATTGCTGGCAATTTGTGACTATACTGACCAGTGATGTGGTTTTATTTGAGTTGGTGATACAGTGCATGTATTACGTTGACAGTAAAATCATCTGACGTGTCAATGATCATTCCTAACAATAACACCCCCACCCCTCCACCTCCACTCCCCTTATACCCACTGGTCTGAATTAAATCACAGTGTGCATTATTATTAGTGTGTGTGTGTGTGTATGTGTGTGTGTGTGTTTGTGTGTGTTTGTGTGTGTGTGTGTGTGTGTGAAAAGCAACAGCTGGGAAGAGCTGCTGAGGGGGTATAATTAGGTGTTTTTGCTTGTTTGTACATACTTACTCTCACTTTATATGCTTATGATGGTGATGATGATGGAGTCTCCCGTCGGTACGACGGATGAGGGGCAAACAGTTCAGCATCTGGAATGCGACCGCATACGCGAGTGAAGGCCAATTCTGGAGGCACAGCATCTCCTGCATATGCTTATATTACATACGCAAATTTCCAGAAGTACAATGTAAAAGGCACTCATTTCTTCAAGATGAAACATGTATATTTTTGTCTGTTTCAGAAAGTGCAGGCAGAACCAGAGCAACCATCAAAGGCATTTTTACAATCACTCCCCGCTAAAGATTGATACCTATTTTTACTTAGGATTGTTACCTCGTACTTCAATGACTTCCATGCTGCACATGTTCTGTTAATTTATGTGGAAAGCAGAGCTAGCAATTTGAACAGTGTTTTAATGTTAACTTTTTTTACACAACACGCTGGACCAACAGTTATTATTGTGAAGACATTATAGTCAGAACTGGACAATTAATTGTTGATATTAGAAGGGAGGCTCCACTTAACCCTTACACTGGTGCAATTCTGTAACACATCTTACATAGCCACTGGTGAATTAACAGAGAAAAATAAAGAAAAACGGTCATATAGGTTTTCGCATCCATGGGAGGTAATCGGAACCGACCAAACAGACTGAGCCAGTAGAGCGACATATGTCATGGCAACCAGGTGACAGTATACATAAAGTAGCGCGACATATGTCGCGACAACCAGCCTAAGGGTTAAGCCTCTTTTTGACTCACATGCGAAGCAAAAGTGAGTCTATGTTCTCACCCGAGTCGTCCGTCCGTCCGTCCGTCCGTCCCCCCCGTCCGTCCGGACGTCCGTCCGTACTTTAACGTTGGATATTTCTTGGACACTATTCAGTCTATCAGTACCAAATTTGGCAAGATGGTGTATGATGACAAGGCCCAAAAAAACATACATAGCATCTTGACCTTGCTTCAAGGTCAAGGTCGCAGGGGCCATAAATGTTGTCTAAAAAACAGATAGTTTTCACATTTTTCCCATTTTCTCTGAAGTTTTTGAGATTGAATACCTCACCTATATATGATATATAGGGCAAAGTAAGCCCCATCTTTTGATACCAGTTTGGTTTACCTTGCTTCAAGGTCAAGGTCACAGGAGCTCTTCAAAGTTGGATTGTATACATATTTTGAAGTGACCTTGACCCTGAACTATGGAAGATAACTGTTTCAAACTTTAAAATTATGTGGGGCACATGTTATGCTTTCATCATGAGACACATTTGGTCACATATGATCAAGGTCAAGGTCACTTTGACCCTTATGAAATGTGACCAAAATAAGGTAGTGAACCACTAAAAGTGACCATATCTCATGGTAGAAAGAGCCAATAAGCACCATTGTACTTCCTATGTCTTGAATTAACAGCTTTGTGTTGCATGACCTTGGATGACCTTGACCTTGGGTCAAGGTCACATGTATTTTGGTAGGAAAAATGTGTAAAGCAGTTCTTAGTGTATGATGTCATTGCTAGGTTTAGTTATTTGACCTTGACCCTGAAGGTCAAGGTCATGTCAAGGTCAAGCATGTGAGTCATATGGGCTTTGCCCTTCTTGTTTTTTTTTTACATGTCCAAATTGTGGACTTTTCTAAGCTCCGAAGGTCTTTTTAAAAATGTCTACCCTAGTCCAATCCCTGAAACAAAAGAGTTTTAAGCAAGAAAATCAACTACAAAACACAAGATGTAATAGTAACTAGGGGGAAAGGTATAAACAAGCTAAACTGAGAGAAAAGATCATGTATGACTGAAGCTTTCATTGGTAAATAAAAAGAGAATGAAACGGTTAATAATTGATACCTGTTTAAAGTGGTCACACTTTTTGAGAACAGCAGACATTAGTGATGTTATAAATAGCAGAATTAAGCCTTCTGTCGAAAAATCCAAATATAATTACCATATCAAATGTTTGTGATAGTAACGGTGACGTGATATTATGAGGAATATATGATGTGTGTGTGTGTTTGTGTGTGTGTGTGTGTGTGCGAATTGGCGTTTATTCGAGGAATATAATATAAGCATGCAGGCAAAAAGATATTGGTGATTTGTGCCAATTGTTGAATTCCAATGTCATCATCACTTTTGTGAGTTCATTATTGTTATTGTGTGTAACGTTTGTACAAAAAGTGTTCATGTTTGTGACCTTTTTGTTTTTGTTGTAATAAACAATGAGTATAAATACTTGGAGTTGTGTATTTGGTTTTTTTCTACATTAAGTAAAGTCAATGGATTTTTAGTGTAAACTAACAGGCAGCAGGTTTTGATATACAATGTATGTTTAGCTTTAATTTAAATAGAAAATGTTAGGAGAAATACCGATGTACTCACGGTTGTGCTTTAATTGATAGGTAAGTAACAATCTTCTAAGAATGCGTCTTCTAATTAGCTTTTGTTAACTTCAACTTTCAAAGAACTACTATATTTCATAAACATTTTGTTTATAAGTTGGACCAAGCAATATACTTGTACTGTGCATGTCGAGATATTATTTCAGAGTGTATACAGTTTCAGTGAAATTGTTTTCTTTGTCATACCAAGAACATAATGTGTCCTTTGAGTGAGTTTATGTTACAACCCTTTACAATTGTGACACTCTGGATCATTCTGATAATCATCGGTCCACACTATCGCTACTGTCTAAATGAGACCCGAAGGGAAGGAACTCATTTGACCTGAGTTCAGGATGACTCTTGATGTGCCTTATTTATTTTCAGAAAAAAGCAAACTCTCTTTCAACATGTTTTGATATACATGTATATACAGATTTGTTTTCCTAGGAAAGAGCTCTTGAAAACTATGTTCTGAGGATATCGAGCAATTGATTTTTTTCAGTTGTTATGGTTATACTCTTCAGAGATCTCCATGTTGTTTTCACATAGCTGCATGCTACAGGGAGAACTTGATGGTGTAAACAATGTACAATTTTCTCCATTCTGTCAACTCAGAAAATGTGGATTATGCAGAACTTTACACAAGGAAGAAACACAATCTTGCACGATTATAATTTAACCAAAAAAAAGCTCAAACCTTGCCTGTTTGGCGTTCAATGTATGTTACTTTTAAAATTTTGAAATTAAAATTGATTGAATCAAACGTGATCACATCTGTTACATAAAGGATTCTACAAAGTACAAAGTAAGGACACTGTCATACATTTGTATGTAAAATACAAATTTTGTTTTTCTCTTTTTGGTTTTAGTGTTTGGTGATGGTAGAATTACTGTGAGATGCTACAGTTTGAGTATATGTTGATTTATTTTCAAAAATTGTTTTGCCCTGCATTTGTGATCAGTGTAATTAAAAAATCAAATGTTATCACAGTTACTGTGGACATTACAGATAAGCAGCATTGCATTGTAATATTTTTTTACATGTTTAAAAAAATCAGGTTTTACCTGTGTTTCTATTTGTAAACATTTTAAGGTGAATGGGTTTGTTTGATTTTTGTGATCATGTTTTAAGAATGTTACATACCTCGTGATTTCCTGTGATTTGTTTTAGTTTTTAATATGATTTACCCACCCTGTTGATGCCTTTCCATCTATATAATATAGCAATTTTTACATGTTTTTACTGATCTAAAAGTACGTTTGTGCTTAATTTGATTCTCATTGTATTAGCAAAAACATCATTAACCTTACATAGATGCAAATCATAAAGATCAGAAGGAATATCAAAACTGCCTCTCTCTTTCTCCTCCCTTTGTGTGTGTGTGTGTGTGTCTGTCTGTGTCCGTGCATGTGCAGCATTCGTCTCCAGAGAGAGAGAGAGAGAGAAACCCGTTGCACTGTATCTCCCTGACAAACATACACACAAACAAACAAACACGTTTTACTATGATTGCGAGATAGAATCATCAAATGTACCGTGCCTACCAATTCTGAGGGCCCCAAAGGGGGGGGGGGGGGGGGGGTATCATCACGATCACGGGAAGGGAAATTTTAGCTTTCACGATCACAGTTACCTTGATTTTTGTTTTCACGATCACGAACACCTTGACGAATAGAGGATCATAGAGTGATACAGCTGTGAAAATTGTACGTTGAAAATAAAATGCTTTGCAATAATGCCCATCACGATCACGAAAACAAACGACGATCACGATCACGAGACTTGATTTTTTTGTCATCACGGATCACGGGCAAAGTCCTATCACGATCACAGAAATGGTAAATATGCGCCGAAATGGCTGCAATCTACTGGCCGTATAAAATTTCATATCACACGGCATCACTGCAGAGCGCCTAGAACTGTACCCACGGAATATGCGCGATATAAGCGTCATTGATTGAAAGTCATTGATTGAAATTTCGGAAATCACGGTCACAGAAAGGTCAAAAATCGCCAATCACGATCACGATTTTAAACCCTTTGGGGCCCTCAATTCTGTCAGTTCGTAATTTTGACAAGACTCAAAACATTATTCTGATAAGGGGTGTCACCAGTAAGGGGCATATAATACTTTACTCAGCATCGTTGGCTGAATGCATAAAACTCGGTTTATTTTTTAGTCTCGACACCCCTGTCTCAAGTTTCTCCCAGTTTACTTGACGCTGTGCCGGTATGAAACTCGTCACGTGTGGGTCAGTGCCGAGTGTATGCTTACGCGCACACTTGTGTGTGTGTGTGTGTGCCACGGTGTGTGTCTGTGTGTGTGTGTCAGTGTCTGTCTGTCCATTCCGTTGACCAAATCAGTTGAGTGTGTGATCAACGTCACACTTATATGTCCTTACATAGATCTACATACTCATCGCATTCGGCGTATATCAGTGACTGTCTGACTGATATTTGTAACGTCCCCACAGCGCGTAAACATTTTCTCTTCCGTTCTATCCGTTTTAACAGAGACGAGTCAATCCCGGAAGCCGTGACTATCGACATTTATGATCAATACCGCGCTCAGGTCACACGCAGGCTTAGAACTAATGATGTCGCGCAAATGTGTCACGATTGCGACAGTTTCAGTGGATAATAAGACTACCCTAGAAAGCCAGTGTGAATCACAGCCGCGTGAAGAGCTTTTTGACCTGGTAGGCCTACTCAAACGGATGAATAGCGAGGTTCTTGCACCAGACTAAAGCAAGAATTGTAGCGCACGGCACAGCCCGGGTGACAGTGACCTATATAAAGCAGAGGTAGACACTTTCTGAACGAATAGATTTTTCAATGAGTTTGGTGTGAACTGATCACGGTTGTCAAATATTTTACAAGTATGGCGGCAGATGCGAATTGTCTGGAAGTGGAGGCGCTAAAGAAGTACGAATATATTCAGTATGTGATACCTGACGTGAACAGCATTCCTCGAGGAAAGATTGTTATGGGAAAGTTCAAAGAAAAGGTGGCTAGAGAAGGATTCGAAATTGGAAATGGTAAGAGAGAGAGAGAGAAATAGAGAGAGAGAGAGTGTGTAGGTGTGTTCGTTGTGAGTGTGTCAGTCACAGTGTTGTGTGTGTGTGTGTGTGTGTTTCAGTGTGTGTGCCCGCGCCAGTCGGTGTGTGCATATGTATGTCAGTGTATCAGTGTGTGTGTGTCACTGAGTACGCGCGTGTCAGTTTGTTAATTAGTGAGATAGCAGCGTTTTACAACAAATATAGCCATGTTTGTGTTGTGCACTGAGTTGACGGCTGCTGAGTAAGACTTAGTTATATACTGGAGATTCACGCAATCATGATCAAGACAGCAAGAACATGCATACTAACGCAGGATACTGTACGCTTAATACATGCAGTCTGTGCCGTAAATTTCACTTGAAAGGGGCAAATTAGGCCTGTAAATTTTCGTATCTCATGACGTCGCGTTCCACACAAGTAGTGCCCGTTGACCTGCAACACAAATCACACAGGCACAGGCACAGCTACACTTGATACATCGTATGGCCGCACCCGGCGACGCATTCTCCTTACGCTGCGCCCGTGACAGACACGAATAATTATATAATCATCTTATCTAAATGTATACGGCTAATCTATGTAAGATCTCTAACAGAGAGAGAGGGAGAGAGAGAGACAGGGGGAGAGAGAGAGAGAGAGAGAGAGAGAGAGAGAGAGAGAGAGAGAGAGAATTTGTGTCACAGCATGTTTTATCGCAGACAGACGGAACTGCTGGTTTCTATGCACTGAGCAGTACGCAAGGAGGATCAATCAGTACAGCCCCTTGACATTCTACCTGTTCAAGCCAGACACTCCCCCCCCCATCCCCTCTCTATGCATTCAAAAAACACACTTTGAAATGGGCCAAGTACATGTTGAGTGTTGACAGTGACGGTCTGAACATTCTATCTGTCTGTCTTCTGCCAGGCACGATCTGTCATTATATCTCTGTCTCTGTCTCTGTGTCTGCCTCTCCTTCTCTGTCCCTCTGTGTCTACCTGTGTGTCTGCCTGTTAGTCTATCGATCTGTCTGTCTCTAGGCCACAGGGCGTTCTGTGCTATCGTTCCGTTAAACTTTCACTTTTTAGGGGCTACCATTACTTTTGATTTTTAAAACGAATACACATTTTAAAACTATTAATTTTAGAGAAAAGTTATAGTCTGGATCGTATATTGTTTTAAAGATATTCGTCATTGAATATATATGGACAGTTTGCTTCTTTTTATCATATGCATTGCCTCCCTTTATTTTATTATGAAAAACTATTTTGAAAAAAAAAAGAATTCCACTTTAAAGCATTGCAACCAAGATAATTAGATAGAAAACGTGTGAAGAGACCTGTTTTCCTTATTATCATTTTTTTGAGGATAGTACAAAGCAATTTGCATTGATTTAAAATGAAAATGGTTTTTTTAGAATTGTTCATCAATAAAATTCAAGGGAGGCAATTTATATGATAAATAGAAGGAAACTGCTATCCGTATTCAAAGAAGCATATCTTTAAAATAAGAAACGATCCGGACTATATCTTTTTTCTACATAGTTTTAAAATGTGTGTTCTTTTTAAAAAATCAAAAGTTATAGTTAAGTAGCCCCTAAATAGAGAAATTTTGTTTTGTGTTCTGAGGGATTTAGCGATGAATGTCTTGTAGCCTATTCTGTCTATTTATCTATTTATCTGTGTGTCTCTCTGTCTGACTTTTTCACTTTCTTTCTGCCCGTCTCTGTCTCTGTGTGTGTGTCTCTCTCTCGCGCGGGCAAGAAGTCAGGAGAAAGCATTAAAAATGACACAAATCAGGCGCGTACATAAACATTACAGAGCACAAAGAAATCCATTCTGTATATATATGTGCTCGTTGCTATTTAATTTTGTTACTAACTTCTTCTCTGCGTGTTTCAGCGGTATGTATGGCGGGACCAAACACCGAGCCTGCTATGTCTATTTTTGAAATAATGGGCAAACACTTTCCCAACGAAGAGATGCGGCCTTGTCTCGATACCTTGACCCCGTGGCCTTGGGTGGGCAAGGAAGGTCGTCGCGTTGGCAACGTCCTCTGTGACCTGTGCATGCACGATGGAACGTCCGACCTGACGTCTCCTAGGCAACTGATGAAAGCTCAGCTGGACGCGCTGCGAGAGAAGCACGGGCTGGTGTTCAAGTCGGCCTTTGAGTACGAGTTCGGCGTGTACAAAGAGGGGAGCATGGAGACTCTGGGTGGAAACGATGTGTGGTGCTGGGACGTCAGGATCTGGGGCGAGCACCACGACCTCTTCTGTGACCTGACTGACCTCCTGGAGGTCATGGGGGTGGAGGTCAGCTCCCTGATGCCCGAGTTCACGCCCGGTCAATGGGAGATCACCACGGAGCCTCAGGAAGGGGTCCGCGGTGGCGACGTGGCTTTCTACGTCAAGAACGCCGTCAAGGGCTTCTTCAAGACGCGGGGCTACCACGCCACCTTCATGTCCAAGCCGTCAGCGGAGACGTTCGGGACGGGGCTGCACCTGAACCACTCCCTGTGGACGGTGGGCGGGGCCAGCGCCATGCTTGACCAGGGTCAAGACGACAGGATGTCCGAGAGCGCCAAGCACTGGCTGGCAGGCATCCTGCACCACGCCCCGGCCCTCACGGCGCTCTGCTGCCCCACCCTCAACTGCTACCGCCGTCTCTTCAACCTGGGGGCCCCGGGCAAGGTCACGTGGGGGCTGGACGACCGCAACGCTATGGTGCGCGTGCACACAGCGCGCGACAACGTCTTCCTGGAGAACCGTCTGCCCTCCGGTGCTTGCAGCCCTTACCTGGCCATCGCTGCGACAGTCGCTGCGGGTCTGGACGGTCTGGAGAGGAAGCTGCAGTGTCCTCCTCCCAACATGGAGGTGCAGAAGGCTGGAGAACTGTCCAGAACGACGGAGAATGCTGGAGAATCGCCCAACGCGCGCGAGCAGCCCGGAGAAGTGGCCAAGACTCTGGCCGAGGCGCTTGACGCCTTAGAGAAGGACGGACAGCTGCGAGGCATGCTGGGAGAGCGCTTCGTGGACTGCTACGTCAAGGCCAAGAGGGAGTACGAGGTCAGGCGCTACGAGAATGCCGAGCTCCACACTGAGGAGAAACAGCTCGAGTTTGAGAGAAACATGTACATGAAGAATTTATAAAGAATTTCAGTTATTCTGAGATACCCAAAACAACAACAACAAGATCAACAACAACGCAAACAACAACAACAACAACAAAACCACCATCAACAACAACAACAACAACAACAACAAAACCACCATCAACAACAACAACAACAATTTTAACAACAACCCTGGAGGACTCTTGTGTACGAATCGCAGAAAAAACTATTTATTTAGTAATCAGATACGTTGACAACCTGACAGGGGAAGTTAGGTTTAGCATCAATCATCGTTTGAATACATTTTGTACTTGTCTGCACCTGTATTAGTGTTCTTTGTCGTGCGAACTAGAGTAAAGCACAGGAACTGCAGAAGGCAGTACCGAGATCGGCCACATCCCCTTCTCTCTGTTTAGTTTAAATGTTGAACTCTTTCGCTTTCTCTCTCTTTCCGTTTCTTTCTTTCTTTTGTTCTTGCCTGTGGCTTCATTCGCTGAGATGGTTGAGAAAAGCTTCAAATCGCATCTAGGTGCAAACACGTATAATTACTCTGGTTCTGCCTGTCTGTCTGTCTGTCTGTCTGTCTGTCTGTCTGTCTGTCTGTCTTTCTGTCGGTCTGTCGGTCTGTTTGTCTGTCTGTCTGTCTGTCTGTCTGTCTGTCTGTCTGTCTGTCTGTCTGTCTGTCTGTCTGTCTGTCTTTCTGTCGGTCTGTCGGTCTGTTTGTCTGTCTGTCTGTCTGTCTGTCTGTCTCAATTCTAACCACCACCACCACCACCTACGCATCTCCCATGTCTTTCTCTTTTCAATGTGAAAAGTACGAGTCACGGGACCGATGATGATTGTGGTTTGTATAACGATTGCGGACATAATTGTGGACTTGGAAAGGAAGCATGGTGGTATTGTAGATCGAGTCCTTTCTTTATTGTCCTCCACAATAAGAAGGAGATAATAACTCGCCGACGCTCCCCCATTTCCCCCCACCCCTCCCCCCGTATTAAGGTATTAAGGCGCGCTTTTCTGTATCCTTTTAACTTTCTGAGCTTGTTGTTTATCCAAACATAACATATTCATATGTTTTTGGAATCAGGAAACAATACAGAATAAGATTAAATCGTTTTTTGATCGGATACTTAAATTTTAATTTTGATGAGCATTTTGCGATTTTTAATGTCCAAATGTATTAATAAATATTTAAGCTTCGAAGCTGAAATGCAATCCCATAGTCCGAGCTTCGTCGTAGATTGCTTGGCTAAAATGTCATTTGTTTTGATCGATAAATGAGGGTGTAACAGTACGGCCTCAACTTTCACAAAAAGCCGGATATGACGTCATCAAAGACATTTATCCAAAAAATGAAGAAAAGTCAGGGGATATCATACTCAGGAACTCTCATGTTGAGTTTCATGAAGATCGGTCCAGTAGTTTTCTCTGAATCGCTCCACACACACACACACACACACACACACACACACACACCGGCACACACACACACCACGACCCTCGTTTCGATTCCCCATCTGACGGGCGCTGTGGCGGGGTGGAAAGACGTCGGCCTCTCGGAAGGTCGTGAGTTCGAATCCCGGCCGCGGCCGCCTGGTGGGTTAAGTGTGGAGATTTTCCGATCTCCCTGGTCAACTTATGTGCAGACCTGCTAGGGGCTTATCCCCCTTCGTGTTTACACGCAAGCACAAGTCCAAGTGCGCACGGAAAAGATCCTGTAATCCATGTCAGAGTTCGGTGGGTTAAATAAACACTAAAATACCCAGCATGCTTCCTCCGAAAGCGGCGTATGGCTGCCTAAATGGCGGTGTAAAAAGGGTCATACACGTAAAAATCCACTCGTGCAAAAAACATGAGTGTACGTGGGAGTTTCAGCACACGAACGCAGAAGAGGAAGAAGATTCCCCATCTATGTCAACAAATTTAGTGTAAAAACAAAAACAACAACAACACTGTAGGAGTTTTGTGTATGAATAGCAGAAAAACCATTTCTACGTTGACAACCAGCTGACTGCAGAAATAAGGTTCACCCTCAATCATCATCTATATATATACGATTTGTGTCTGTCTGTCTGTGTGTCTGTCTGTGTGTCTGTCTGTGTGTCTGTCTGTGAGTTCGCGATGCACGGCCAAAGTTCTCGATGGATCTGCTTCAAATTTGGTGGGCATATTCAGGTAGACCCGGGACAGGACACAACCTGGTCGATATTTCAACACGTGCTCTCAGCGCGCAGCGCTGAACCGATTTTGGTTCCACCTCAGCTACCCGGGCCCCCATACCGACACACCAAAGCCGCTACACCACATCACAACGCCAAAGTTCTCGGTGGATCTTTTTCAAATTTGGACACCGTATTCAGCTACACCCCGGACACAATATCATCGGTAAGATATTTCAACACGTGCTCTCAGCGCGCAGCGCTGAACCGATTTTGGTTTTTCTGTTCATTTCACCATTATAAGTAACTCTTCCTTATCTTCTCCAGTGTTTTGCGTTTATCTCCCTTCCTTCGTGTGGCTTCAATCCATATTCCCGTTTGTAAGTTACTATTTTTAGAATGTCACTGCGCTGTCCACAACGCTTCCCTTGCACCCGTAAGTTGTTCTTACTGTCAAAGTGAAAAGGTCGAATCAATTTATAGCCACGCGAAAAATACACTGTCACCTATCTCTATATATTTATAGATATAGATATACATATATATATACGGCTTCTCTGTGTGTGTGTGTGTGTGTTTGTGTGTGTGTGTGGGCAAAAACCTGTGGATTGTAGAGGTCTGTTTGTGATGTGGTCTAGCGGCTTTTGTCTCTCTGTTCGGGGTCATTTTTGTCCTCAGACTCAGCACGAGTAATTCACTGCAGTTGCTGGCCCGTAGAGTGCCTCTTTCACAAGCAGGCATGCTGATTACATAGCGACTGCTTTAACGTACCTCGAGCTTACATAGCCAAGTCAGTGCTCAAAATACGATTTCTTCCCGAATTCCTGATGGTAAAGGGGGACAATCACATTTTGTGTGTGTTTTAACACACGACACAGCTCTCTTGGCATAGACCCAGAGAGGGCTTTTTTAACTGCCCTTGGTGGCTTTTCCACTCGCCCTGCAGGAGTCCTCGTGATTCTCGGGAGAGAAGTGAAAGTCACTAGAGGGTGAGCTTCAGCTCACTCTTTGTCAAGGGACGCTTTTGTCATCCCTTCTTTTTTCTTTTAACAGTGCGAGACGCCTGCTCATACCAAAGCTCATTTTCTAGTCATTTCGCTTTTAGAGGGTCCTCTACCAAGGTCGCTCACAACTACACACAAACACACTGCTCTCTGAGTACTCCTCACTGCATTTGAACACCAAAAGGCCCTCACAATGGCCACTGCCACCTTTGTCATAAGCGACAAACCACCTTTGGCTACCTCTACCCCTGCTGAATCTATGGACAGCACATTGTGTTGCACACCCCGAAAAAGGTTAAGAGATTCCGACAGCTTCTCTCCAACAAGCTCAAAAAAGACAAAAGAGAGCTCAAACAACCACTCTGACGCTGACGCCAGTGTCAATAACCACAACGCAGCAGTGCCCTCAGAAGACGGGAACATTTCACCTTCCCAAAGCACAGAAGGCGATGACATTTTTAAAACTCAATGCCGCCGTCAGCGGAAGAAAAAAGCACCCATTGCTAACAGTGATGCCGAACAGGCTCTGCCTCAGCCACAGTCAAAAGTCTCACAACCAGTCAAAACTGGGCCCCATAGACACACAAAGTCAAAAAAGGTGACACCAAGTTAGTCTTCCTCCAACCTTTGCACAATACCCAGTCATTCTCACCAACGCGGCTACAGGTCCAGCTATGTTCTCGAAACTTGGGCCATCACTCCAGTGTCGTGTTTTGGTTGACGCGGTCGGTCAGATAGAAGGTGTACGACCTCTGCCCTGGGGCAAATTCTTGATTGCCTGCTGCAATGAAAAACAACAACATAAACTTGCCAATCTCACCAGTCTCGCTCAAGTGCAAATAAGATGCACTATACCAGAGGCAACAACGGAAGGTGTCATCAGACCCATCCCACTCTCTGAAGACCTTGATAAACTTCAACAATCTCTTGAGAAAGTAAAATCTCTTCAGCGGTTAAAAAACCAGAAGGGGGAACTTACTCAAGCTGTCAAAATCACTTTTTTTTTAAAGAAAACGCTACCAGATACAGTGAAAATAGTAAAAACCTTCTTTGCTGTCGAACCCTATGTGGCCCCAGTCAGAAGGTGTACTAAGTGCCAGAGATTGGGACATGGCTCCAAACAATGTAAAGCCAGACAAGACAAATGCCCAAGATGCGGTCAAAAGAAAGACCACCCAGTTGACAACTGTCCAAATGACAAACACTGCCTAAACTGTGGCGGTCCCCACTCGGCAGCTTACTTAGGCGGTCCTGAGCTAGTGCTCCGAAGAACAGCAAACAAAATCCGAGCAGCCAAATACATCCCATATGCAGAAGCAATAAGAAGAGCAAAGTTTGAAATAATGAAAAAACAAAAGAAAGACCCAGATACATCTAATGACTCTGATTCAGAAGTCGATGAGTGCTGGGTGCTGAAAATGGCAGGGGGGAAAAGTGCTCCTCGCGGTGCCAGCAAAGCAAAGAGAACCCTGGCTACCTCCCCAGCTTTCGTGGCTGAGATTGAAAAACAGGATTATAGCACTATCTGGCCAGAACCAACAACAAGCCGCATACGCACAGGAAATCAAGGCGGACCAAGCAACCCTCGTAGTGAAAACCCCATTTCAGAGCAAAATATCGCCCTCCAGAGACCTGGACAAAGAACTGGCATAAACCCTATTAATAATGAGTCTACTGTTGCCCAGAAACTAAAATCAACACACAATGTAAAAAAGGCCCCCACAAAAGCAGCAGACAAAACAAAGACAAACAAACAGCCAACAACAAACAATGAGAAAAAGGTTGCTGATGCAGAATCTCAAACTTCCCCCACACACGATTATGATGACTTGTTCATGGATGAACCAAAGTTGATGATTGTTGAGGAAGATGAAACACAAAACACACCAAAGCCACAGTCCGAAGACTGCCTCAGACAACATATTTTAAAAGAAAGCTATGCAAAGATGAAGATGATGAGCGCCGAGAACTGCGGTGAGGTGTTCAAATTCGTCACTGGCATCCTAGCTGCACTTACTGAAGCAAAAACGAATGAAAGCCCCGAAAATGTTCTGACACTTCTGACAGGGCTATATACTGAAATATTTAAGCCAAAGGAAAATCCAACTCCACCAGCCTTAAATAAGATACTTACCACTCAATGCGCTCTTCTCGGCATTCAGGAAGGCAGATCTGTAACAGAGTCTCAACCCCTTGACAACACAATGACATAGAGAGTTGAGGGGCAGATCAAACGGTCACAACAGACTTTAGGTCTTCTGTGATTGAAATGGATTCAAGAATAAATATACTGCAGTGGAACTGTCGTTCCCTTATTACTGCTCTACCGTACCTTATTAATTATCTTAACCAAAACAACATGTTCAATGTATTATTGATACAGTCCCCACTCTGTCATGCGGGAAAACTCCCCTTCATATCTGGTTTCTTTTACCCACCCGTCACAGATTATCAGGTTGATGATACGAGCGGAGCACAAACTATCAAGTACACAGTAACCTATGTCAGAGACAATCTGAAGTACAATGTTCACCCAACCCCTGTTCCGGCCGACACAAAAATACATTCAAACCTAGTTGAACTTCTGCTGAATGATGGCCCATCCATCTTCTTATCTATATATATATACGACTTGTGTCTGTTTGTCTGTGTGTTTGTGTATTTGTGTATTCGCCATGCACGGCCAAAGTTCTCGATGGATCTGCTTCAAATTTGGTGGGCATATTCAGGTAGACCCGGGACACGACACAACCTGGTCGATATTTCAACACGTGCTCTCAGCGCGCAGCGCGGAACCGATTTTGGTTCCACCTCAGCTATTTTGGTTCCACCTCAGCTACCCGGGCCCCCATACCGACACACCATAGCCGCTACACCACATCACAACGCCAAAGTTCTCGGTGGATCTTTTTCAAATTTGGACACCGTATTCAGCTACACCCCGGACACAATATCATCGATGAGATATTTCAACACGTGCTCTCAGCGCGCAGCGCTGAACTCATTTTCGTTTTTGTGTTCATTTCACCATTATAAGTAACTCTTCCTTATCTTCTCCAGTGTTTGGCGTTTATCTCCCTTCCTTCGTGTGGCTTTCCCGTTCAGTTGTAAGTTACTACACTGCGCTGTCCACTGCGCTGAGCGTCTTCGGATATTCCCGGCGTTCTGTTACTGTTATTATTTTTAGAAGGTCAACGCAGTGTACAGAACGTAAATTGGACCAGTAAATTATCCTCACTGTAAAAGTGCAAAGGTCGAATCAATTTATAGCCACGCGAAAAATACACTGTCATCTATCTCTCTATAGATACGGCTTCTCTGTGTTTTTGTGTGTGTGTGTGTGTGAGTGTATGTGTCTCTATGTAAGCAACACCTGTGCATTCTTCAGTTCTGTTTGTGATGTGGTCTGGCGGCTTTTGTGTACTTTTATGTACTGGCCTTCCTTTGAGAAGCCATAACTTGCTCAGTCCTGTTTGAGTGGAGTTCGCCTCCAAAGGTGATTAACACGGTTACATTCGTCGACAAGGATGGGACTCGATATGGTCAGGATTGGCATTATGGCCACTGAATCATTTTCGTGCTGTTCCCATTCCACGAATCTGGGAGGGACCTAAGCTTGGCGGGTCCATTGTTGGGACCCGGCGAAGCCGGCGTACGGCTCTAAGTACTTCTTCCCGGCGAAGCCGGCTACCCGGCGAAGCGGGTATTCATTCTAGTAAAACATATATAACAGAAACATTACCAAAGGCCCGATTTTCAGCTGGCTCCCAGAGCTCGACGGAAGACGCACCTGGGTGATCGGAGGAGATGTTAATGGCCGAAACCCCCTGTGGGATGCCAACTTCCCCGATCAGACATGTGCCGTGGGAAAGAGCCTTGCCACCTATATAACGCAATCAAATGTGTACTTACTAAATGACGGATCAGCAACCAGAATACCCGATATCTCAAACCAACACCCCTCCGCCATTGACATAACCTTGGTTAGTCCCACTCTCGGATTAACAACGGACTGGTGCGTTGTGTCAGATAAATTAAAAAGCGACCACTTACCAATCATGATATCCATTATTGGGAAATCACCACACACAGAGCCAGGTCCAAAAGCCTTAAAATACAATTATAAAAAGGCGGACTGGGCAGTTTTCAAGGACGCTGTCACTAAGTCTGCCGATGCACATACCCTCTTGGATGGCAATCCAGAGTCCCAAGAAAGTATCGACAACAAATATAAACAGCTAAGATCAAACCTGCTGAATGCAATGGAATTGTCAATCCCCAAAACAAAACCTTTTATCGGACCCAGTAGAACTGATCAGAGCCCATGGTGGACAGAAGAATGCAGAACAGCCATCAGGTTAAAAAGAACTGCAAAAGAGAAGTATGATCGCTTCAGGTCTGCACAAAACCACAACAATATGAAATCAACTGAAGAACAATGTGACAAAATTATAGACAAAGCAAAAAAAGAATATTTTGAAAACATGTCCAGCAAAGTGAGCGATTACAGAGATGCTGGAAAAATTTGGACCAAAATAAGGAAATTCAAATGCAGACACAAGCAGGCTGAACGTCCTCTTATGCACGAAGGAAAAAAATATGAAAGCCTTCCTGAAAAAGCAGATATTTTTGCAGCAGCAAGCCAAACAGATAAACTGTTATGTGAGCAGGAACTCTTCCGTAAGAAGTGGGAGGATAAACAGGACTTAAACGACCCAGAACTCAATCCTTCCTTAAAAATAAATGCTCCCTTATCCATTCAAGAACTGAAAACGGCTATAGCATCGGTGACAAAAGTCCGATCCGCCTGTGGTTCTGATCCAATAAACTATCAGGTCATACAACATTTACCAAACCAAGGATTAAATCTTTTACTGGATTTTTATTCAACATGCTGGAAGTCTGGCCTGATTCCCACAGCTTGGAAAGAGGCTGTTGTGATCCCCATTTTAAAGCCTGGAAAACCAAGAGCTGACCCTTCCAACTGGCGCCCCATATCTCTGACCTCCCATCTGAGCAAAATCTATGAAAGAATACTAAAATCCAGACTAGAAGATGAAATGTAAAGAAAAAAGGTAATATCCCTGTGTCAAGCCGGTTTCCGTCGAGGCAGGGGTGTCTCGGATCACATTGTAAAATTGTCCTCCAAAATTAAGAAAGCTCTCTCCCGCAAGAAGTCTCTCTTTGCTGTCTTTTTTGACGTCAAAAAAGCCTACGATACAGTATGCCACCAACGATTGTTGTTCAAATTGAAGCAATTAGGCATCAGTGGTAATATGTTTCAATACATAAAAAGCTTTCTACTGAACAGATCCTTTCAAACTGATTATAAAGGTGCCAAATCATCCACTCGCAAAGTTGACATGGGAGTGCCACTGGGCTCAGTAATAGCACCACTGCATGACATATCGACAATTAAAACACATGGAGCCGAACTGACGCTTTATGCGGATGATATTGCTCTATGCAAAGAGTATCAAAACAAAACCTATAAAACAGAACACAAATTCTCTAAAGAGTGGCAAACAGCTATAGATAACATTGCGAACTATATGCGGGAGAATGGCTTCACTCTCTCTGCCGAGAAAACTGTATTCGTTGTCTTTACAAACCGAAAACTGGAAGATCGAGAAAAGATACAGTTCTCACTAGATAAATCTGTTGTCTCACCCAGTCAGCAGGTGGAATATCTGGGCGTACTTTTCACCTCAAATGGACTATGGACTGCTCACTTAAAGTATCTTTTAAGCAAAGCAAATAAGACCATCAACCTTCTTAAAATACTGGCTGCCCAACCATGGGCAAAGTGCCCAGTTATTCTAACAAACATCACCAGAGCTCTTATAAGACTATCATATGGACAGGAGGCCTACTTCTCGTCGGCTCGAAAATGGCTTGATAAGCTACAGTCAGCGGAATGTCGTGCCCTTCGGCTTGCCCTCGGACACCCAAGGCATTCAAAGCAGGCCATTGTATACCACCAAGCAGGATTCCTCCCTCTTGACATGTGGCGGCGTAAGTGCTGCGCAGATTACAATGTTCGAGCCAACACAGTGCAAAACTCAACAAAAGAGGAGCTACAACCGCATTACAATCATGTCCAAAACAAAAAGGCCCACATTGGCACTACTTTCTCCTCACTGGCTCAATTCAATGCTTCACTCTTTAGTGAAATCAGTGTCGACCCAAATGATGTGGCCCAAAACCCCATATCTCGTGATCCCTCATGGACAATGAAAGAAATGAATTTTGACACAGAATATTGCACAGCTACAAAGGATGATCAGTTATTACTCAGGATACAAGCCCTTGAGCACATTGATACTGTATACAAAGGCCATGTTCATGTTTACACAGACGGGTCAGTGTTGGATGACAAGAAGGCTGGCGCAGCTTTTGTAATCCCCAGCGATGACATGACTGGGAAATTTAAACTGTGCAACAGAAACTCGATCTTCTCAGCTGAGCTCCTTGCCATCTGCATGTCGCTTGTTCATCTCAATCTCAAGAACACTCCTCCTCAAAAGATAGCTATATTCTCTGACTCCAAAGCAGCCATTGAAGCATTAAGATCTAACAAAAGATCAAAAAGACATGATCTTGTCATTGCCATAAAGGAGCTGGCAAATAAAATTATAAAAAAAGGAAGCGAGATTAACCTGGTCTGGTGTCCAGCACACGTGAACGTGCCTGGCAACGAGAAAGCGGACAAAGCCGCTAAAGAAGCTGCCCAAGGCATAGGCGCCTCCGAGGTAGACCTGCCATTGTCTGCTTCTGAGATCAGTAGCCTTACAGACTCTCTTCTCTGGAGAGAATGGAGGAACAAATATATGCACAAGGCTATAAGCTCTGGCTGGCTCATTCGGGAAGCCCCATCAAAACAGATGAACACCTATAATGCATGCCCACGTGTAATAAAAAGGATTAACCGCCTAAGGGCAGAAGCTGGGAATTACCAATTTCTAGAGCTTAAATGCACCTGTCAATCCGACCTCACCATTGCTCATTTGACTTTGGAGTGTGATTTGAACTCATGCCACTTTCAACCCCTGACTCAGTTTATAAACTCAAATAGAAATATTCTGCCAAATACCTCAAAGGAAAAATTAAGCTATCTTTTAAGTTTTAATAAAGACCTTGGGTGGCAAGGTCCCAAACTTATCGCTGGACTTATGCACACGCACCCACTTGGTCCCTGGATATGAAGAGACATTGCTGCGGCTGACGCCATTGCTTCTCATACAGCTACTATATATTTTTATCAGAACTTTTAAAAATACCATTTTATATCCAAGTATCTCTTAACACCATTTTTAATTAGATGAGCGAGAGTGTGCGGGGGGCGGGAGGGTGGTGAACCACTGTACATAAAGGGAAAGTTTGTGTGCGTGCCTGTGTGTGTTCTTAATCTAAGACAAATGTCGCCAATGTTTTTACAGAGTGACGTTAAATAAACGATTTTATTATCATCTGTCTGTATGTTCTGGCATTTGAGAAGCCACAACAGATAATATAGGGCTAAGAAATAAGCTCTAAAAATCTCAAACCCGTTTGACAGGACTTCGCCTTCAAAGGTGATTGTGGTGAACCGCCACGCTGTCTGTCTCTGTCTCGCGATTCACCCCGGCGAATTCACCATTCCCAGTAACTCTTCCTTATCTTCTCCAGTGTTTTGCGCCTTCGTGTGGCTTCAATCCATATTCCCGTTTCTAAGTTACTATTTTTAGAATGTCACTGCGCTGTCCAGAACGCTTCCCTTGCACCCGTAAGTTGTTCTTACTGTCAAAGTGAAAAGGTCGAATCAATTTATAGCCACGCGAAAAATACACTGTCACCTATCTCTATATATTTATAGATATACATATACATATATATATACGGCTTCTCTGTGTGTGTGTGGGCAAAAACCTGTGGAATGTAGAGTTCTGTTTGTGATGGGGTCTAGCGCTTTTTGTCTGTCTGTATGTTCTGGCATTTGAGAAGCCACAACAGATAATATAGGGCTAAGAAATAAGCTCTAAAATTCTCAAACCCGTTTGACAGGACTTCGCCTTCAAAGGTGATTGTGGTGAACCGCCACGCTGTCTGTCTCTGTCTCGCGATTCACCCCGGCGAAGCCGGGTATTCCTCTAGTTGAAGATGCGTTTGAATGCATTTTTTACTTATGCACCTGTGTTGGTGTTCTTTGTCGCGCGAACTAGAGTGAAAAATACGGCAACCGCAGAAGGCAGTCCAGAGGTCATCCCTCTCTTTTTCTTTTAAATTTTGAGCTTTTTTGTTCCCTCTCTTTCTCTCTGTCCATGTTTTTCTTTCTTTATCTCCCCCTCGCCTACATCTCTCTCCGAGTTTTCTGTCTGTCTGTCACCTCTCACTCTGTCTGTTTGTGTGTCTGTCTGTCGGTCTGTCTCTGTCCGTCGCACTGTCTCTCTCTCTCTCTCTCTCTCTCTCTCTCTCTCTCTCTCTCTCTCTCTCTCTCTCTCTCTCTCTCTCTCTTGAGTAATAGCTTGTGTAACACCCCTGTAACTGTATTTCGATATGCTGCCCATGCATTCTATTGTTGTTATGTCTCGTTGCCCTTTTCATACAGCCAGTGTAACTGTTGAGATTGGAATATATACTGCTGCCATAATCGGATGATGATTAAAGCTTGTCGGAAACCACGTGAAGAGTGGGTTGACATGGCCTGAGTAACGTTTACAGACGAACCACATGCACATACTCAAGGGAGGGGGTGGCGGCGGGGGGGGGGCGGGGGTGTGCGGTTTTTGGATGGTTGGTAACAATGAGTCTAAACTCTTGCTTAATAATGCTTCTGTCTGAAAACCTAGATAAAACACCCCCCTCCCCCCCCCCCCCCACACACACACTACAACCCCCGCTCCCTCCCCGTGTCAGTCGCATGTGAGACGACAAGACAACTTACACCTGACACACGCAAGAAGTGCACATAACCCGACCTGTTCATAGAAATGTAGGGCAAA
Source organism: Littorina saxatilis (assembly GCF_037325665.1). Taxonomy (NCBI): domain Eukaryota; kingdom Metazoa; phylum Mollusca; class Gastropoda; order Littorinimorpha; family Littorinidae; genus Littorina; species Littorina saxatilis. The sequence continues at coordinate 41,818,759 of NC_090245.1, read as the reverse complement.
ACACTTGAGGAGAAATCGCATACATATGCCAACAGTGAGGGATGACACACTGGCCAAACATGGCAGACGCACAGTTCATAGAACAGCAAGAGAAGTACGAGTATATTCAGTATGTAATACCTGACGTGAACAGCATTCCTCGAGGCAAAATTATGAAGGGAAAGTTCAAGGAAAAGGCCGCTAGAGATGGATTGGAAATTGGCACTGGTAAGTAAGTGTGTGAGGGGGCAATGCGTCAATCTGTGTGTGTGATATGGTGGTGGTGGTGTGTGTGTGTGTGTGTGTGTCACTGTGTGTGTGTGTGTGTGTGTGTGTGTAAGTGTGTGTGTGTGTGTGTGTATGTGCGTGCGTGTGAGGTGATGTGTCAAACTGTGTGTGTATGTGCAGGGATGATGTTGTGTGTGACGGTGTGTCTGTGTCTGTGTCTGTGTGTGTGTGTGCATGCGTGTGAGGTGATCTTATGTCAAACTGTGTGTGTATGTGCAGGGATGGTGTGTGTGTGTGTGCGCGCGTGAGAGAGAGAGAGAGAGAGAGAGAGAGAGACACACACACACACACACACACAAACACACACACATACACACACACACACACACACACACACACACACACTCATATAGGCCTACACACAACTCGTAATACGTACTGATGTGAACAGCGCACTCCTCAAGGCAAGATTATGAAGGGAAAGTTCAAAGAAAAGGCGGCTAAAGATGGATTCGAAGTTGAAAGTGTGTGCGTGTGTTTGTGACGGGGGTATAGTATGTCAATCCCTGTGTTTGAGGACGTATGTGTGTGTGTGTGTGTGTGTGTGTGTGTGTGTGTGTGTGTGTGTGTGTGTGTGACAGTGTGTGTGAGTGTGTGAGTCAGTGTAGAGAGATGTGTGTCAGTCTGTGTGTGTGTGTGTTGAGGGGTGGTGGTGTTGTGTGCGTGTGAATGTGTGTGTGTGTGTGTGTGTGTGAGAGAGATAGTGTGAGAGAGAGAGAGAGAGAGAGAGATAGAGAGAGTCACACACACACACACACACACACACACACACACACACACACACACACACACACACACACACACATAATGAGATCAAGTAAAGTGAGAGTATGTGTGTGTGTGTGTGTGTGTGTGTGTGTGTGTGTGTGTGTGTGTGTGTGTCTCTCTCTCTCTCTCTCTCTCTCTCTCTCTCTCTCTCTCTCTCTCTCTCTCTTTATCTCTTTATTTTAGTGTAAGTTAAGCATGCAGACGACCTTCGTCAAATGAGGACATGAACATTCCATAACCCAGGCGCCGGGCAATAAAAAAGAACTTTGTGTATATATCCACATTGCTATTTTTCTTCTGGTGCTCATTTATTCTCTGTCCGTGTTTCAGTGATATGTCTGGTGGGACCAAACAGCGAGATTCCTTTATCAGTCTGTGACATACTTGGCAAGCACATGCCCAACGAAGAGATGCGACCTTGTCTCGATACCTTGACCCCGTGGCCTTGGGTGGGCAAGGAAGGTCGTCGCGTTGGCAACGTCCTCTGTGACCTGTGCATGCACGATGGAACGTCCGACCTGACGTCTCCTAGGCAACTGATGAAAGCTCAGCTGGACGCGCTGCGAGAGAAGCACGGGCTGGTGTTCAAGTCGGCCTTTGAGTACGAGTTCGGCGTGTACAAAGAGGGG
>NC_090245.1:41809595-41812095 GCF_037325665.1 Littorina saxatilis | reverse complement strand
CGGCGTGTCCAAACATCCCGTCATATTGGGTAAGTACTGTACAGCATGTCAAGATTGGAACTTTGAGTTTGCGTGAAACTTTATTTTATTTTTTTGATCTTATTCTTATTTTATTTATTTTTTATTTATCTATTCATTGATTGATTGATTTATCTATTGTATTTTACAGTACCAGGACTTGGAGCAAGTCAGTTATGGCACAAGAAAGGCAAAGAACCGTTTTACAGAAGCCTGTGGGTCTATCCTCACAAAACCATTTTCAAACTCGATTCACTGGTGGAAGACATGAAGTGTGTATACACCAGTATAAGTATCTATTTGTACTAATACTCTCTTCCCTGTCTGTCCGTCTGTCTGCGTCTCTTTCCCTCGTCCCCCTCCACCATATGAATTGCTAGACAAGATCACAAGGGGGGGGGGGAGATGGGGGAGGTGTGTGTGTGTGGGGGGGGGGGGGGTGGGGGTTTGGGGGTGGGGGTAGGAGCTTATAATAATAAATATTACTGTATAACATTTATGATGTAAAACAACACGTATAGTACTAGTATGAATAAAGTATTGGATAGGATTGGATTGGATTGGATTGCAGAGCATTGAAATGTATTTGATTATTTTACGCCGAAGCTTACACAGATCAAGAGTAGAACTATTGCCCTCAGTCTCCACCCCGGTCTCTAGCGTGCGTGTAATTTTCTAGAGTGAAAATAACATAGACAACGAAGCAGTTCATAGGATATAATAAATCTGTTTGTGGTCAAATAAAAATGTAAAAAAAAAAAAGTTTTTTTTTTAATTAAGTCTGTTCGTCAACAGGCCTCCTATCGGTTATGCTTCATTAACTTGAAACTAGTGTACGGAATGAATCGAATTTCTAAGTCAATGTATCGCTTTCCCTCACGATTTTGCATCTTTTTCTACACACAACCACGGTTCTTTCTGACTGTAGAGACTGGTAGGCCTACCTGGCAATAGCCTCCTTGAATTTGCGACAATGTTCTGAACTGTTACCTAAGTTCATATTTGGTTTACTTTCAGGTTAAACGTGAATTCAAGCACAGGCAGTACATTCGATGATCGCGGTCACACGGTCAAAGCATGCGGCTTCGGCAATCCCAAATCTCTAACCGGTTTGGTCACTTCCTGGAACCCGTTTGCAAACCCCTACCCGAAGATGACGTCCTCCGATTGTGACGGAGAAGAGTTTTACGAGGACGACTCCGACTTTGATGGGATGAACAAAACATTTCTGAAGATGTTGCACAACAAAAAAGGAGCAAACCATGTGGGTCATTGGCTGGGTGCAGGCTTGAGTCTGTTTGACTTCTGTGGATCGAAAATTAAAGACTACGCTAAAAAGATAGCAGGAATCAAAAATACATGGAAAAACGGTGAGTTTACATACCAGAGCCTGTATTCACTGTTATTAATGAAGAGTGCGTGCAACCAGGTGGATTTCAAGGACTGGGTCTTTTGTGTGAAAAATCAAGCTAACGTAGATGTATTATGACCACCACCACCACGTGTTGTCTCAGTTCCAGGAAAAAGCAAAGTCTCAGTTAAACCGGTTTAGGTAAAGTTCTATCGTTGTTTGCGCGATCATGAAAACCACCATATTTTTGTCCATATCACGGTGTGTCAACTGAATCCGTTCATACACCGGATGTTTCCGTTCGTACGCAGGATGTTTCCGTTCATACTGCCTCATTTTCGGCCCTTGCTTGGGGAAAAAAACGTGGCAGTAAGTAGTGTGGGAAGCGCACTTTTGTGATATTGCAAGAATTAGGTAGCTAATTGGTTGGGCTATATGTGTACGATAAGTACCAAGGTGCTAGTAATTCTCATGATAACACACGCGGGCCAAACGTGGCAGAATTGCCTGATTTTTAAACAAACATTTTCTTGTTTTTCTCGCTCTGTTATCAAATCTGACCCCTGGTTTGCACATGATCCCCCAAACCATTGCCTGTTACTACATTTCGCTTGAACAGAAGTTTGTAGAAACCCATGGCTTTTGTTCAATCACTTGTCTTTTGAAAACATGCAGATTCCGTTTGTACGCCATGATTCCGTTCGTACAAAAGTGCATGTTTCAGTTCGTACCAAAAGCGTTTCCGTTTGTACACATTCGTTAGATCAGGCAGAAACAGGCCCCCACTTCAAGTTATGTGTGTTCCAGTGGTCGTCATATAGCACAGAGTACGCCTACGAGTGATATTGGACCTATGTGAACCATAAGATGTATTGAATTTGTATTCGGTGTATGAACGGAATCAGTTGACACACCGTGCATATTTTAAGACGAGATACGAGCATCCTTAAACTGAAATACATGTCGAAATCAACCACCAGTTTCATTGGAAGCTTTCTTTGTGAGGCTGGAAACTGTTTGATCGACCCTCGTACGTGTTTAGTTCCTTATCAGCTTTGGGTTGTGTTGTGTTGTGTTGTGTTGTGTTGTGTGTGTGTGTGTGTGTGTGTGTGTGTGTGAATGTGTGTGTGT
>NC_090245.1:41714595-41807095 GCF_037325665.1 Littorina saxatilis | reverse complement strand
AACGCGGCTTCTTGTTGTGGAAGTGGATGGCAGGTGCCAATGCTGACCGTAATGGTCCTTGGACTTGTTAGCACAGTTTAGCCCATTTCCCCCTGGAGCGCCCAATATAGACCGCTCGAGCTCCCCGTGTGCAGATCCCTCGAGCTCCCATATGCAGATCTCTGAAGCACCCGCTATGGACAATGTTACCTATTACGCCTATCTGTTTCCATTTCTTCTGGCTTCCTGTGAGGTTTGAGCTTTTATAATTTCGGAAAACTTGCATTAGAAACTTTGCTACGATATTATTTTTAAAGTTTGAAATTGACGGAGTTACTGCCCATGCCATGGGGAGAAAGGGTTAGTAGTCCTCGTGCCGGACTGTGATCTAGCGTAGACTGCAATGATTGTGATTGGCCTTGGTCTTGTTGGCACAGTTTGGTTATCATCATGTCTGAGTGTGATCTGGCGTCGACTGTGCACAGTGATCATAGTTGTCATTGGTCCTTGAAATTGTTTGCACAGTTAGGTAGTTATCGTGTCGGGCAGTGGTCTGTCTAGCGTAGAGTATTGACTATGATTGACCTTGGACTTTTGAACACAGTAATCGTGTCTGACTGTGGGCTAGCGTAGACTGTGCACATTGATCAAAGTTGTGATTAGTCCTTGGAACTTTTGGCACAGTTTGTTAATCCTCGTGTCGGACTGTGATCTAGCGTAGACTGCAGTGATTGTTATTGGCCCTTGCACTTTTTGGCACAGTCTGGTGGTTCTCGTGTCGGGCAGTTGCCTAGCGTGGAGTATTGACTGTGGTTTGGCTTTGACTTTTTAGCACAGTTTGGTAATCCTCGTGTCGGACTGTGATCTAGCGAAGACTGCAGTGATTGGAAGAGTTCGGTAGTCCTCGTGTCGGGCACTTGTCTAGCAAAGACTGCAGTGACTGAAATTGGGCTTGGAATTGTTGGCACAGTTTGGTAATTCTTGTTACAGGAAAAACTGTCTACCCGGCATAGAACACAAAGTCATGGCATGCAGGCTTCCTCAAATACTCAGCTAAACCTATATCGATTTCTTCTTGTTTTATTCCAATGAAAACAGGTTTCTGGGCCACGTGTGTGTCTGTGTGTTTGTCTGTCTGCCTGTGTCGGTATCTGTATGTGTGTGTTGAGGTTTGTGTGTGTGTGTTGAGGTGTATATGTGTGTGTGTGTGTGTCCGTGTGTGTGCGTGCGTGCGTGCGAGCGTGCGTGCGTGCACGTGTGTGCATGTGTGTGTGTGTGTGTGTGTGCGAAAGAAAGAGAGAGAGAACTATTGTTTCATCCCTGTCCATTGGCTTTAACTATTCAACGTGTGGCTTACGGATATCTTCAAAGGGTCACTATCACAGCTACAGACATCCTTTCGCGAAGGGAAGCCTACCTTTTGTGCAGATCATTGTGATAATACGCGTGCATGATACAGAAATGGAGCGAGATGACCCAATTTTGTGTCGAAAAATTTTCAGAGCCATTACCTATGTTGATATGTTAGAGTGTGCTAGATAACCATCGACCGCGATAGACACCGTGGCTATGAAAGACACAGAATGTATGTAGGTGTTCCTTTCCAACCAGCCTAGCCGGGACTGACATAGGAGAATGACCTTAATTGTGTTCTCGTTGCATAGAATATAACTTGCACAAAGCCATGAGGTGCCACAGTACACTCGAGCTATTTCCCCTCCGCAACGCTGAAGATTAACAGAAGAAACCGGCCGTTTGACATAGACATATCTCTTACCCCTTTTCCACTATTTTAAAATTACGTCAAGGCTGTTCCTGAAACAGTTTGGGTCCACGAATTCGTGAATGTTTTGTGTTTTCAAAAATCAAACAGTTCCAATAATAACATTTTGATTTTTGATTGGGAAATTATTTGTTTTTAGCGCCCGAGATCATTCAAAATAACAAGTTACCTTGAAAATAGTGCCCACAATATCGAGCTCCATGAGAGGCACGTTAAGCCACTGTTTGTTTTGTCTCGTCGTATACATGTACTGTCACAAAAAGAGTAAAGCCAAGACCATTTAGAAGTTGTCATTTGCCATCGAGTCAATGAATTCACTAAAACGGCTAAGTATCCTATAGTCTTGAAAGAAAGTAATATAATGGCATTAACAATCTTGTTTATGAAGTGTCATTATCAAAAACGCGCATTGCAGTTTCATATAACGCGACTTCAAAACGCTTGTTATGTTTCCGTGCACGCCTGTGTGTCCGACAACTCGGTTCGTTTCTCTCTCTCTCTCTCTCTCTCTCTCTCTCTCTCTCTCTCTCTCTCTCTCTCTCTCTCTCTCTCTCTCTCTCTCTCTCTCTCTCTCCTCTCTCTCTCTCAGATCTCTCTCTCTCTTTCTCTCTCTCTCTCTCTCTCTCGGTCTCTCTCTCTCTCTGTCTCTCTCTCTTTCTAAAAAACCCGAACAACAAACAAAAGAGATTACTTGCGGCAGAATTTATTTATTTCAACAGGGGGAAAAGTATGTTGGAGACAGGTAGGAATGCCTTGATACATCACAGAATACACATAGCAATGATATATCACATAATGCACTTACAATTTCGCAAAATAAAAGATGCAAATATATCACACGAGCCACACAGTTTTAAACACAACACTCATTCGCATGCAGATTAAGTCCGCTAAAATCAATGGACAATTTCAGCCACATCCAAAATCAAACAACAAATCTTACTCTGAAAGTCTGTGAAACGTCAACGGACGATTTTATCGATTACTTTAACGGTGATACATCTTTTATCATTAAATACATATTTGCATATATTCTTTCTCTGGTTTTTATTATTTTGTCATTATTACCACCGTTGAAGAAGCTTAGCAATACATGGCACGCAGTTAACTAATAACGAACTATATTATTTTTTGCAAGGGTATTTTTCAGGTGCAAAGCCCACAATATTTCTATTGGTTTAAAAAACAAAACAAAAGATATGCACAAATAATCAATTATATACACGATGCAGATTTTAACATCACAAGAAAGAAATAAACCACTTCTTTGAAAATGAAAAAAAAAACCTCCTTGGAAAAGTAGAACGATAGACTAAATGGGAGAAAACTAGATGGTGAGAGAGAAAAAAGTACACACACACACACAAACACACACACACACACACACAAACACACATACACACACACACACACACACACACACACACACACACACACACACACACACAGAGGCTCAAGCTTACCATGAGCACTCTCACACTATCTTGAAGACTTGAAGCATAACACACCTACAATCTGTTTGTATTGTACATTTATAGTCACTCGATTTCTCACAGGAATTGTTTTTAGCCTTGCCTGAGAAAGACAAGTTGCAAACTGAGTCACGTCTAATCCCACACCGATTATAATTTGCCTGTTTGGTGTTCAATGTATGTTACTTTTAAAATTTGTAAGACAGTTTCCTTACTTTGTAGAATCCTTTATGTAACAGATGTGACCACTTTAAACAGGTATCAATTATTACCAAGGTTTGTGCTGGTAGAAGGTTTTATAAAACACCATGGCACTGAAGCGTAAAAGCCGCTTCTCAAGATTGGGAGACTGGTGAACGATCTCCGGTTGAAGAGCAGCTTCCTGGTTCCTGACCAACCGCATTTCTTCATGGCACTTGTCCAGTGATGACTGTGAACCTGCAACAAACATGTAATAAAATCGTGATCTTTTCACAATTGTGTAGTAATAATAATAAAAAAAGGTGCTATCAATAAACCGTAAAGGTAGTTGATATTGCATAGGTACTTGCCATAGTACGATCCAGATCCAGAAGCAATCACCAAACCCCAAGTCAGCACAACACGATCAGAGTACTCTTTTTGGTTTTAGTGTTTGGTGATGGTAGAAACTGTGAGATTTTGTTGATAATTTAGAATACTACAACGTACCTTAATATGCTACAGTTTGAGTATATGTTGATTTATTTTCAAAAATTGTTTTGCCCTGCATTTGTGATCAGTGTAATTAAAAAATCAAATGTTATCACAGTTACTGTGGACATTACAGATAAGCAGCATTGCATTGTAATTTTTTTGTTACATGTTTAAGAAAATCAGTTTTTACCTGTGTTTCTATTTGTAAACATTTTAAGGTGAATGGGTTTGTTTGATTTTTGTGATCATGTTTTAAGAATGTTACATACCTGGTGATTTCCTGTGATTTGTTGTACCCCCCGCGGGTTAGGGGGCAGAATTTACCCGATGCTCCCCAGCATGTCGTAAGAGGCGACTAACGGATTCTGTTTCTCCTTTTTCCCTTGTTAAAGTGTTTCTTGTATGGAATATAGTCAATTTTTGTGAAGATTTTAGTCAAGCAGTATGTGAGAAATGTTAAGTCCTTTGTACTGGAAACTTGCATTCTCCCAGTAAGGTAATATAGTCAGTCGCCCAAGGACCACTTGGGTCAACCCGACGGGGTTATGGTTGCCACCACACTTTTTTGACAGATTTTAACAATAGAATTCTAAATCTAGAGTCCTGGGGCTATTCGTTATACCGCTTTTGAGAAAAACGTGGTTTTGTGTGCGTATTTTCCTTCTTTGGGCTTATTATTCCCCTTTAGAGGGTTGGGTTCATTAAGCGGACATAGAAGTTGAACCGCTTGTCTGACATTCTTTAACTGCATATCATTGGAAAGGTAAGGTAATCATACAGATTTTGACGTCAATTAAAATGACGTCGCATTGTTCTTGTGTATGTAGTGATGACGTATTTTTGTTTCTTCAAAATATCGTTATCAGCAAAGTCCGCCGCTTTGGGTGTTTCATTTAAATCATTTGAAAATATGCAAGACATAAAATACAACTATACAGTTTTAATTGAAAGTAAGTAAAACATGTTATAGTGCATCTAGGGGAAGTGCCTTTGATATAGACCACTTTTTGTTTCACGCTGCTAACTAGCTTGTTTTCTTGCAAAGCAGTTTCATTTTGTGTATGATAGTTGTTCTCTCTTTCGTAAATCTTGAAGTAAAGTCTAATTGGAGAGAATTAGCTTTTGCAGTCATTTACTAAAGATCAAATGCAGAAACATTTACAGCTTAATATGGACCAGTGATGAGACCTTCGAGATTCACTGTAAAAAGCTCCATTTACTTCAAAATAACATGATACAACTTGCAACTTACCATGCAAGTCAGACTACTTGAAATATGCTTTAGATGTACAGGTTTGTGTTCGACGAGAACTTTATTTGAAACACAAGAGAAAACTTTAAAACAAAAATCAAAAACAGAGAGAAAATAATTGAAATTATCAACTTTCACGTAAAAAAGACTGTATAATTTTTATAAGTCTCAAGGGCTAGTTATAGGTCATTTTCAGCAAGCCTCACCATCCTTTATCTTTTGTTTTCTTCTTTATGTTGAAGATGGTCCATATTAGATGACACAGAGATACTTCCAGTTTTTGCTATAATTCATTTTTTTGGTGACAGAAACTCGGGGCCAACACTGCTAAAATGTAGCGAATACAGCTGTCCTATAATGCAATTCGTGTGTGTTTATAGCTTTGTCCTTAGAAAAAAGTCCATTTTAAGCGTCAAATTTAGAGTGAACGAAGCTAAAAGTGTAAACAAAAACAAAAGGGAGAAAAAACTAACTGTTTTGTGCGTTGTGCGTCCGCAACTTTTTCGACATGTGCAAGTTATCAAGAGAGGATACATGCAGCAAATGAAACTGTTCTGAGCACTCTAGCACCATTAGTTTGTCAGAACGAAAGGTGGTCCATATTAAGAGGCAGTCCATAATAGGAGCCCTTCCCTTTTAATTTGCACCTGTACGTGTGACGTCACAAACATACACACCTTCCTAATCTCGACTGCACTGGTGCTTCGGAAGGTCTGCTAAAAGTTCATCTCGGGAAATCAATATTTTCAGTAATGGTTGTCGACATTTTATCTAAAAAAAACCTGATTTTTGGATTGTGAGTTATTAGGGGAAAATTCTTTGGGACGCATACAATTTTCCCTCATTCTTGTACACCTTTCCTCACAATCGACTTTTAAAGGTGGTCGTCAACATTTTTGCTTTTTTTCAATAATCTTATTGTTAGATTTCGCTAAAAAGTTATGTCAGATGATGAATGAACCATGGGGAAAAAGTTATAGAAAAAAAAATATGTAAAAAAAGATTTTATTTTTGGGTAGCGTGACTCACGCTTCCAATATTTTGTTTTCTGTTTGCTGAGAACATGTGCTTTGCCTAAAAATACTGACCAATCAAATTCATGTCACTATGCTTATATATAGCCACGCCCAAACAAGTGCAACAACACTGGAGCGCTGTCCACGCTTTTTTTTTTAAAACGCACGAAATTTGAGAGGAGTTTTGCGCTTGGCATTTTCCAAATAAGGATATCCTACTATGAGTACTACGCTGGAATGCTACAATGAATTTTCAAACGGCTACACTGGCTTTGTCTTTCCTGATCGAAAGGGGGTGTATTGTTGATATTTGTAGATTAATAGACTCTGCATTTTAATGGTCAAATGGCGATTTCGGAATAAAAATGTAGACAAGGACCTTTAATCCTTTAGGGCTTTACGTCGTCACATCTAAAACATGGCAGTTTATCGTAACAATGCACTCTGAAGGCCAAGTTAAGTTATACACACACACGCACATACAAATACTCATTAACCATAGGGTTAAAGATGACCAGGTTAGTGTGTTTATAACAAGCGTGACAGATTTGCTGTGGCGATGCACCGTGCGGTTTAGACGTGTGTTTTTTCTGTGCCGTGTGAAATTGGTGGTCGTAGTATCAAAAGTAGCCTATGTAACAAAAATAATAACCTAAGGGTTTCATCAAAACATGCATATACAGGCGCCAATCCTTGTAAAATTTATCTAATGTATTATTCATAACTGCGTTATACTTTTCACAAATAAATCTTTGCTTAAGATTTCTACTAAATGTCTGAAATTGAGGGATCTTTTTGTTCATTTTGGAAATATATACGTGGTGTTTGGCACAAATTACTAGCACATCAATAACTTTATCGGTGACTACATTGTTTGCAACTCCAAAAAGAACCAGATCTTTAGAAACTTTTAAATTGTCACAATGGGTGCAGTTCGCCTTTAACCAATTTACAAATTATATCCAAAAAGTCTGTACTTTATCACACTCCCAAAACATATGTAAAAGGGTTTCTTCATTTCTACCGCAAAATGTACACAATTTTTCGCAAAAATAGAAACCGTTCTGTCGGCAGAATTCTGTACGATAATCGGTACTGGAACCATCTCAGACAAGTATCTTTTGTTGTTTTAAAAACATGTTGAAAAATAACCTTCTTATCTAACAAACAGTTTAAAGATTCAGACCATTTTTCGATACATTTTGGGACCGTAACATGTTTAGTCAATTATTGGTAAATAAGTTGTGTCTTACCTTTACAAATACATTTCCACACAATGGGCTCTGTCATAATAAAATGTTTATCAAATTCTAAACCGATTTTTCTCCGATATTTTTTTAACAGCTTGGATTACACCTTCACACAAAAGTTATTTCATAATCGTCATGCAGTCAGTGTGTGCAGAAGCAGTTCTATGAAAATCAGTGGATAGCGAGTCTAAAAATAATACTGTGAGTGATGACAGTTTTCATGGTTTTCTGTGGCACATTTACACGAGTATACATAATTAGGAAGGGTGGGAGCTGAAGGGGAGTGTCATCAGACACAAGCTCTTAGAACAACAGAGATGAAACCAACACCAAAGACGCCAAAAGTCTACTTCTTTTAGCTATATATCACTCATCTCCGAAAAAACAACAGCCCTGAAATAAAGTGTCTTCAGAACAATGTACACTAATGATCTCATCAAAACAGTTTGGCTTATAATCTTAGATCTGACCAGGCTTTTACTCGGGGTAAGACCATTCCTTCAATTTGTCTCATGCCAAAAAACAGCACCCTGGCTGCTTTTCGCGTTGAGTTTAATTGTTTTTGTGACTACATTTCAAATGTTACTTGTTGCATTTAAACACTTCATTCATCAAAACAATTACCTCTGTGCACAGGTAGCACTTAGACCGTCTGTTTCTTTGGTATGTGACAGAGTGGAGGCATGTTCTTATTTCATGTAAAAGCCTGCCCCGATCTTAGAAGGTACGCCTAACAGTTTTCAATGGAAGCATTGAGCCTTTAAGCTGAATCCAAACTGTGTTAGATCTGAAACATTGAAATGTAAGTCTGGTTTGTCTCCAACAACAATAAGAAAGGGAGAGAGAGGGACCCACACCCACAAACACACACACTCACACAACCACATCTTAAGCATATATCGTTTCAGATATCCGTCTCCGTTTCTATATGTAAACAGTGTGATTTACTTGTTGCATGTGATATACGCTCTTGTTACAAAATGTTCGACAAAAAATCATTGTAAAATTACTAAGTCTGCGGACATGCATTGGCACGACCTAATTCTGCTGAATAGTATATCTTTTTTGACTGCTTAGAAAAGCGAAGGACGGAAATAACATTTCCTCAAAGCCAAATTGGATGTTGCAATGGTGTACAAAATATGTTTATTTCTTTATTAATGATAAATAATCGCACTTGGTAAAAACCATTGGTGTATACAAGCCCTTAAAGCTACTAACCCCCGGTCTGTGTTGACGTGTGTTTTCGTATGTATGGTCACAGTAACGTGCGTATCGCGTACACTAGGATTGTCTGCCATAAGAAATTAATATCTTTTGATGTCGAATAAACAGACAAACAAGTCAGCATGATACAGTGATTACATTATTTAGCATTTCTTTGAAAACACGCCTTTACTAAGCGCTAGTCTTAGAAAAAAATCGAAATAGGATTAGAAGACCCAAGAAACCGGAAGTAGAACTCAATCACTGCTTGCAATCATATATATACGGTAGCTTATTGCTGTTAAAACATTCTCAAACGTTTTGTGATCAGTAACACGTTTACTTTTGAACGTACAATGATGTCATTTAGGTTTAATTTAATTACACGTTCTTCGAACACTATGCAACAAAAGTACATTTCAGATACATGAAACCATGACAATAACATTTTCGGTCAGTTCAAACCTATATGAATTAACGATGCATTACATAAGATTTAAAAACAAAATGTACTTTTTTTTCATAATCATATGCACTTTTGTTGGAAAACGCTTTTCCTGAGATAACGTGTGAACATCTGAAAATTGCGCATCAGCTAGTAGATAACCGGAAGTTGATTAAAATGCGAATGTGACACCGTTCTGATAGTTCCTGTTGTTGTTTTTTTTATCTCGAATGGCTTACCTACTCATATGTATATTTTTTGATGAGGTAAGTGGCAAATGAGAGTTCATATGCCTTAATCTTTAACTATACCCCCTAATCATAGGACGTAATTTACAGTAAAGGGTAGGTTTCGATTTAATCGAACATAACTTTTATCCAGCGTTTTCGACAATTTCAAATGCATACACTTCAACGTACAATGTAACTAACTTAACAATGGCAGTGCCTACTACGAACAGAAGACTTGCACTTTTTGAAGAAACCGGGATACGTCTAGGATTAATTTAAAAGAAATAATGTTTTTAGCAACCGGTACCCCCAGACTAAGGGGTGCACTTTATAAGAAGTCCATTTCTACCATTCCCAAAAGGCAAATTAAGAAGTAAGAAAGATCCTAGCTTACTTTAGTGTTATGTAACCAAGTTGCATACCCTTTGGGTGCATGCTGTGGGGAGTTTAGCTTGTTTTGTCATAGTAAATGCAGACATTGAGACATGTATGAACGTTTTCTGAGATTTGAAGCTGGCGCAATGAACAACAGGTATGTCAAGTATAACTAATGCTACAATCACTTATCATTTACTCTGATTACATTTTGAGCATAGAATTTCACATACAATGGTCGTCATAGCAGTGATGAGTCTCTTTCTAATTATATATAAGTCTTCAGTTTTCGGTCATGCTTTCCAAACGGCAGGGTGCAAAAAGACATTTTGTACATAACGAAACTGCATGTCAAAAGTGAAAAACGATTACCTTTAATAAACAGATGCATACAGCTTCATAAAAGATTACTTTTGTTTTGATAATGTCAATATATATCAAATACGAGTTTTATGAAATGTAAAATACTTATTTTAGCATCGTCTGTCCACCGCTCGTGGCAAAGGCAGTGAAATTAACAATCCAGAAAAGCACGGTAGCGGTTGCGCTGAGGAGGATAGCACGCTTTTCTATATCTCTATTCTTTTTAACTCTCTGTACGTGTTTTTAATCCAAACATATCATATCTATATGTTTTTGGAATCAGGAACGGACAAGGAATAAGATGAAATTGTTTTTAAATCGATTTCGGAAATTTAATTTTAATCATAATTTTTATATTTTTAATTTTCAGAGCTTGTTTTTAATACGAATATAACATATTTATATGTTTTTGGAATCAGAAAATGATGAAGAATACGATAAACGTAATTTTGGATCGTTTTATAAAAAAAAAATTAATTACAATTTTCAGATTTTTAATGACCAAAGTCATTAATTAATTTTTAAGCCTCCAAGCTGAAATGCAATACAAAAGTCCGGCCTTCGTCGAAGATTGCTTGGCCAAAATTTCAATCAATTTTATTGAAAAATGAGGGTGTGACAGTGCCGCCTCAACTTTTACAAAATGCCGGATATGACGTCATCAAAGACATTTATTGAAAAAATGAAAAAAACATCTGGGGATATCTCACTCAGGAACTCTCATGAAAAATGTCATGAAGATCGGTCCAGTAGTTTACTCTGAATTGCTCTACACACAGACACAGACACAGACACACACATACACCACGACCCTCGTCTCGATTCCCCCCTCTATGTTAAAACATTTAGTCAAAACTTGACTAAATGTAGAAAGGGTGAGTCTGACAATTAAAAGAAAAATCGAGCTTATTCAGAAGCTGGAAACTGGCTGCAAAAAAAGAAAGGAAGTAGCTGAGGAATATGGAATTTCGGCAGGTTGTGTGACCAAGATTATGAAAGAAAAAGAAACATTGAAAAGTCTTAGGGTTAGGGTTAGGGTTAGGGTTAGGGTTAGCCTAACCCTGAAAAAAGCAAGGAGGCTCGAAGAACAACAGCCAACAGGTGAAAGATTAATGGGAATATATCTCACATCAAACGCAATGTGTGGACACGGAAATAAGAACGTATAGTGAAAAAAGTTCGGTTATATTGAATTTCTGAAGGAACAAGGAGGGAAATTCAATATAACCGAGAATTGCCTAAATTGAAGTTCCGGCTATATTGAAGGTCTTCCCGGGTCCCGTGCCACTTCAATATAGCCGGGTTTCACTGTAGCCTAGTACACAAACGAATGAATAGCGAGGTTCACAAGGCACAGCCCGGGTGACAGTGACCTATATAAAGCAGAGGTAGACACTTTCTGAACGAATAGATTTTTCAATGAGTTTGGTGTGAACTGATCACGGTTGTCAAATATTTTACAAGTATGGCGGCAGATGCGAATTGTCTGGAAGTGGAGGCGCTAAAGAAGTACGAATATATTCAGTATGTGATACCTGACGTGAACAGCATTCCTCGAGGAAAGATTGTTATGGGAAAGTTCAAAGAAAAGGTGGCTAGAGAAGGATTCGAAATTGGAAATGGTAAGAGAGAGAGAGAGAAATAGAGAGAGAGAGAGAGAGAGAGAGAGAGAGAGAGAGAGAGAGGGTGTGTGTAGGTGTGTTCGTTGTGAGTGTGTCAGTCACAGTGTGTGTGTGTGTGTGTGTGTGTACATGTGTGTGTACATGTGTGTGTGTGCCAGTCGGTGTGTGCATCTGTATGTCAGTGTGTGTGTGTGTGTGAGTACGCGCGTGTCAGTTTGTTGAATCAGTGAGACAGCAGCGTTTTACAACAAATATACCCATGTTTGTGTTGTGCACTGAGTTGACGGCTGCTGAGTAAGACTGACTTAGTTATATACTGAGATTCACGCAATCATGATCAAGACAGCAAGAACATGCATACTAACGCAGGACGTGTGTAATACGCTTAATACATGCAGTCTGTGCCGTAAATTTCACTTGAAAGGGGCAAATTAGCTCTGTAAATGTTAGTATCTCAGTCATGACGTCGCGTTCCAGACAAGTGCCCGTTGACCTGCAACACAAATCACACAGGCACAGGCAGAGAGAGAGAGAGAGAGAGAGAGAGAGAGAGAGAGAGAGAGAGAGAGAGAGAGAGAGAGAGAGAGAGAGAGAGAGAGAGAGAGAGAGAGAGAGAGAGAGAGAGAGAGAGAGAGAGAGAGAGAGAGAGAGAGAATTTGTGTCACAGCATGTTTTATCGCAGACAGGCGGAACTGCTGGTTTCTATCTGTATCTGTATCTGTATCTGAACTCTGTATCTGAAGGGTACGTCGCTAGCATCCAGATTGCTGGCTTTGGCGCGACGGGTGGGTGTGCGCAGCGACGTCGTCTAGCGGCGGCTGGTAGTTAGCGCCGACTTGAATGCCTCAGTAGAGTCTGAGTGGACAACTATATGTTGTCCAGGTGATTCCACTCTATTGTGGATCGTGGGAAGAACGACTGTCTGTATTGTTCGGTGTTGCAGCGTGGTACAGCGAAACACCTGTTGTTGTTTTCTTTGCAGCAGTACACAATGACGATCAATCAGTACAGCCCCTTGAAATTCTACCTGTTCTAGCCAGACACTCCCCCTCCCCCCCATCCCTTCTCTTTGCATTCAGAAAACACACTTTGAAATGGGCAAGTACATGTTGAGTATAATTCTATGTGTTGACAGTGACGGTCTGAACATTCTATCTGCTTGTCTTCTGCCAGGCACTATCTGTCATTATATCTTTGTCTCTGTGTCTGCCTCTCCTTCTCTGTCCCTCTGTGTCTACCTGTGTGTCTGCCTGTCAGTCTATCGATCTGTCTGTTTCTGGGCCACATGGCGTTCTGTGCTATCGTTCCGTTAACCTTTCACTTTTATGGGGCTACGATAACTTTTGATTTTTAAAAAGAATACACATTTTAAAACTATTGAGAAAAAAGATATAGTCTGGATCGTATCTTATTTTAAAGATATGCTTCATTGAATATGAACAGTTTCCTTCTTTTAATCATAAACATTGCCTCCCTTTATTTTATTTAGGAACGGCTATTCTAAAAAAAAATCGATTTCCACTTTAAAGCATTGCAACCAAGATAATTAGATAGAAAACGTGTGAAGAGACCTGTTTTCCTTATTATCATTTTTTGACTCACATGCGAAGCAAAAGTGAGTCTATGTACTCACCCGAGTCGTCCGTCCGTCCGTCCGTCCATCCGGCCGGCCGTCCGGCCGGCCGTCCGGAAAACTTTAACGTTGGATATTTCTTGGACACTATTCAGTCTATCAGTACCAAATTTGGCAAGATGGTGTATGATGACAAGGCCCCAAAAAACATACATAGCATCTTGACCTTGCTTCAAGGTCAAGGTCGCAGGGGCCATAAATGTTGTCTAAAAAACAGCTATTTTTCACATTTTTCACATTTTCTCTGAAGTTTTTGAGATTGAATACCTCACCTATATATGATATATAGGGCAAAGTAAGCCCCATCTTTTGATACCAGTTTGGTTTACCTTGCTTCAAGGTCAAGGTCACAGGAGCTCTTCAAAGTTGGATTGTATACATATTTTGAAGTGACCTTGACCCTGAACTATGGAAGATAACTGTTTCAAACTTAAAAATTATGTGGGGCACATGTTATGCTTTCATCATGAGACACATTTGGTCACATATGATCAAGGTCAAGGTCACTTTGACCCTTATGAAATGTGACCAAAATAAGGTAGTGAACCACTAAAAGTGACCATATCTCATGGTAGAAAGAGCCAATAAGCACCATTGTACTTCCTATGTCTTGAATTAACAGCTTTGTGTTGCATGACCTTGGATGACCTTGACCTTGGGTCAAGGTCACATGTATTTTGGTAGGAAAAATGTGTAAAGCAGTTCTTAGTGTATGATGTCATTGCTAGGTTTAGGTCAAGCATGTGAGTCGTATGGGCTTTGCCCTTCTTGTTGAGGATATTACTATGCAATTTGCATCGATTTAAAATGAAATTTTTTTTTTAGAATTGTTCATCAATAAAATTCAAGGGAGGCAATTTATATGATAAATAGAAGGAAACTGTCCATATTCAAAGAAGCATATCTTTAAAATAAGAAACGATCCAGACTATATCTTTTTTCTAAATAGTTTTAAAAAGTGTGTTCTTTTTAAAAATCAAAAGTTATGATAGCCCCTAAATAGAGAAAGTTTGTTTTGTGTTCTGAGGGATTTAGCGATGAATGTCTTGTAGCCTATTCTGTCTATTTATCTATGTGTCTCTCTGTCTGACTTTTTCACTTTCTTTCTGCCCGTCTCTGTCTCTGTGTGTGTGTCTCTCTCTCGCGCGCGCAAGAAGTCAGGAGAAAGCATTAAAAATGACACAAATCAGGCGCGTACATAAACATTCAAGAGCACAAAGAAATCCTTTCTGTATATATGTGCTCATTGCTATTTAATTTTGTTACTAACTTCTTCTCTGCGTATGTTTCAGCGATATGTATGGCGGGACCAAACACCGAGATTCCTTTATCAGTCTGTGACATACTTGGCAAGCACATGCCCAACGAAGAGATGCGACCTTGTCTCGATACCTTGACCCCGTGGCCTTGGGTGGGCAAAGAAGGTCGTCGCGTTGGCAACGTCCTCTGTGACCTGTGCATGCACGATGGAACGTCCGACCTGACGTCTCCTAGGCAACTGATGAAAGCTCAGATGGACGCGCTGCGAGAGAAGCACGGGCTGGTGTTCAAGTCGGCCTTTGAGTACGAGTTCGGCGTGTACAAAGAGGGGAGCATGGAGACTCTGGGTGGAGACAATGTGTGGTGTTGGGACGTCAGGATCTGGGGCGAGCACCACGACCTCTTCTGTGACCTGACTGACCTCCTGGGGGTCATGGGGGTGGAGGTCAGCTCCCTGATGCCCGAGTTCACGCCCGGTCAATGGGAGATCACCACGGAGCCTCAGGAAGGGGTCCGCGGTGGCGACGTGGCTTTCTACGTCAAGAACGCCGTCAAGGGCTTCTTCAAGACGCGGGGCTACCACGCCACCTTCATGTCGGCTAAGCCGTCAGCGGAGACGTTCGGGGCGGGGTTGCACCTGAACCACTCCCTATGGACGGTGGGCGGGGCAAGCGCCATGCTTGACCAGGGTAAAGACGACAGGATGTCCGAGAGCGCCAAGCACTGGCTGGCAGGCATCCTGCACCACGCCCCGGCCCTCACGGCTCTCTGCTGCCCCACCCTCAACTGCTACCGCCGTCTCTTCAACCTGGGGGCCCCGGGCAAGGTCACGTGGGGGCTGGACGACCGCAACGCTATGGTGCGCGTGCACACGGCGCGCGACAACGTCTTCCTGGAGAACCGTCTGCCCTCCGGTGCTTGCAGCCCTTACCTGGCCATCGCTGCGACAGTCGCTGCGGGTCTGGACGGTCTGGATAGGAAGCTGCAGTGTCCTCCTCCCAACACGGAGGTGCAGAAGCCTGGAGAACTGCCCAGAACGACGGTGAAGGCTGGAGAATCGCCCAACGCGCTGGAGCAGCCCGGAGAAGTGGCAAAGACTCTGGCCGAGGCGCTTGACGCCTTGGAGAAGGACGGACAGCTGCGAGGCATGCTGGGAGAGCGCTTCGTGGACTGCTACGTCAAGGCCAAGAGGGAGTACGAGGTCAGGCGCTACGAGAATGCCGAGCTCCACACTGAGGAGAAACAGCTCGAGTTTGAGAGAAACATGTACATGAAGAATTTATAAAGAATTTCAGTAATTCTGAGATACCCAAAGCAAAAGCAACAACAACAACAACAACAACAGGTTCAACAACAACGAGAACAAGAACAACAACAACAACATCAAGCACAACAACAACAACTACAAACCCACCACCACCACCTCCACCACCGCCACCACCACCACCAACAACAACAACAAGAAAACCACCATCAACAACAACAACAACAACAATTTCAACAACAAATCCTAGAGGTGTTTTGTGTACGAATCGCAGAAAAACTAATCAGATACGTTGACAACCTGACAGGGGAAGTTAGGTTTAGCATCAATCATCGTTTGAATACATTTTGTACTTGTCTGCACCTGTATTAGTGTTCTTTGTCGTGCGAACTAGAGTAAAGCACAGGAACTGCAGAAGGCAGTACAGCGATCATCCACATCCCCTTTTCTCTTTTTAGTTTAAATTCTGAGCTCTTTCGCTCTCTTTTTCTCTTTCTTTCTTTCTTTTGTTCTTGCCTGTGGCTTCATTCGCTGAGATGGTTGAGAAAAGCTTCAAATCGTATCTATGTGCAAACACGTATAATTACTCTGGTTCTGTCTGTCTGTCTGTTAGTTTGTCTGTCTGTCTGTCTGTCTGTCTGTCTCTCTCAATTCTAACCTCCACCACCACCACCATCTACGCATTTTCCCTGTCTTTCTCTTTTCAATGTTAAAAGGACAAGTCATGAGACCGATGCTGATTGTGTTTTGTATAACGATTGCGGACATAATTGTTGACTTGGAAAGGAAGCATGGTGGTATTGTTGATCGAGTCCTTTCTTTTTTGTCCTCCACAATAAGAAGGAGATAAAACCTCGCCGACGCCCCCACCCCCACCCCCACCCCCACCCCCACCCCCACCCCCCCCCCCCCACCCCCGTCCGCCCCACGCACCTTAACAATACAGTCTTTCTTTCAGTGAATTAAGTGACCTGCCCAACATTCTCACCACCAAAACTAAATAGTAACTTCCTTCCGGATTGTATGGTATGTATTGTGCGTATACACGTTAGAACAAAATAATGAGAAATTGTTTAACTTTATTTTTTAACAAGGGAAAGTTTTTCTCAAAGGCTTTTGGTTTAAACAAAACTTTATTCAATTTTAATCATGACAAGAACAATGCATGGATGATTACATACTCAAGCATGTAATGCTTATTTTAAGCAATCATAGTAATTACAAAACAAAGGTTAGCATGATGGCGGAATAAGTACATTAGCTCATTTCAGGAAACGAAAAACAAAACAAAAGACAAAACAGATACACAAACAAGCAGAAAATGGGAAGGGGTTGGTGATACAGGAGGTGGGGAAAGGGCAGCTAGCTAGTAGCTAGCTTAAGGGAAAAAGAAGAAGAAGAAGAAGACTTGGAGCGCCAATATTTGAGGGGATTTTTTCAATTGTAATAAGTGCACATAAGACACTCGCACAAAGTTAATGCGTATTGTGATCAGAGGAAAAGTCACTACATTGCGCATAAATCGAGACATAATTGATAAGTCGGAAAACAACAAAAGAACATGAGAGAGGTTATGGGGAAAAATTTGTCAGGCAGCATGTCGCATGACAGTGTCTAATAAAAGTAATGAGTGAAGTATAGAGGCTCATTTACGGAACCTGCCCGTCTGTCTAATATAGTCCTGTACAGTTATGAATATGGTCTGGTTGACATTTCGTGAATATTGCGGGATGCCTTTCAATAATATTTCGATATACTTATAATCATTTGTCAAATTATCAATGGACAATAATCTTATATCTCTATACAAGGGACAATGCAATAAGTAATGTTCAGCAGTCTCGCTGGGATAACCACACTCGCATTGAGAGCAATCCTTAAGGTGCCGCTTACATAAATCAAAATTCAAATCACTCATACCAACAGGGATGTTCCTTGGATTTTGTCCTTATAGGACAAATGTCCTAGCCTTGCTGAAAGTATAGGACATTTGTCCTGAACTGTAAAAAACAATCGGTCATTTCACGTTTCGGTTTGCTGAAATGCACACTGTGCAAAACATCAGTTTTCTCTCGCCATCGAAATTTAGCCATGGATAAAGTTTAAGCCATGAAGGCACAAACGTCCGTGGTGGTGTCGTCGCCGTTTTCGTACTCACAGTCACAGTGGGTCCGGTCACAGTCACACTTGACGACTGATCATGATCTGACTGTCGAAAACACAGCTTGGGTTGGTCCTTGTCCGGTTTCAATTTCTTCGCAGGCGGCATGATCGCATTCGCAGTTTCTAGAATCTATACAACCGAAAGTTGAACTTTCGGAAATTCTTAAACTGCGCGGTCTTCAAACGGCGAAGTTACTAAACCAAACAACAGAAGACGTTGCCGATTCGGAGATTAGAAGACGTATCATCTGATGCCTGATCTAAATAAACGGATCAATGTTGCCATGTCCGACGTGGCAATAAAACGATCGGTCAGTGTCCGTCTCTGACATAAACTTATCGGACATTTGTCCGCCAGAGACACAAGGTACCGGTCATTAGACCAAGGTATCCGGCCCAGGGCCGAGGGCCGACCCCTGGGAACATCACTGTACCAATACGCAATCTGCAATGATGTACTTGTTCAAATCTTTCTCCAAAATAATAATGGCATCGTACTTTAAAATCAGCACTTGACAAATAATTTTTGAACTCGCTCAAGGAGGTGGTCATTTTAACGTTATCTGGTAAGGTGTTCCATAGTACAGTCGTTTTGGGGATAAAAGAGTTGCGAAATAATTCGGTTCTATGAGGAGGCACATATCTTTCTAATGGTCTTCGTCTATGATACGTATTAATGTCAACTACAAGAGGGGGCAATACATTTACTAAGTACTGGGGGCATTTGTTATGTATCATCTTATGAAAAACAATTAATTTATGTCTTTTCCTTCGTTCTTCAAGGCTACATAGCCCACTTTCCTCATACAGCTTTGCATGGCTAGTGCCCTTAACTCCACCTATTATAATTCGTAGGGCTTCTAAGTGTAATTTTTCTAATGCATCTGCCATTATCTTAGTGCAATTATCCCAAACAACATCTGCATAGTCGAAATGGGGTAAAATAAAAGACTTGTACATTATTTCCAAACTTTTTCGACTTAATCTATATTTATAAAATCGTAAACAATTAATCAGTAAATTCGCTTTTTTAACTATGCTTTGGATGTGGGCATCCCACTTGCAGGTGCTCTGTAAAATCACTCCAAGGTGTTTGTGTTGATCTACTTTTTCTAAAAAGACATTGTTGAAAAACAAGGGTTGAGGGGGGATTAAATCACGTTGAATATTTAACAATTCAGTCTTAGTCTCGTTAAATTCAACTTTCCATTTATTGGCCCATGCACTAATTTTATCAAGATCGTGATTTAATATATTGGTTAGTCTGTCTACATCTTCTAATGCAAGATACATGCTTGAATGTGTCGTCAGCAAACAACTTAATTTCGGATTCAATATTCTTTACAATATCATTAATATAAACCAGAAATAAGAGCGGGCCTAGCACGGATCCTTGTGGAACACCGGCAGGAATCTTTTTAACATTAGACTGTGTTCCCTTAATTACAACAACTTGCTTGCGGTCTGTTAAATAATCACAGAACCATAATAATAACCGACCTCTAATGCCCACTGCTTCTAACTTGGCCAAAAGGCCCTAGTGCCACACTCTATCGAACGCTTTCGACACATCAAAAAATACAGCTTGGCCTCGTAATGCCTCTGTCATGACAGGAACAAAATTCATTGTAAATCGAAATCAATTGGAATACACATGAATCATCTGGCAAAAAACCAGACTGCTGTGGAATGAGTATGTGATTTGCCTTTAAAAAATCAAAAACATGTACATAAACACATCTTTCTAACACCTTACCAACACAACTCAGTAATGATATAGGACGGTAATTATTACACAATTCTGCTGGACCTTTTTATATACTGGAGTAACATGGGCTAGTTTCCACGAGGCAGGACATTTTCCTTCAACTAAACTTCTATTAAATATTTTTAAAAGGGGTTCTGATACAACATCCACAGAAGCAATTAATAATCGGTTATGTATTAAATCGGGACCTGCAGCTTTCGTCTTCTTCAAATTTATAATAACATCTTTTACTTCATTAACTGACAAGACTAAATTATTCATAAAACAATCAGAAATTTGGATTTCGGGAGGTTCATCGTCTGGATTCTCAATGGACGAATTCTGAATAAACTGATCATTAAAAATATTAGCTTTATCGTGGTTTAAATAATGTATTTGACCTTCTGAGTGGATTGGTGGAAGTTCCTCAGTTTTCATACCCTTCTTATTCATAAAGGATTTAACTAATTTCCACCATTGTTTAGTTCCGAATTTTGAAGGGTCTGAGATCTTTGTATCCAAATTGGAATAATACTCAATAATTCTTTCTCTTTTCTTTTGTGTCAATGAATTACGTGTCTGTCGATACAACAACCAATCTTCGGGTAAATCGGTTAATCTCGCTTTAGTGTGTATCTGATCGCGTGCATCAATTAAATCTAAGATGTCAGATGTTAAGGCTTTTCTGTAAAACATACACACACACACGCACGCACGCACGCACGCATGCATGCACGCACGCACGCAAGCAAGCACACACGCACACACGCGCATGCACGCACGCACGCACACACACACACACACACACACACAGACACACACACACACACACACACACACACACACACACACACACACACACACACACACACACACACACACACACACAAAATCTGTCCCATGAGCAGAAATCCAAAAACAGATAGACTGCTAACGTTCCAAAATTCAGAATAAAAAACCAAGAATTGTAGGTTATTGGAACGTTTCATTATTAACAAAACAAAACGTTACTGTTACATGCACAGTACGTCGACCCAGAGGTCTTTAAAGTACACGGACAAACAAACATATGGTTCAAATAATGAACTTATCTCAAAATCAAAAAACTTATTTTATGCCGGCCTCTTGCATGTGAGATTTGTTGACGATTGTGAAATGTTTTCACTCTGAACAGGAAGCAATCTTTTTCTTTATTTGGTGTTTAACGTCGTTTCCAACCACGAAGGGTTATATCGCGACGGACAGGAAGCAATCAGGATGTTGAATTTTGGTATGTGTCCAACTGGAGGGATGGTTTTGATCCCATGTAAGCTTGGCCAGATCTGAGACGGTGAGCAACACTGTTTTCTCGGGAAGGAAAGTTCCTTTAACCGGACTGGATTCGTTATACCCCCAAAAAAAAACGGAGGAAAGTCCTCTGCTGTCTTCTATCTATATATATATACGACTTGTGTGTGTCTGTGTGTTTGTGTATCTGTGTATTTGTGTGTTTGTGTATTTGTGTATTCGCCATGCACGGCCAAAGTTCTCGATGGATCTGCTTCAAATTTGGTGGGCATATTCAGGTAGACCCGGGACACGACACAACCTGGTCGATATTTCAACACGTGCTCTCAGCGCGCAGCGCGGAACCGATTTTGGTTCCACCTCAGCTATTTTGGTTCCACCTCAGCTACCCGGGCCCCCATACCGAAACACCAAAGCCAAAGTTCTCGGTGGATCTTTTTCAAATTTGGACACCGTATTCAGCTACACCCCGGACACAATATCATCGATGAGATATTTCAACACGTGCTCTCAGCGCGCAGCGCTGAATCGATTTTGGTTTTTGTGTTCATTTCACCATTATAAGTAACTCTTCCTTATCTTCTCATATTCTCCAGGTTTTCAGCGTTTACCTCCCTTCCTTCGTATGGTGCACTTTTGTGTGAGTGGAGCGTCTTCGGATATTCCCGGCGTTCTGTTACTGTTACTATTTTTAGAAGGTCAACGCAGTGTCCAGAACGTAAATTGGACCCGTAAATTATCCTCACTGTAAAAGTGCAAAGGTCGAATCAATTTATAGCCACGCGAAAAATACACTGTCATCTATCTCTCTATAGATACGGCTTCTCTGTGGTTTTTTTGTGTGTGTGTGTGTGTGTGTGTGTGTGTGTGTGTGTCTCTATGTGAGCAACACCTGTGCATTGTTCAGTTCTGTTTGTGATGTGGTCTGGCGGCTTTTGTGTAATTTTATGTACTGGCCTTCCTTTGAGAAGCCATAACTTGCTCAGTCCTGTTTGAGTGGAGTTCGCCTCCAAAGGTGATTAACACGGTTACATTCGTCGACAAGGATGGGACTCGATATGGTCAGGAATGGCATTATGGCCACTGAATCATTTTCGTGCTGTTCCCATTCCACGAATCTGGGAGGGACCTAAGCTTGGCGGGTCCATAGTTCGGACCCGGCGAAGCCGGCGTACGGCTCTAAGTACTTCTTCCCGGCGAAGCCGGCTACCCGGCGAAGCGGGTATTCATTCTAGTTATTGATAAATGTCTTGATGAAAATGTTCAAGATTTTACTCAGATTTTCATGAGCATTGCCAAAGAGAATATGCCGGTTAAGACTGTAACAGTTCGATCGGAGGACAAGGAGTGGGTAACATCTGACATCTTAGATTCAATTGATGCACGCGATCAGATACACACTAAAGCGAGATTAACCGATTTACCCGAAGATTGGTTGTTGTATCGACAGACACGTAATTCATTGACACAAAAGAAAAGAGAAAGAATTATTGAGTATTATTCCAATTTGGATACAAAGATCTCAGACCCTTCAAAATTCGGAACTAAACAATGGTGGAAATTAGTCAAATCCTTTATGAATAAGAAGGGTATGAAAACTGAGGAACTTCCACCAATCCACTCAGAAGGTCAAATACATTATTTAAACCACGATAAAGCTAATATTTTTAATGATCAGTTTATTCAGAATTCGTCCATTGAGAATCCAGACGATGAACCTCCCGAAATCCAAATTTCTGATTGTTTTATGAATAATTTAGTCTTGTCAGTTAATGAAGTAAAAGATGTTATTATAAATTTGAAGAAGACGAAAGCTGCAGGTCCCGATTTAATACATAACCGATTATTAATTGCTTCTGTGGATGTTGTATCAGAACCCCTTTTAAAAATATTTAATAGAAGTTTAGTTGAAGGAAAATTTCCCTCCTCGTGGAAACTAGCCCATGTTACTCCAGTATATAAAAAAGGTCCAGCAGAAATGTGTAATAACTACCGTCCTATATCATTACTGAGTTGTGTTGGTAAGGTGTTAGAAAGATGTGTTTATGTACATGTTTTTGATTTTTTAAAGTCAAATCACATACTCATTCCACAGCAGTCTGGTTTCTTGCCAGATGATTCATGTGTATTCCAATTGATTTCGATTTACAATGAATTCTGTTCCTGTCATGACAGAGGCATTACGACCCAAGCTGTATTTTTTGATGTGTCGAAAGCGTTCGATAGAGTGTGGCACCAGGGTCTTTTGGCCAAGTTAGAAGCAGTGGGCATTAGAGGTCGGTTATTATTATGGTTTTGTGATTATTTAACAGATCGCAAGCAAGTTGTTGTAATTAAGGGAACACAGTCTAATGTTAAAAAGATTCCTGCCGGTGTTCCACAAGAATCCGTGCTAGGCCCGCTCTTATTTTTGGTTTACATTAATGATATTGTAAAGAATATTGAATCCGGAATTAAGTTGTTTGCTGACGACACAAGCATGTACCTTGCATTAGAAGATGTAGACAGACGAACCAATATATTAAATCAAGATCTTGATAAAATTAGTGCATGGGCCAATAAATGGAAAGTTAAATTTAACGAGACTAAGACTGAATTGTTAAATATTCAACGTGATTTAATCCCCCCTCAACCCTTGTTTTTCAACAATGTCTTTTTACAAAAAGTAGATCAACACAAACACCTTGGAGTGATTTTACAGAGCACCTGCAAGTGGGATGCCCACATCCAAAGTATAGTTAAAAAAGCGAATTTACTGATTAATTGTTTACGATTTTATAAATATAGATTAAGTCGAAAAAGTTTGGAAATAATGTACAAGTCTTTTATTTTACCCCATTTCGACTATGCAGATGTTGTTTGGGATAATTGCACTAAGATAATGGCAGATGCATTAGAAAAATTACACTTAGAAGCCCTACGAATTATAATAGGTGGAGTTAAGGGCACTAGCCATGCAAAGCTGTATGAGGAAAGTGGGCTATGTAGCCTTGAAGAACGAAGGAAAAGACATAAATTAATTGTTTTTCATAAGATGATACATAACAAATGCCCCCAGTACTTAGTAAATGTATTGCCCCCTCTTGTAGTTGACATTAATCCGTATCATAGACGAAGACCATTAGAAAGATACGTGCCTCCACATAGAACCGAATTATTCCGCAACTCTCTTATCCCCAAAACGACTGTACTATGGAACACCTTACCAGATAACGTTAAAATGACCACCTCCTTGAGCGAGTTGAAAAATTATTTGTTAAATGCTGATTTTAAAGTACCATGCCATTATTATTTTGGAGAAAGATTTGAACAAGTACATCATTGCAGATTGCGTATTGGTATGAGTGATTTGAATTTTGATTTATGTAAGCGGCACCTTAAGGATTGCCCTCAATGCGAGTGTGGTTATCCCAGCGAGACTGCTGAACATTACTTATTGCATTGTCCCTTGTATAGAGATATAAGATTATTGTCCATTGATAATTTGACAAATGATTATAAGAATATCGAAATATTATTGAAAGGCATCCCGCAATATTCACGAAATGTCAACCAGACCACATTCATAACTGTACAGGACTATATTAGACAGACGGGTAGGTTCCGTAAATGAGCCTCTATATTTCACTCATTACATTTATTAGACACTGTCATGCGACATGCTGCCTGACAAATTTCTCCCCATTACCTCTCTCATGTTCTTTTGTTGTTTTCCGACTTATTAATTATGTCTCGATTTATGCTCAATGTAGTGACTTTTCCTCTGATCACAATAGGCATTAACTTTGTGCGAGTGTCTTATGTGCACTTATTACAATTGAAAAATCTCCTCAAATATTGGCGCTCCAAGTCTTCTTCTGCTTCTTCTTTTTCCCTTAAGCTAGCTACTGGCTAGCTGCCCTTTCCCCACCTCCTGTATCACCAACCCCTTCCCATTTTCTGCTTGTTTGTGTATCTGTTTTTTCTTTTTTTTTTCTTCTTTTTTTTCGTTTCCTGAAATGAGCTAATGTATTTATTCCGCCATCATGCTAACCTTTGTTTTGTAAATACTATGATTGCTTAAAATAAGCAGTATATGCTTGAGTATGTAATCATCCATGCATTGTTCTTGTCATGATTAAAATTGAATAAAGTTTTGTTTAAACAAAAAAAAAAGTCCTCTTATATCTTCCTGCTTTACGAACATTCTGATTTTCGATTGTTAGCGGGGAGTTGAGGGTTACATTTTCATTTGCTTCGTGAGACAGCTGGCCTTCGGTTGGGTCACATGCACACTGAAGAAAAATGATGCCATTTTTGCTGGCGTTGTTTGTTCTTGGATGTTCTGTCATCCACTGCGGCGGCGTGTCCAAACATCCCGTCATATTGGGTAAGTACTGTACAGCATGTCAAGAAGGCTAAGTTTTCTGAACATTTTTATTGGAACTTTGAGTTTGCGTGAAACTTTATTTTATTTTTTTGATCTTATTCTTATTTTATTTATTTTTTATTTATCTATTCATTGATTGATTGATTGAATGATTGATTGATTTATCTATTGTATTTTACAGTACCAGGACTTGGAGCAAGTCAGTTATGGCACAAGAAAGGCAAAGAACCGTTTTACAGAAGCCTGTGGGTCTATCCTCACAAAACCATTTTCAAACTCGATTCACTGGTGGAAGACATGAAGTGTGTATACACCAGTATAAGTATCTATTTGTACTAATACTCTCTTCCCTGTCTGTCCGTCTGTCTGCGTCTCTTTCCCTCGTCCCCCTCCACCATATGAATTGCTAGACAAGATCACAAAGGGGGGGGGGGGGGGGAAGATGGGGGGGGGGGGGGGGTAGGAGCTTATAATAATAAATATTACTGTCTAACATTTATGATGTAAAACAACACGTATAGTACTAGTATGAATAATATAAAAGTATTGGATAGGATTGGATTGGATTGCAGAGCATTGAAATGTATTTGATTATTTTACGCCGAAGCTTACACAGATCAAGAGTAGAACTATTGCCCTCAGTCTCCACCCCGGTCTCTAGCGTGCGTGTAATTTTCTAGAGTGAAAATAACATAGACAACGAAGCAGTTCATAGGATATAATAAATCTGTTTGTGGTCAAGTAAAAATGTAAAAAAAAACAGTTTAAAAAAAAATTAAGTCTGTTCGTCAACAGGCCTCCTATCGGTTATGCTTCATTAACTTGAAACTAGTGTACGGAATGAATCGAATTTCTAAGTCAATGTATCGCTTTCCCTCACGATTTTGCATCTTTTTCAACACACAACCACGGTTCTTTCTGTCTGTAGAGACTGGTAGGCCTACCTGGCAATAGCCTCCTTGAATTTGCGACAATGTTCTGAAATGTTACCCAAGTTCATATTATTTTGGTTTACTTTCAGGTTAAACATGAATTCAAGCACAGGCAGTACATTCGATGATCGCGGTCACACGGTCAAAGCATGCGGCTTCGGCAATCCCAAATCTCTAACCGGTTTGGTCACTTCCTGGAACCCGTTTGCAAACCCCTTCCCGAAGATGACGTCATCCGATTGTGACGGAGAAGAGTTTTACGAGGACGACTCCGACTTTGATGGGATGAACAAAACATTTCTGAAGATGTTGCGCAACAAAAAAGGAGCAAACCATGTGGGTCATTGGCTGGGTGCAGGCTTGAGTCTGTTTGACTTCTGTGGATCGAAAATTAAAGACTACTTGAAAAAGATAGCAGGAATCAAAAATACATGGAAAAACGGTGAGTTTACATACCAGAGCCTGTATTCACTGTAATTAATGAAGAGTGCGTGCAACCAGGTGGATTTCAAGGACTGGGTCTTTTGTGTGAAAAATCAAGCTAACGTAGATGTATTATGACCACCACCACCACGTGTTGTCTCAGTTCCAGGAAAAAGCAAAGTCTCAGTTAAACCGGTTTAGGTAAAGTTCTTATCGTTGTTTACGCGATCATGAAAACCGCCATATTTCTGTCCATAGCACGGTGTGTCAACTGAATCCGTTCATACACCGGATGTTTCCGTTCGTACGCAGGATGTTTCCGTTCATACTGCCTCATTTTCGGCACTTGCTTGGGGAAAAAAACGTGACAGTAAGTAGTGTGGGAAGCGCACTTTTGTGATATTGCAAGAATTAGGTAGCTAATTGGTTGGGCTATATGTGTACGATAAGTACCAAGGTGCTAGTAATCCTCATGATAACACACGCGGGCCAAACGTTGCCTGATTTAAAAAAAAAACACTTTCATGTTTTTCTCGCTCTGTTATCAAATCTGACCCCTGATTTTCACATGATCACCAAAACCATTGCCTGTTACGACATTTCGCTTGAATAGAAGCTTATAGAAACCCATGGCTTTTGTACAATCACTTGTCTTTTGAAAACATGCAGATTCCGTTCGTACGCCACGATTCCGTTCGTACAAAAGTGCATGTTTCCGTTCGTACCAAAAGCGTTTCCGTTCGTACACATTCGTTAGATCAGGCAGAAACAGGCCCCCACTTCAAGTTATGTGTGTTCCAATGGTCGTCATATAGCACAGAGTACGCCTACGAGTGATATTGGACCTATGTGAACCATAAGATGTATTGAATTTGTATCCGGTGTATGAACGGAATCCCGTCGCGATATAACCTTCGTGGTTGAAAACGACGTTAAACGCCAAATAAAGAAAGAGAGTATGAACGGAATCAGTTGACACACCGTGCATATTTTAAGACGAGATACGAGCATCCTTAAATTGAAATACATGTCAAAATCAACCACCAGTTTCATTGGACGCTTTCTTTGTGAGTCTGGAAACTGTTTGATCGACCCTCGTACGTGTTTAGTTCCTTATCAGCTTCGGCTTATGTTGTGTTGTGTTGTGTTGTGTTGTGTTGTGTGTGTGTCAGTGTGTGTGTGTGTGTGTGTGTGTGTGTGTGTGTGTACCCATGTTTCCACAGGTTTGGTTGCCTAAATCACCATAAGGCAACCATCCACACGTGGATGGCAACCTAAACTCTGGATGGCAACCTAATTGTGTGGATGCTCGCTTCATTTAACACCGTTAAATTGACTTTTTTGACAGAAAGAATGTCATAACAATGTTCAAAATGACATTCTTTCCGTCCTCTATAGGCGACGAAATAGGTCAAATTTTGTGCATTTTTTAGTGCAAAATTCTTCGATGCCGGAGCGAGTACTGCACCCAGTGCTGTTGTAGTGCAAGTGCACTAGAAAGGCACTACACCCAGTGCCGCCCAGTGCCGCCTCTTAGGTAACCATCCACACTTTAGGTGTGTGTGTGTGTGTGTGTGTGTGTGAATTTAATTTCAATTGTATGTGCTCCGTATTACAAGGAAATGTTTATCGAGTCAGAAACGCTTTCCGCTTTATGATTAATTGTTGTTTTGTAGTGCACTATTTCAAGGACCTGATCCACACTCTGGAGAAGAAGGGATACAGAGCCAATGTAGACATCAAAGGGGCACCTTATGACTTCAGGAAAGCTCCCAGTAGGTGTAATGCCTCGTGTGTGTGTGTGTGTGTGTGTTGTGTGTGTTTGTGTGTGTGTGTGTGTGTGTGTGTATGTGTGTGTGTGTGACAGTGTGTGTGTGTGTGTGTGTGTGTGTATGTGTGTGTGTGTGTGTGTGACAGTGTGTGTGTGTGTGTGTGTGTGTGTGTGTGTGTGTGTGTGTGTGTGTGTGTGTGTGTGTGTTTGTGCAGATGCGTGTGTCCTACGTGCGTGCTTGCGTGTGATCAAAGATCCTCTTACTTTTTTTTAAGGCTGCCTTCCACTAGCTACATCAGTCAAGAATCATGGTTTCATTTTCATACATAAAAAGCTTGATTAAAATTAGACAACCAAATACTCATACCGACTGCACGTCCCAACACCTGACTAGCTTTGTTCGTAATGATTTTCTAATTCAATTTTTTTTTTCTAAAACCTTTTTTTTTAAATCATGAAAAACGTCTCCACCTTGCAGACGAACTGACAGAATACTACAGGAGTTTAAAGCGACTGATCGAGGACACCTTCTCCAAGAACGGTAACTCCAAAGTGGTACTGGTGGCGCACTCCAACGGAAATCCTGTCTTACTCTATTTCTACAACAGCGTGGTGACGGCCGAGTGGAAAGACAAGTACATTCGTGCACACGTGGCTTTAGGCCCGCCATGGGCTGGAGCCACGAAGACCGTCAAACTCATGGTTTCAGGTGAGCGAAGAAGGAAATAACCTTAGAAATCAGTGCGAGAAATTCATTTTGAAAAAACACTTGTTGCAGGACTTCTTTTTTGAGAGGGGAGGGGAGGGGGGAAGTGGAAGGGGGCGGGAGGGGGTGTATAGCAAGATGGTGTTTGCAGAACTTACATAGATCATTGTCATCGTTGTTTTCATCTTCATCATCATCATCCTCCTCCTCTTTATCTTCTTCCTCCTCTTCCTCCTCCTCATCATCATCACCACCACAAGCATTTGTCTTTGTCTGTCGTTGTTCGGTTTGTTTCTCTGCTCCCTCGCCCCCCCCCTTCTCTCTCTCTCTCTCTCTCTCTCTCTCTCTCTCTCTCTCTCTCTCTCTCTCTCTCTCTCTCTCTCTCTCTCTCTCTCTCTCTCTCTCTCTCTCTGCCTGTACATATGTACATATATACCTGTTTTCCCTCTCTCCCAGGCGACAGCGTGAACATTCCGTTCGTGAAGGGAAAGAGACTTCGCCCCATGCAGCGGTCATGGCCCACGGTAGCGTGGCTGATGCCCAGCCCTTCTCACGGCCTGTGGCTGTGGGAGGAGGGGGAGCCCCTGATCAAGGTTGACCACTATAGCTACGGCGTGGGCGACTACAGGCACCTCTTCGACGACCTCGGCTACCCCGATGGCTACCGCTTGTGGCAGACTGTGGAGAGAGAGGCTGTTGCAGGTTTGGTTCCGGTCGTTTTGTTTTGTTTTTAATCTGAGGATGAAATGAGTTGCTTGATTGTTCATTTCAATACGCGTGTTATCCTCTCAGGTGCTAGGAGATTGGTTCCGCACGATTCTCACTTACTCTACTGCACATCAGGTGTGGTATGCGTTCAGAGCACTTGTGGTCGTTATTTTTTTTTTATCTGAGGATGACAGCCGCTTGTTCATTTCAATGCGCATGTTATTCTCTCAGGTGGTATAGGAGATTGGCTCTGCATGTTATTCTCTCAGGTGGTATAGGAGGTTGGCTCTGCATGTTATTCTCTCAGGTGGTATAGGAGATTGGCTCTGCATGTTATTCTCTCAGGTGGTATAGGAGATTGGCTATGCATGTTATTCTCTCAGGTGGTATAGGAGATTGGCTATGCATGTTATTCTCTCAGGTGGTATAGGAGATTGGCTCTGCATGTTATTCTCTCAGGTGGTATAGGAGATTGGCTCTGCATGTTATTCTCTCAGGTGGTATAGGAGATTGGCTCTGCATGTTATTCTCTCAGGTGGTATAGGAGATTGGCTCTGCATGTTATTCTCTCAGGTGGTATAGGAGATTGGCTCTGCATGTTATTCTCTCAGGTGGTATAGGAGGTTGGCTCTGCATGTTATTCTCCCATGTGGTATAGGAGGTTGGCTCTACATGTTATTCTCTCAGGTGGTATAGGAGATTGGCTCTGCATGTTATTCTCTCAGGTGGTATAGGAGGTTGGCTCTACATGTTATTCTCTCAGGTGGTATAGGAGATTGGCTCTGCATGTTATTC
Source organism: Littorina saxatilis (assembly GCF_037325665.1). Classification (NCBI taxonomy): domain Eukaryota; kingdom Metazoa; phylum Mollusca; class Gastropoda; order Littorinimorpha; family Littorinidae; genus Littorina; species Littorina saxatilis. The sequence goes on along the minus strand of NC_090245.1, from coordinate 41,776,369 downwards.
TCTCAGGTGGTATAGGAGATTGGCTATGCATGTTATTCTCTCAGGTGGTATAGGAGGTTGGCTCTGCATGTTATTCTCTCAGGTGGTATAGGAGGTTGGCTATGCATGTTATTCTCTCAGGTGGTATAGGAGGTTGGCTCTGCATGTTATTCTCTCAGGTGGTATAGGAGATTGGCTCTGCATGATTCTCACATACTCTTAATTGCACATCAGTGTCGTATGCATTCAGAGCGCTTCTGGTTGTTATTTTTATCTGAGGATGAAAGTCGCTTGATTATGTATTTGCGTGTTATCCTATCAGGTGCGAGGAGATTGGTTCCGCATGATTCTCACTTACTCTACTGCACATCAAGTGTGGTATTCGTTTAGAGAGCTTACGTCCCTTTTTTCTTATACATACAAATAATATAATAATGTTAGTTGTATATCATCTAGGCAACTAATACTCACTAAACCAGATCATTCTAAGACAGCATATATATCAAGATGCTCTGTCCTCTTACCTTCACAGACCTGAGCAAGCCACCAGACGTACGTGAGCTGCATGTGTTTTACGGCATCAACGTGCCGACCGCCGGTCACTTCGTCTACACGAGAACAAGTTTCCCAGACTCGGACCCTAAAACCGTCGACGAGCGCGACGGCGACGGGACAGTCAACAGACGCAGCTTGGAGGCCTTCAAGAAATTCAGATCGTCAAAGTTCACCAACATCACCCACCACGCTTACCCCGGCAAGGATCACATGGACGTGCTGAGAGACCAGCGCGTGTTGAGCTTCATCACTAACCTGGTGTTCAGCAAGGAGCCTGCTTTGCCTCCGCGCCATGAGAAGTCGAGATTCCCCAACGCGGCTTCTTGTTGTGGAAGTGGATGGCAGGTGCCAATGCTGACCGTAATGGTCCTTGGACTTGTTAGCACAGTTTAGCCCATTTCCCCCTGGAGCGCCCAATATAGACCGCTCGAGCTCCCCGTGTGCAGATCCCTCGAGCTCCCATATGCAGATCTCTGAAGCACCCGCTATGGACAATGTTACCTATTACGCCTATCTGTTTCCATTTCTTCTGGCTTCCTGTGAGGTTTGAGCTTTTATAATTTCGGAAAACTTGCATTAGAAACTTTGCTACGATATTATTTTTAAAGTTTGAAATTGACGGAGTTACTGCCCATGCCATGGGGAGAAAGGGTTAGTAGTCCTCGTGCCGGACTGTGATCTAGCGTAGACTGCAATGATTGTGATTGGCCTTGGTCTTGTTGGCACAGTTTGGTTGTCATCATGTCTGAGTGTGATCTGGCGTCGACTGTGCACAGTGATCATAGTTGTCATTGGTCCTTGAAATTGTTTGCACAGTTAGGTAGTTATCGTGTCGGGCAGTGGTCTGTCTAGCGTAGAGTATTGACTATGATTGACCTTGGACTTTTGAACACAGTAATCGTGTCTGACTGTGGGCTAGCGTAGACTGTCCACATTGATCAAAGTTGTAATTAGTCCTTGGAACTTTTGGCACAGTTTGTTAATCCTCGTGTCGGACTGTGATCTAGCGTAGACTGCAGTGATTGTTATTGGCCCTTGCACTTTTTGGCACAGTCTGGTGGTTCTCGTGTCGGGCAGTTGCCTAGCGTGGAGTATTGACTGTGGTTTGGCTTTGACTTTTTAGCACAGTTTGGTAATCCTCGTGTCGGACTGTGATCTAGCGAAGACTGCAGTGATTGGAAGAGTTCGGTAGTCCTCGTGTCGGGCACTTGTCTAGCAAAGACTGCAGTGACTGTAATTGGGCTTGGAATTGTTGGCACAGTTTGGTAATTCTTGTTACAGGAAAAACTGTCTACCCGGCATAGAACACAAAGTCATGGCATGCAGGCTTCCTCAAATACTCAGCTAAACCTATATCGATTTCTTCTTGTTTTATTCCAATGAAAACAGGTTTCGGGGCCACGTGTGTGTCTGTGTGTTTGTCTGTCTGCCTGTGTCGGTATCTGTATTGCATGTGTGTTGAGGTACCGGTGTGTATGTGTGTGTGTGTGTGTGTGTGTGTGTGTGTGTGTGTGTGTGTGTGTGTGTCTGTGTGTGTGTGCGTGCGTGCGTGCGTGCACGTGTGTGCATGTGTGTGTGTGTGTGTGTGTGCGAAAGAAAGAGAGAGAGAACTATTGTTTCATCCCTGTCCATTGGCTTTAACTATTCAACGTGTGGCTTACGGATATCTTCAAAGGGTCACTATCACAGCTACAGACATCCTTTCGCGAAGGGAAGCCTACCTTTTGTGCAGATCATTGTGATAATACGCGTGCATGATACAGAAATGGAGCGAGATGACCCAATTTTGTGTCGAAAAATGTTCAGAGCCATTACCTATGTTGATATGTTAGAGTGTGTGTTACACGACACTTGAGATTGCCACAAGTTCTCAAACGTCGTATAGTTGTGTTCTTTTATTCTACGTCGCCCGTCTTCGCAGCAACAGAAAAAAAGCTTCTATTTGAGTTCTGCTACGTTGTGCGTAGAATAAAAGAACACAACTATACGACATTTGAGAACTTGTGGCAATCTCAAGTGTCGTGTAACAGTGTGCTAGATAACCATCGACCGCGATAGACACCGTGGCTATGAAAGACACAGAATGTATGTAGGTGTTCCTTTTCAACCAGCCTAGCCGGGACTGACATAGGAGAATGACCTTAATTGTGTTCTCGTTGCATAGAATATAACTTGCACAAAGCCATGAGGTGCCACAGTACACTCGAGCTATTTCCCCTCCGCAACGCTGAAGACTAACAGAAGAAACCGGCCGTTTGACATAGACATATCTCTTACCCCTTTTCAACTATTTTAAAATTGCGTCAAGGCTGTTCCTGAAACAGTTTGGGTCCACGAATTCGTGAATGTTTTGTGTTTTCAAAAATCAAATAGTTCCAATAATAACATTTTGATTTTTGATTGGGAAATTATTTGTTTTTAGCGCCCGAGATCATTCCAAATAACAAGTTACCTTGAAAATAGTGCCTACAATATCGAGATCCATGAGAGGCACGTTAAGCCACTGTTTGTTTTGTCTCGTCGTATACATGTACTGTCACAAAAAGAGTAAAGCCAAAACCATTTAGAAGTTGTCATTTGCCATCGAGTCAATGAATTCACTAAAACGGCTAAGTATCCTATAGTCTTGAAAGAAAGTAATATAATGGCATTAACAATCTTGTTTATGAAGTGTCATTATCAAAAACGCGCATTGCAGTTTCATATAACGCGACTTCAAAACGCTTGTTATGTTTCCGTGCACGCCTGTGTGTCCGACAACTCGGTTCGTTTCTCTCTCTCTCTCTCTCTCTCTCTCTCTCTCTCTCTCTCTCTCTCTCTCTCTCTCTCTCTCTCTCTCTCTCTCTCTCTCTCTCTCTCTCTCTCTCTCTCTCAGTCTCAGTCTCTGTCTCTCTCTCTCTCTATCTCTCTCTCTCTCTCTCTCTCTCTCTCTCTCTCTCTCTCTCTCTCTCTCTCTCTTTCTAAAAAACCCGAACAACAAACAAAAGAGATTACTTGCGGCAGAATTTATCTATTTCAACAGGGAAAAAAATATGTTGGAGACAGGTAGGAATGCCCCGATACATCACAGAATACACATAGCAATGATATATCACATAATGCACTTACAATTTCGCAAAATAAAAGATGCAAATATATCACACGAGCCACACAGTTTTAAACACAACACTCATTCGCATGCAGATTAAGTCCGCTAAAATCAATGGACAATTTCAGCCACATCCAAAACCAAACAACAAATCTTACTCTGAAAGTCTGTGAAACGTCAACGGACGATTTTATCGATTACTTTAACGGTGATACATCTTTTATCATTCAATACCCATTTGCATATATTCTTTCTCTGGTTTTTATTATTTTGTCATTATTACCACCGTTAAAGAAGCTTAGCAATACATGGCACGCAGTTGACTAATATCGAACTATATTATTTTTTGCAAGGGTATTTTTCAGGTGCAAAGCCCACAATATTTCTATTGGTTTAAAAAACAAAACAAAACATATGCACAAATAATCAATTATGTACACGATGCAGATTTTAACATCACAAAAAAGAAATAAACCACTTCTTTGAAAATGTAAAAAAAAAAAACTCCTTGGAAAAGTAGAACGATAGACTAAATGGGAGAAAACTAGATGGTGAGAGAGAAAAAGTACACACACACACACACACAAACACACACACACACACACACAAACACACATACACACACACACACACACACACACACACACACACACAGAGGCTCAAGCTTACCATGAGCACTCTCACACTATCTTGAAGACTTGAAGCATAACACACCTACAATCTGTTTGTATTGTACATTTATAGTCACTCGATTTCTCACAGGAATTGTTTTTAGCCTTGCCTGAGAAAGACAAGTTGCAAACTGAGTCACGTCCAATCCCACACCGATTATAATTTGCCTGTTTGGTGTTCAATGTATGTTACTTTTAAAATTTGTAAGACAGTTTCCTTACTTTGTAGAATCCTTTATGTAACAGATGTGACCACTTTAAACAGGTATCAATTATTACCAAGGTTTGTGCTGGTAGAAGGTTTTATAAAACACCATGGCACTGAAGCGTAAAAGCCGCTTCTCAAGATTGGGAGACTGGTGAACGATCTCCGGTTGAAGAGCAGCTTCCTGGTTCCTGACCAACCGCATTTCTTCATGGCACTTGTCCAGTGATGACTGTGAACCTGCAACAAACATGTAATAAAATCGTGATCTTTTCACAATTGTGTAGTAATAATAATAAAAAAAAGGTGCTATCAATAAACCGTAAAGGTAGTTGATATTGCATAGGTACTTGCCATAGTACGATCCAGATCCAGAAGCAATCACCAAACCCCAAGTCAGCACAACACGATCAGAGTACTCTTTTTGGTTTTAGTGTTTGGTGATGGTAGAAACTGTGAGATTTTGTTGATAATTTAGAATACTACAACGTACCTTAATATGCTACAGTTTGAGTATATGTTGATTTATTTTCAAAAATTGTTTTGCCCTGCATTTGTGATCAGTGTAATTAAAAAATCAAATGTTATCACACTTACTGTGGACGTTACAGATAAGCAGCATTGCATTGTAATTTTTTTGTTACATGTTTAAGAAAATCAGTTTTTACCTGTGTTTCTATTTGTAAACATTTTAAGGTGAATGGGTTTGTTTGATTTTTGTGATCATGTTTTAAGAATGTTACATACCTGGTGATTTCCTGTGATTTGTTGTACCCCCCGCGGGTTAGGGGGAAGAATTTACCCGATGCTCCCCATCATGTCGTAAGAGGCGACTAACGGATTCTGTTTCTCCTTTTTCCCTTGTTAAGTGTTTCTTGTATAGAATATAGTCAATTTTTGTAAAGATTTTAGTCAAGCAGTATGTAAGAAATGTTAAGTCCTTTGTTCTGGAAACTTGCATTCTCCCAGTAAGGTAATATAGTCAGTCGCCCAAGGACCACTTGGGTCAACCCGACGGGGTTGGGGTTGCCACCACACTTTTTTGACAGATTTTAACAATAGAAATCTAAATCTAGAGTCCTGGGGCTATTCGTTATACCGCTTTTGAGAAAAACGTGGTTTTGTGTACGTATTTTCCTTCTTTGGGCTTACTATTCCACTTTAGAGGGTTGGGTTTATTAAGCGTACATAGAAGTTGAACCGCTTGTCTGACATTCTTTAACGGCATATCATTGGAAAGGTAAGGTAATCATACAGACTTTGACGTCAATTAAAATGACGTCACATTGTTCTTGTGTATGTAGTGATGACGTATTTTTGTTTCTTCAAAATATCGTTATCAGCAAAGTCAAAGCCGGAGTCCCTGCACAACAAGCTGTACGGGCCAGTGGCTGCGCTGCAGAGGACCACTAATTATATCTCAAGATCTGGACTCCAAGTGTGATCGGCGATCGAAAAGAAGAAGAAGAAGCAAAGTCCGCCGTTTTGGGTGTTTCATCTAAATCATTTGAAAATATGCAAGACATAAAATACAACTATACAGTTTTAATTGAAAGTAAGTAAAACATGTTATAGTGCATCTAGGGGAAGGGCCTTTAATATGGACCACTTTTTGTTTCACGCTGCTAACTAGCTTGTTTTCTTGCAAAGCAGTTTCATTTTGTGTATGATAGTTGTTCTCACTTTCGTAAATTTTGAAGTCTAATTAGAGAGAATTAGCTTTTGCAGTCATTTACTAAAGATCAAATACAGAAAAATTCACAACTGGTCCATGTTAGGGGCCTGGGCGCTTAATATGGACCAGTGATGAGACCTTCGAGAATCACTGTAAAAAGCTCCATTTACTTCAAAATAACGTGATACAACTTGCAACTTACCATGCAAGTCAGACTACTTGAAATATGCTTCAGATGTACAGGTTTATGTTCGACGAGAACTTTATTTGAAACACAAGAGAAAACTTTAAAACAAAAATCAAAAACAGAGAGAACATAATTGAAATTATCAACTTTCACGTAAAAAAGACTGTATAATTGTTATAAGTCTCGAGGGCTAGTTATAGGTCATTTTCAGCAAGCCTCACCATCCTTTATCTTTTGTTTTCTTTTTTATATTGAAGATGGTCCATATTAGGGGACACAGAGATACTTCCAGTTTTTGCTATAATTTATTTTTTGGGTGACAGAAACTCGGGGCCAACACTGCTAAAATGTAGCGAATACAGCTGTCCTATAATGCAATTTGTGTGTGTTTATAGCTTTGTCCTTCGAAAAAAAAGTCCATTTTAAGCGTCAAATTTAGAGTGAACGAAGCTAAAAGTGTAAACAAAAACAAAGGGGAGAAAAAAATAACTGTTTTGTGCGTTGTGCGTCCGCAACTTTCTCGACATGTGCAAGTTATCAAGAGAGGATACATGCAGCAAATGAAACTGCTCTGAGCGCTCTAGCACCGTTAGTTTGTCAGAACGAAAGGTGGTCGATATTAAGAGGCAGTCCACATTAGGAGCCCTTCCCTTATAATTTGCACCTGTACGTGTGACGTCACAAACATACACACCTTCCTAATCTCGACTGCACTGGTGCTTCGGAAGGTCTGCTAAAAGTTCATCTCGGGAAATCAATATTTCAGTAATGGTTGTCGACATTTTATCTAAAAAAACCTGATTTTTGGATTGTGAGTTATTAGGGGAAAATTCTTTGGGACGAATACAATTTTCCCTCATTCTTGTACACCTTTCCTCACAATCGACTTTTATAGGTGGTCGTCTACATTTTTGCTTTTTTTCAATAATCTTATGGTTAGATTTCGCGAAAAAGTTATGTCAGATGATGAATGAACCATGGGGAAAAAAGTTATAGAAAAAAAATATATGTAAAAAAAGATTTTATTTTTGGGTAGCGTGACTCACGATTCCAATATTTTGTTTTCTGTTTGCTGAGAACATGTGCTTTGCCTAAAAATACTGACCAATCAAATTCATGTCACTATGCTTATAGCCACGCCCAAACAAGTGCAGCAACAGTTTGACACTGGAGCGCTGTCCACGCTTTTTTTTAAACGCACGAAATGCACGGGATTTGAGAAGAGTTTTGCGTTTGGCATTTTCCATAAGGATATCCTACTATGAGCACTACGCTGGAATACTACAATGAATTTTCAGACGGCTACACTGGCTTCGTCTTTCCTGATCGAAAGGGGGTGTATTGTTGATATTTGTAGATAATAGACTCTGCATTTTAATGGTCAAATGGCGATTTCGGTATAAAAATGTAGACAAGGACCTTTACTCCTTGACGGCTTTACGTCGCCACATCTAAAACATGGCAGTTTATCGTAATAATGCACTCTGTAGGCCAAGTTTAGTTATACACACACATGCACAGACAAATACTCATTAACCATAGGGTTAAAGATTACCAGGTTAGTGCGTTTAAAACAAGCGTGACAGATTTGCTGTGGCGATGCACCGTGCGGTTTAGACGTGTGTTTTTTCTGTGCCGTGTGAAATTGGTGGTCGCAGTATCAAAAGTATGTAAAATAAAAAATAACCTAAGGGTTTCATCAAAACATGCATATACAGGCGTCAATCCTTGTAAAATGTATCTAATGTATTATTCATAACTGCGTTATACTTTTCACAAATAAATCTTTGCTTAAGATTTCTACTAAATGTCTGAAAATGAGGGATCTTTTTGTTCATTTTGGAAATATATACGTGGTGTTTGGCACAAATTACTAGCACATCAATAACTTTATCGGTGACTACATTGTTCGCAACTCCAAAAAGAACCAGATCTTTAGAAACTTTTAAATTGTCACAATGGGTGCAGTTCGCCTTTAACCAATTTACAAATTATATTCAAAAGGTCTGTACTTTATCACACTCCCAAAACATATGTATAAGGGTTTCTTCATTTCTACCGCAAAATGTACACAATTTTTCGCAAAAATAGAAACCGTTCTGTCGGCAGAATTCTGTACGATAATCGGTACTGGAACCATCTCAGACAAGTATCTTTTGTTGTTTTAAAAACACGTTGAAAAATAACCTTCTTATCTAACAAACAGTTTAAAGATTCAGACCATGTTTCGATACATTTTGGGACCGTAACATGTTTAGTCAACTCTTGGTAAATAAGTTGTGTCTTACCTTTACAAATACATTTGCACACAATGGGCTCTGTCATAATAAAATGTTTATCAAATTCTAAACCGATTTTTCTCTGATATTTTTTTAACAGCTTGGATTACACCTTCACACAAAAGTTATTTCATAATCGTAATGCAGTCAGTGTGTGCAGAAGCAGTTCTATGAAAATCAGTGGATAGCGAGTCTAAAAATAATACTGTGAGTGATGACAGTTTTCATGGTTTTCTGTGGCACATTTACACGAGTATGTATAATTAGGAAGGGTGGGAGCTGAAGGGGCGTGTCATGAGACACAAGCTCTTAGAACAACAGAGATGAAACCAACACCAAAGACGCCAAAAGTCTACTTCTTTTAGCTATATATCACTCATCTCCGAAAAAACAACAGCCCGGAAATAAAGTGTCTTCAGTACAATGTACCGTCTTACCGGCACACTAACGATCTCATCAAAACAGTTTGGCTTATCATCTTAGATCTGACCAGGCTTTTACTCGGGGTAAGACCATTCCTTCAATTTGTCTCATGCCAAAACACAGCACCCTGGCTGCTTTTCGCGTTGAGTTTAATTGTTTTTGTGACTACATTTCAAATGTTACTTGTTGCATTTAAACACTGCATTCATCAAAACAATTACCTCTGTGCACAGGTAGCACTTAGACCGTTTGTTTCTTTGGTATGTGACAGAGTGGAGGCATGTTCTTATTTCATGTAAAAGCCTGCCCCGATCTTTGAAGGTACTACTAACAGTTTTCAATAGAAGCATATTGAGCCTTTAAGCTGAATCCAAACTGTGTTAGATCTGAAACATTCAAAGGTAAGTCTGGTTTGTCTCCAACAACAATAAGAAAGGGAGAGAGAGGGACCCACACACACACACACACACAAACACAAACACACACACAACCACATCTTACGCATATATCGTTTCAGATATCCGTCTCCGTTTCTTTATGTAAACAGTGTGATTTACTTGTTGCATGTGATATCCGCTCTTGTTACAAAATGTTCGACAAAAAATCATTGTAAAATTACTAAGTCTACGGACATGCATTGGCACGACCTAATTCTGCTGAATCGTATGTCTCTTTTGACTGCTTAGAAAAGCGAAGGACGGAAATAACATTTCCTCAAAGCCAAATTGGATGTTGCAATGGTGTACAAAATATGTTTATTTCTTTATTAATGTTAATAATGTGTGAATTAATAGGATAGAGCGAAAAGAATTGCACTCAGCACTCGCTCAACCCATGCTGAGGCTCATAAACTCCCAGCCTGCAGAACATCATACAGACAGCAGTCTTTTTTTCCTCGCACCATTGGCGAATGGAACGCCCTCCCACCACAGGCAGTATCATCAGCCTCGGTGGAAGCCTTTAAAACCCAGATCTAGACACCATGCACTGCAGCAGAAGACCTCTTGTACACCAGAGTTCCCATTTAATTGCCAAAAACACATTCACAGATACTTCAATATGTTGTTACTGGACTCCGAGTGCCTTTTTACAAAATAATAGCACTGATTAACGAGTAACGTGATCATGTTCAGTTAGATCTAAGTTGTAACAGTGTACAGTCAGAATCACCAGCATCACTGTGTGCTAGTATGCATGCGGTTTGTGGCTCCCATACGCGTGCATGCTTTTTAATTAGAGGGTGTATTTTAGTTTTACGACAAGAAAAAGAAGTTCTTTCCATCAAAACATCCAAAATATCCGTATTATATGTTGTCGTTGAACATGTGTTGCACACAGCAAACATTTTGAAATCTCCGAAGCTAGCTGCTTGCAAAGATGACGCAGAGATCTGTAGTCTACAGTATCTCTGGATGACGCAAGGATAGTGTTCGACTCGGCTCTTTGACTTGGTAAACATCGGAACTTCCGATTACGTTCGTAGTTACTCGGAACCAGCTTTCGGGATTGAAAGCCCGCAACTGACGTGTGAAAAAAAATTTCGCAGACGGGTAGGGTGCAAAAAGACATTTTGTACATAACGAAACTGCATGTCAAAAGTCAAAGACGATTACCTTTAATAAACAGATGCATAAAGCTTCATAAAAGATTACTTTTGTTTTTGATAATGTCAATATATATCAAATACGAGTTTTATGAAATGCAAAATACTTATTTTAGGCAAAGAATTCGACATTATGAGGCAAACCCGGAAGTGACAATTTAGAAAACGACAATATCCGTTTAAACAAACACGTATTTCCTTATAACAGTTTCATCTTTCGTATGCTGCATCAAATGACATCTGGCAGGACAAAACTATCTTCTTCCAGGGCTGTGTTTATGTCAGCTTTTTTTCCCCAGTCGATCTTTTTCTCTTTTTTGCAGCTGATGCACATTGACTCAATTTTGTTTCATATGGCTGGTGTCTGCCAAATGGAACTAACCAATATGGATGCCAAGTCAGTCCATCTATAAGAAAACTCGACTTGTGTGTGTATTTATGATTGCAATATTAACCTGGAACTGAATTATCTTCACTTATCGTTTGGAAGAATGACATATTTTGATTTTCTCAACACGATGTTGTACTTGCAGGTTAATGTCTAAAAGTATCGATAGGGAGAATGTTGTTTGTATATTGCCTGATGGAACAAAGCCTTAGCTTTTGTTTAATGCATAATTTACAAATGTTTGTTTCCCGAAACGAAGTATACGACGTTTATTTGTACCATACCCCCTGCGCCAAAACTGCGTTTTTGGCAGAATATGGGTTAGGTTACAAAGCCGTTCCTCACTAAAAAAGCGGTACAACGGAGCCATTTTTCGTCTACCGAACATCGGCTGTAAATTGAATAAGCTTTCTGAAAAACATCATCTCTAACCCAACCCCGTCGGGTTGACCCTCGACTATAGCTGGGCGATGCACTAATATATTGTACTACGTTGCAAGCCCCTGGAGCAAATTTTTGATTAGTGCTTTTGTGAACAAGAAACAATTGACAAGTGGCTCTATCCCATCTCCCCCCTTTCCCCGTCGCGATATAACCTTCGTGGTTGAAAACGACGTTAAACAACAAATAAAGAAAGAAAGAAAGAAATGATTTGTTTTAGTTTTCAATATTATTTACCCATCCTGTTGATGCCTTTCCATCTATATAGCAATTTTTACATGTTTTTACTGATCTAAAAGTACGTTTGTGCTTAATGTGATTCTCGTTGTATCAGCAAAAACATCATAAACCTTACATAGATGCAAATCATAAAGATCGGAAGGAATATCAAAACTGCAGATAAAAAAACGTTTGTCCCAAATTTGTAACAGGCCTCTCTCTTTCTCCTCCCTTTGTGTGTGTGTGTGTGTGTGTGTGTGTGAGTGTGTGTGTGTGTGTGTGTGTGTGTGTGTGTGTGTGTGTGTCTGTCTGTCTGTCTGTCTGTCTGTCTGTGTCCGTGCATGTGCAGCATTCGTCTCCAAAGAGAGAGAGAGAGAGAGAGAGAGAGAGAGAGAGAGAGAGAGAGAGAGAGAGAGAGAGAGAGAGAGAGAGAGAGAGCCTGAGAGAGAGAGAGAGAGAGAGAGAGAGAGAGAGAGAGAGAGAGAGAGAGAGAGAGAGAGAGAGAGAGAGAGAGAGAGAGAGAGAGAGAAACCCGTTGCGCTGTATCTCCCTGACAAACATACACACAAACAAACAAACACGTTTTACTATGATTGTGAGATTAAATCATCAAATGTACTGTGCCTACCAATTCTGTCAGTTCGTATTTTTGACAAGACTCAAAACATTATTCTGAGAAGGGGTGTCACCAGTAAGGGGCATAATACTGCATCAGCATCGTTGGCTGAATGCATAAAACTCAGTTTATTTTCTAGTCTCGACACACCTGTCTCAAGTTTCTCCCAGTTTACTTGACGCTGTGCCGGTAGGCCCTATGAAACTCGTCACGTGTGGGTCAGCGCAGTGTATGCATACGCGCACACTTGTGTGTGTGTGTGCGCACGGTGTGTGCCTGTGTGTGTGTCAGTGTCTGTCTGTCCATTCCGTTGACCAAATCAGTTGAGTGTGTGATCAACGTCACACTTATATTACCCAATATTGACGGACTGTGTGATGATATCTTCTGCTATGGTCTGTTGAGACAGTGATATCAAAATCGAGACCGGAGGTCGAGATTTTGATATCACTGTCGAAACAGACCAATAGCAGAAGATATCATCACACAGTCAGTCAATGTTAGATATATTGCTAATTCTCTGGACATTTTGTATTTATTGTAAAGAAATTACAAAAGTATTTGTCTCAGTTTTGGCTGTTCCATATCCCTCCCTCAGATTACTATTTCTTTTTGTTCACTCTTTTCTTGTACTTTTCAGTATTTTAAAATGTCTTTCCTTTCAAAAAGTCTTTGGTCACTTGCTCAACTAAATTGTGGGATAATTACATTTTCATATGTATTTGTTTGTTTTTAAATGTAGGTGTTTTTGTTTTTGAAATGGGGAAGCAATAAAGAGGTCGTCGATATCAAAACTGATATCGACGGAAATGTCGTCGATATCACTTTTGCACTGAGCTCAGTTTTGCCCAGTTGACCAATGGAAATCCACTTAACATATGAAATAGCAATATGTCCTTACATACTATCGCATTCGGCGTATATTGTGATGATATCTGACTGATATTTGTAACGTCCTCACAGCACGTAAACATTTTCTCTTCCGTTCTATCCGTTTTAGCAGAGATCAATCCCGGAAGCCGTGACTATCGACATTAGTTTATGTTCAATACCGCGCTCAGGTCACACGCAGGCTTAGAAGTAATGATGTCGCGCAAATGTGTCACGATTGCGACAGTTTCAGTGGATAATAAGACTACCCTAGAAAGCCAGTGTGAATCACAGCCGCGTGAAGAGCTTTTTGACCTACAGTGAAACCCGGCTATATTGAAGTAGGCTATATTGAAATCCCGGCTATATTGAAGAATTTTTCAGGTCCCGGCTGAAGCTCTACTTTTTCTTTGTTAAAAAATGTTGGCTACATTGAAGTCGGCTAGATATTGAAATCCCAGCTATATTGAAACCAAAATTCAGCCCACGGGACGTTTTTACCTGGCTATATCAAATGTTTGCTCCAAAGATTTGTTTAATTTTTTATTTTTAAGAACAATGACTGCGCGGGCGCCGAATGATATGACACGCCTCTGTCAGCGCAATCAGTTGAGGAAGGGGAGAGGCCAGATCAGCATCAACTTTCGAGTCAGGAGGTCTCTGATAACAATTACAGTCTAACAATGCCGCGGGCCTCTCACAGCTACGCCATGTAGTCCTGTGGTGCGTAGATCTTCCCGATTTAATTTCTCTTGTTCATGCGAGTAGTTTTCCTTTGTACACTAGCTAAAATGGCTGCAAAACAAACGAGTCGCGTAAGGCGAAAATACAACATTTAGTCAAGCTCAGTCGAACTCACAGAATGAAACTGAACGCATTGCATTTTTTCCGCAAGACCGTACACTCGTAGCATCGTCTGTCCACCGCTCGTGGCAAAGGCAGTGAAATTAACAATCCAGAAAAGCACGGTAGCGGTTGCGCTGAGGAGGATAGCACGCTTTTCTATATCTCTATTCTTTTTAACTCTCTGTACGTGTTTTTAATCCAAACATATCATACCTATATGTTTTTGGAATCAGGAACGGACAAGGAATAAGATGAAATTGTTTTTAAATCGATTTCGGAAATTTAATTTTGATCATAATTTTTATATTTTTAATTTTCAGAGCTTGTTTTTAATACGAATATAACATATTTATATGTTTTTGGAATCAGAAAATGATGAAGAATACGATAAACGTAACTTTGGATCGTTTTAAATAAAAAATATCAATTACAATTTTCAGATTTTTAATGACCAAAGTCATTAATTAATTTTTAAGCCCCCAAGCTGAAATGCAATACAAAAGTCCGGCCTTCGTCGAAGATTGCTTGGCCAAAATTTCAATCAATTTTATTGAAAAATGAGGGTGTGACAGTGCCGCCTCAACTTTTATAAAATGCCGGATATGACGTCATAAAAGACATTTATCAAAAAAATGAAAAAAAACGTCTGGGGATATCTCACTCAGGAACTCTCATGATAAATGTCATGAAGATCGGTCCAGTAGTTTACTCTGAATCGCTCTACACACACAGACACACACACACACACACACACACACACACACACACACACACACACACACACACACACACACACACACACACACACACATACACCACGACCCTCGTCTCGATTCCCCCCTCTATGTTAAAGCATTTAGTCAAAACTTGACTAAATGTAGAAAGGGTGAGTCTGACAATTAAAAGAAAAATCGAGCTTATTCAGAAGCTGGAAACTGGCTGCAAAAAAAAAAAGAAAGGAAGTAGCTGAGGATTATAGAAATTTCGGCAGGTTGTGTGAGCAAAATTATGAAAGAAAAAGAAACATTGAAAAGTCTTAGGGTTAGGGTTAGGGTTAGGGTTAGGGTTAGCCTAACCCTGAAAAAAGCAAGGAGGCTCGAAGAACAACAGCCAACAGGTGAAAGATTAATGGAAATATATCTCACATCAAACGCAATGTGTGGACACGGAAATAAGAACGTATAGTGAAAAAAGTTCGGTTATATTGAATTTCTGAAGGAACAAGGAGGGAAATTCAATATAACCGAGAATTGCCTAAATTGAAGTTCCAGCTATATTGAAGGTCTTCGCGGGTCCCGTGCCACTTCAATATAGCCGGGTTTCACTGTAGCCTAGTACACAAACGAATGAATAGCGAGGTTCGCACGGCACAGCTCGGGTGACAATGACCTACATCAGGGACAGGTCTATGCCTATATAAAGCAGAGGTAGACACTTTCTGAACGAATAGATTTTTCAATGAGTTTGGTGTGAACTGATCACGGTTGTCAAATATTTTACAAGTATGGCGGCAGATGCGAATTGTCTGGAAGTGGAGGCGCTAAAGAAGTACGAGTATATTCAGTATGTGATACCTGACGTGAACAGCATTCCTCGAGGAAAGATTGTTATGGGAAAGTTCAAAGAAAAGGTGGCTAGAGAAGGATTCGAAATTGGAAATGGTAAGAGAGAGAGAGAGAGAGAGAGAGAGAGAGAGAGAGAGAGAGAGAGAGAGAGAGAGAGAGAGAGTGTGTGTGTGTAGGTGTGTTTGTGTGTGTCAGTCACAGTGTGTGTGTGTACATATGTGTGTGTGTGTGTGTGTGGCAGTCGGTGTGTGCATCTGTATGTCAGTGTGTGTGTGTGTGTGTGTGTGTGTGTGTGTGTGTGTGTGTCAGTACGCGCGTGTCAGTTTGTTGAATCAGTGAGACAGCAGCGTTTTACAACAAATATAGCCATGTTTATGTTGTGCACTGAGTTGACGGCTGCTGAGTAAGATTGACTTAGTTATATACTGAGATTCACGCAATCATGATCAAGACAGCAAGAACATGCATACTAACGCAGGGCGTGTGTAATACGCTTAATACATGCAGTCTGTGCCGTAAATTTCCCTTGAAAGGGGCAAATTAGGTCTGTAAATGTTAGTATCATTCTCATGACGTCGCGTTCCACACAAGTGCCCGTTGACCTGCAACACAAATCACACAGGCACAGGCACAGCTATCTATGTATATATACGACTTGTGTCTGTCTGTGTGTGTGTGTGTGTGTGTGTGTGTGTGTGTGTGTGTGTGTGTGTGTGTGTGTGTGTGTACCCATGTTTCCACAGGTTTGGTTGCCTAAATCACCATAAGGCAACTATCCACACGTGGATGGCAACCTAAACTCTGGATGGCAACCTAATTGTGTGGATGCTCGCTTCATTTAACACCGTTAAATTGACTTTTTTGACGGAAAGAATGTCATAACAATGTTCAAAATGACATTCTTTCCGTCCTCTATAGGCGACGAAATAGGTCAAATTTTGTGCATTTTTTAGTGCAAAATTCTTCGATGCCGGAGCGAGTACTGCACCCAGTGCTGTTGTAGTGCAAGTGCACTAGAAAGGCACTACACCCAGTGCCGCCTCTTAGGTAACCATCCACACTTTAGGTATGTGTGTGTGTGTGTCTGTGTGTGTGTGTGTGTGTGTGTGTGTGTGTCCGCGATGCACGGCCAAAGTTCTCGGTGGATCTTTTTCAAATTTGGAGACCGTATTCAGCTACACCCCGGACACAACCTCATCAATGAGATATTTCAACACGTGCTCTCAGCGCGCAGCGCTGAACCGATTTTGGTTTTTCTCTGGATCCATTCCCAGTAACTCTTCCTTATCTTCTCCAGTGTTTTCAGCCGCGTTTATCTCCCTTCCTCCGTGCTGTGCGGGTATTCGGCTCGACTTCTTCCCGGCGCAGCCGTACCCGGCGAAGCGGGTATTCATCTAGTACTTGATACATCGTATGGCCGCACGACGCATTCTCCTTACGCTGCGCCCGTGACAGACACGAATATAATCATCTTATCTAAATGTATACGGCTAATCTATGTAAGATCTATAACAGAGAGAGAGAGAGAGAGAGAGAGAGAGAGAGAGAGAGAGAGAGACAGAGAGATATAGATAGAGAGAGAGAGAGATAGAGAGAGAGAGATAGAGAGAGAGAGAGAGAGAGAGAGAGAGAGAGAGAGAGAGAATTTGTGTCACAGCATGTTTTATCGCAGACAGGCGGAACTGCTGGTTTCTATCTGTATCTGTATCTGAACTCTGTATCTGAAGGGTACGTCGCTAGCATCCAGATTGCTGGCTTTGGCGCGACGGGTGGGTGTGCGCAGCGACGTCGTCTAGCGGCGGCTGGTAGTTAGCGCCGACTTGAATGCCTCAGTAGAGTCTGAGTGGACAACTATATGTTGTCCAGGTGATTCCACTCTATTGTGGATCGTGGGAAGAACGACTGTCTGTATTGTTCGGTGTTGCAGCGTGGTACAGCGAAACACCTGTTGTTGTTTTCTATGCAGCAGTACACAATGAGGATCAATCAGTACAGCCCCTTGAAATTCTACCTGTTCTAGCCAGACACTCCCCCTCCCTCCGCCTCTCTCTATGCATTCAGAAAACACACTTTGAAATGGGCCAAGTACATGTTGAGTATAATTCTATGTGTTGACAGTGACGGTCTGAACATTCTATCTGCTTGTCTTCTGCCAGGCACTATCTGTCATTATATCTTTGTCTCTGTCTCGTTGTCTGCATCTCCTTCTCTGTCTCTCTGTGTCTACCTGTGTGTCTGCCTGTTAGTCTATCGATCTGTCTGTTTCTAGGCCACAGGGCGTTCTAGCCTGTGCTATCGTTCCGTTAAACTTTCACTTTTTAGGGGCTACCATTACTTTTGATTTTTAAAAAGAATACACATTTTAAAACTATTGAGAAAAAAGATATAGTCTGGATCGTATCTTATTTTAAAGATATGCTTCATTGAATATGAACAGTTTCCTTCTTTTAATCATAAACATTGCCTCCCTTTATTTTATTTAGGAACGACTATTCTAAAAAAAATAGATTTCTACTTTAAAGCATTGCAACCAAGATAATTAGATAGAAAACGTGTGAAGAGACCTGTTTTCCTTATTATCATTTTTTGAGGATATTACTATGCAATTTGCATCGATTTAAAATGAAAATGTTTTTTTTAGAATTGTTCATCAATAAAATTCAAGGGAGGCAATTTATATGATAAATAGAAGGAAACTGTCCATATTCAAAGAAGCATATCTTTAAAATAAGAAACGATCCAGACTATATCTTTTTTCTAAATAGTTTTAAAAAGTGTGTTCTTTTTAAAAATCAAAAGTTATGATAGCCCCTAAATAGAGAAAGTTTGTTTTGTGTTCTGAGGGATTTAGCGATGAATGTCTTGTAGCCTATTCTGTCTATTTATCTATGTGTCTCTCTGTCTGACTTTTTCACTTTCTTTCTGCCCGTCTCTGTCTCTGTGTGTGTGTCTCTCTCTCGCGCGCGCAAGAAGTCAGGAGAAAGCATTAAAAATGACACAAATCAGGCGCGTACATAAACATTCAAGAGCACAAAGAAATCCTTTCTGTATATATGTGCTCATTGCTATTTAATTTTGTTACTAACTTCTTCTCTGCGTATGTTTCAGCGATATGTATGGCGGGACCAAACACCGAGATTCCTTTATCAGTCTGTGACATACTTGGCAAGCACATGCCCAACGAAGAGATGCGACCTTGTCTCGATACCTTGACCCCGTGGCCTTGGGTGGGCAAAGAAGGTCGTCGCGTTGGCAACGTCCTCTGTGACCTGTGCATGCACGATGGAACGTCCGACCTGACGTCTCCTAGGCAACTGATGAAAGCTCAGCTGGACGCGCTGCGAGAGAAGCACGGGCTGGTGTTCAAGTCGGCCTTTGAGTACGAGTTCGGCGTGTACAAAGAGGGGAGCATGGAGACTCTGGGTGGAGACGATGTGTGGTGCTGGGACGTCAGGATCTGGGGCGAGCACCACGACCTCTTCTGTGACCTGACTGACCTCCTGGGGGTCATGGGGGTGGAGGTCAGCTCCTTGATGCCCGAGTTCACGCCCGGTCAATGGGAGATCACCACGGAGCCTCAGGAAGGGGTCCGCGGTGGCGACGTGGCTTTCTACGTCAAGAACGCCGTCAAGGGCTTCTTCAAGACGCGGGGCTACCACGCCACCTTCATGTCGGCTAAGCCGTCAGCGGAGACGTTCGGGGCGGGGCTGCACCTGAACCACTCCCTGTGGACGGTGGGCGGGGCCAGCGCCATGCTTGACCAGGGTCAAGACGACAGGATGTCCGAGAGCGCCAAGCACTGGCTGGCAGGCATCCTGCACCACGCCCCGGCCCTCACGGCTCTCTGCTGCCCCACCCTCAACTGCTACCGCCGTCTCTTCAACCTGGGGGCCCCGGGCAAGGTCACGTGGGGGCTGGACGACCGCAACGCTATGGTGCGCGTGCACACGGCGCGCGACAACGTCTTCCTGGAGAACCGTCTGCCCTCCGGTGCTTGCAGCCCTTACCTGGCCATCGCTGCGACAGTCGCTGCGGGTCTGGACGGTCTGGATAGGAAGCTGCAGTGTCCTCCTCCCAACACGGAGGTGCAGAAGGCTGGAGAACTGCCCAGAACGACGGTGAAGGCTGGAGAATCGCCCAACGCGCTGGAGCAGCCCGGAGAAGTGGCAAAGACTCTGGCCGAGGCGCTTGACGCCTTGGAGAAGGACGGACAGCTGCGAGGCATGCTGGGAGAGCGCTTCGTGGACTGCTACGTCAAGACCAAGAGGGAGTACGAGGTCAGGCGCTACGAGAACGCCGAGCTCCACACTGAGGAGAAACAGCTGGAGTTTGAGAGAAACATGTACATGAAGAATTTATAAAGAATTTCAGTAATTCTGAGATACCCAAAGCAAAAGCAACAACAACAACAACAACAAAAACAAGATCAACAACAACGAGAACAAGAACAAAAACAACATGAACCACAACAGCAACAACAACTACAAACCCACCACCACCACCACCAACAACATAAATCAAAATTCAAATCACTCATACCAATACGCAATCTGCAATGATGTACTTGTTCAAATCTTTCTCCAAAATAATAATGGCATGGTACTTTAAAATCAGCACTTGACAAATAATTTTTGAACTCGCTCAAGGAGGTGGTCATTTTAACGTTATCTGGTAAGGTGTTCCATAGTACAGTCGTTTTGGGGATAAAAGAGTTGCGAAATAATTCGGTTCTATGAGGAGGCACATATCTTTCTAATGGTCTTCGTCTATGATACGTATTAATGTCAACTACAAGAGGGGGCAATACATTTACTAAGTACTGGGGGCATTTGTTATGTATCATCTTATGAAAAACAATTAATTTATGTCTTTTCCTTCGTTCTTCAAGGCTACATAGCCCACTTTCCTCATACAGCTTTGCATGGCTAGTGCCCTTAACTCCACCTATTATAATTCGTAGGGCTTCTAAGTGTAATTTTTCTAATGCATCTGCCATTATCTTAGTGCAATTATCCCAAACAACATCTGCATAGTCGAAATGGGGTAAAATAAAAGACTTGTACATTATTTCCAAACTTTTTCGACTTAATCTATATTTATAAAATCGTAAACAATTAATCAGTAAATTCGCTTTTTTAACTATGCTTTGGATGTGGGCATCCCACTTGCAGGTGCTCTGTAAAATCACTCCAAGTTTGTGTTGATCTACTTTTTCTAAAAAGACATTGTAGAAAAACAAGGGTTGAGGGGGATTAAATCACGTTGAATATTTAACAATTCAGTCTTAGTCTCGTTAAATTTAACTTTCCATTTATTGGCCCATGCACTAATTTTATCAAGATCTTGATTTAATATATTGGTTCGTCTGTCTACATCTTCTAATGCAAGATACATGCTTGAATGTGTCGTCAGCAAACAACTTAATTCCGGATTCAATATTCTTTACAATATCATTAATATAAACCAGAAATAAGAGCGGGCCTAGCACGGATCCTTGTGGAACACCGGCAGGAATCTTTTTAACATTAGACTGTGTTCCCTTAATTACAACAACTTGCTTGCGGTCTGTTAAATAATCACAGAACCATAATAATAACCGACCTCTAATGCCCACTGCTTCTAACTTGGCCAAAAGGCCCTTGTGCCACACTCTATCGAACGCTTTCGACACATCAAAAAATACAGCTTGGCCTCGTAATGCCTCTGTCATGACAGGAACAAAATTCATTGTAAATCGAAATCAATTGGAATACACATGAATCATCTGGCAAAAAACCAGACTGCTGTGGAATGAGTATGTGATTTGCCTTTAAAAAAATCAAAAACATGTACATAAACACATCTTTCTAACACCTTACCAACACAACTCAGTAATGATATAGGACGGTAATTATTACACAATTCTGCTGAACCTTTTTTATATACTGGAGTAACATGGGCTAGTTTCCACGAGGCAGGAAATTTTCCTTCAACTAAACTTCTATTAAATATTTTTAAAAGGGGTTCTGATACAACATCCACAGAAGCAATTAATAATCGGTTATGTATTAAATCGGGACCTGCAGCTTTCGTCTTCTTCAAATTTATAATAACATCTTTTACTTCATTAACTGCCAAGACTAAATTATTCATAAAACAATCAGAAATTTGGATTTCGGGAGGTTCATCGTCTGGATTCTCAATGGACGAATTCTGAATAAACTGATCATTAAAAATATTAGCTTTATCGTGGTTTAAATAATGTATTTGACCTTCTGAGTGGATTGGTGGAAGTTCCTCAGTTTTCATACCCTTCTTATTCATAAAGGATTTAACTAATTTCCACCATTGTTTAGTTCCGAATTTTGAAGGGTCTGAGATCTTTGTATCCAAATTGGAATAATACTCAATAATTCTTTCTCTTTTCTTTTGTGTCAATGAATTACGTGTCTGTCGATACAACAACCAATCTTCGGGTAAATCGGTTAATCTCGCTTTAGTGTGTATCTGATCGCGTGCATCAATTAAATCTAAGATGTCAGATGTTAAGGCTTTTCTGTAAAACATACACACACACACGCACGCACGCACGCACGCATGCATGCACGCACGCACGCAAGCAAGCACGCACGCACACACGCGCATGCACGCACGCACGCACACACACACACACACACACACACACACAGACACACAGACACACACACACACACACACACACACACACACACACACACACACGACAAATCTGTCCTATGAACAGAAATCCAAACTGATAGACTGCTAACGTTCCAAAATTCAGAATAAAAAAACAAGAGTTGTAGGTTATTGGAACGTTTAATTATTGACAAAACAAAACGTTACATTTACAGTACGTCGACCCAGTGATCTTTTAAGTAGACAGACAGACAAACACTTATGGTTCAAATAATGAACTTATCTCAAAATCAAAACCTTATTTTATGCCGGCCTCTTGCATGTGAGATTTGTTGACGATTGTGAAATGTTTTCACTCTGAACAGGAAGCAATCTTTTTCTTTATTTGGTGTTTAACGTCGTTTCCAACCACGAAGGGTTATATCGCGACGGACAGGAAGCAATCAGGATGTTGAATTTTGGTATGTGTCCAACTGGAGGGATGGTTTTGATCCCATGTAAGCTTGGCCAGATCTGAGACGGTGAGCAACACTGTTTTCTCGGGAAGGAAAGTTCCTTTAACCGGACTGGATTCGTCACATACCCGAGAAAAAAAACCGGAGGAAAGTCCTCTTATATCTTCCTGCTTTACGAACATTCTGATTTTCCATTGTTAGCGGGGAGTTGAGGGTTACATTTTCATTTGCTTCGTGAGACAGCTGGCCTTCGGTTGGGTCACATGCACACTGAAGAAAAATGACGCCATTTTTGCTGGCGTTGTTTGTTCTTGGTTGTTCTGTCATCCACTGCGGCGGCGTGTCCAAACATCCCTCCCTAGCATCCCTCTATGCCAAGCGCATGCTGTCCAGAGCCCAGAAAATTGTGGCTGACGAGTCCCACCCTGGCCATCTCCTCTTCGAGCGCCTGCCCTCAGGTCGTCGATTCCGATCCCTGGGGGCACGCACTCGACGTCTCCAGACCTCTTTCTTCCCCCAAGCTATTTCCTCCCTTAACGCATCCCATCCCTCAGTTGGGCAGCTTCGCAGTCGGTGATCCTGCTGGCGGTGAGCTCACCACATATCCTGTGATTCAGTGTTAGGTAGTGGTGGTGGTGGTGGTTGGGAGGGGGGGGGGGGGGTTGAGTGGGACTTTGATGTGTGATTCCTGATTTCCAAATGTTCAACATTTTCTTTAGCTGCATTATTTTAGTTATTCATGAGTGGGTGGGTGGAGGGGATGGGCTAGTTCTAACTATGCATTAGATTATAAAATTGTATTCTGTGTAGACCCTTCCACCAGCATCTTAGACCACTCTTTGTACATTTTCTTTTAACAGATGATTGTCATTTGTTTTACCTCATGTCTGCCCTGCGTGTGATGGTGTGATCGTGACTGCTGTAGTGTGGGCGTGTGTGTGTTGGTGTGTATGTCAGTGTATGTGTGGGCGTGTGTGTGTGTGTGTGTCAGTGTGTGTGTGGGTGTGTGTGTGTGCGTGATTTTACCAACACTACGCGAAATTCCTTGTGCTTTAAATGTTTTTTAATGTCACTTGGCTCAATAAATACTGCATTCTGTATTCTGTATTCTGTATTCTGTATTCTGTATTCAGTATCCCGTCATATTGGGTAAGTACAGTACAGCATGTCAAGAAGGCTAAGTTTTTTGAACATTTTTATTGGAGCTTTGAGTTTGCGTGAATCTTTTTATTTTTTATCTTATTCTTATTTTATTTATTTTTTATTTATCTATTTATAGATTGATTGAATGATTGATTTGTTTATCTATTGTATTTTACAGTACCAGGACTTGGAGCAAGTCAGTTATGGCACAAGAAAGGCAAAGAACCGTTTTACAGAAGCCTGTGGGTCTATCCTCACAAAACCATTTTCAAACTCGATTCACTGGTGGAAGACATGAAGTGTGTATACACCGGTATAAGTATCTATTTGTACTAATACTCTCTTCCCTGTCTGTCCGTCTGTCTGCCTCTCTTTCCCTCGTCCCCCTCCACCATATGAATTGCTAGACAAGATCACAAAGGGGGGGGGGGGAGATGGGGGGGGGGGGGGGGGTAGGAGCTTATAATAATAAATATTACTGTATAACATTTATGATGTAAAACAACACGTATAGTACTAGTATGAATAAAGTATTGGATAGGATAGGATTGGATTGGATTGCAGAGCATTGAAATGTATTTGATTATTTTACGCCGAAGCTTACACAGATCAAGAGTAGAACTATTGCCCTCAGTCTCCATAAAAGAGACCCCGGTCTCTAGCGTGCGTGTAATTTTCTAGAGTAAAAATAACATAGACAACGAAGCAGTTCATGGGATATAATAAATCTGTTTGTGGACAAGTAAAAATGTAAAAAAAACACAGTTTTTAAAAAAAAATTAAGTCTGTTCGTCAACAGGCCTCCTATCGGTTATGCTTCATTAACTTGAAACTAGTGTACGGAATGAATCGAATTTCTAAGTCAATGTATCGCTTTCCCTCACGATTTTGCATCTTTTTCTACACACAACCACGGTTCTTTCTGACTGTAGAGACTGGTAGGCCTACCTGGCAATAGCCTCCTTGAATTTGCGACAATGTTCTGAACTGTTACCTAAGTTCATATTTGGTTTACTTTCAGGTTAAACAATAACAATAACAATAACAGCACTTTATTGTCCATTAAAATATTACATAAAAATGGAAATTTTTCTTCGGCACACCCTGTCTGCCTGTAAACGATTATAACAACAATTGTATAGGACGACACACATAAAACATAAAACATAAAAGGGATACAATCAAATATGATATTGCACTATGTAAATTTACCCTCTCATATCACAGGAGTTGGGTTTCACAGCCGAGTAATCACATTACAAATATTTCCCACACACCTTCACATGTACACATTGTTTTGGTTTTTTTTTCTTTTTTTTTTTCTTTTTTTTTTCCCCAGCCGACCAGCCTCTACGTGATGCGAGAAGAATTTAAAATGGTGACTGCAGAAGGCAGGAATGATTTTTTAAACTGGTTTTTGCGTGCCAGAGGGACCTTATAACGTTTACCTGAAGGGAGAATTTCGAAACAGGGGTTGAGAGGATGGATCGGATCACGGACAATTTTGAGAGCTTTCCGCTTAGGGTCACTCTCCTGAAAACTGGTCAGATGTGTGACTTGAGTGCCCAAAAATAAAGTTAGTCAAAATTGAAATATTTTGGTGTGTTTGGTTTGTTTAACATCTCAACTTTCCAACACAAGGTTTTGAAAAGCAAGATAAACTTTTGGAAATGTTGTAATTTAAGATAATGTGTTGAAGGTTGCCTCGTCTCGCGTGAAACACAGGACACCATTAGAGGCACATTTTTACTCTTATCATAAAAAATACAAGTGATTATCATGCAATTTCCAATGAGATACAATAGAAATTGCTTCATAGAAGTACCAGAAGTTTCAAAATATACCATACACTTACATAATGGGGGGATTACTATGAGGACGCCAGATCAACAATTTCCTCATTCACAGAAAACCTTTCCAGCAAGTGATCAGAAATTGCTATCTGCAAAATTGTATGATTTAAAGAATCTCCATGAATACTTAACAGGACTATGGACATACTTTGAAAAATCTTGGTAATACATGCAGATATTCATCAAATGACACAGAACGTCTCGCGTGTAACCATGGACACCGCAAACAAACACAGACACCAATATCAGTTAACCATGGGTTTATTTCAGTCAAAACGAAACACATTTTTATTGAAATGTGTGTCTGCCACGTCTGTCAAGAGTTGGGACAGGCAGCACCTCAACTACTTCCTCAAACTTCACAAAAAATATCTCCTCCACAGCAGGCCACACAAACGATGATCCTTGTTTCCTAAGTAAACGGACAACCACCCCATTCCCATCCAGTGTGTCAATCTGTGGACAAACAAATGAACCTTTCTTAAAATAGAAAAATTAAAAATAGTAACTGAAAAGGTTTACATCATGAATTAAAAATACAAGGAGCAAGTGACACCAATAAACTTGGAAATGTCTACCTCAGAAAAGCAGACAACTGAAGCTCTCCATTCATACCAACTAGGGGTAATTTGGTACTTGAAATACAATGTATAAATGTAATTGATTCCATATGTAACCTGCACTTACCATGCCATGGAAAGACTTTGCTAGGAATGTCTCCACAAATCAGTATGGATACAGAAAATTAAAAAAATGACTGCATGCAAGCAAAGTCATTCCAGTATAATATACTGTTCAAAAAAAGAAACGCATAGTTGCTACTTGCCAAATTTGTTTTATTTTTCGAAAAAATGAACAGAAAATCCAATATTTAGATTATTTGTTTGAAATTTGGTATGGACACAGTTGAATGCACACACAGTTCATTTGCATCTTCAAATCAATCAGTCAATCAATACGATTGGGTGCCGAGGCTGTCAAGTCAGTAGGGGGTGTGACTGCCTTGAGCAGCAACAACTGCCCGGCACCTTCTGGGCATGGACTGGATCAGATGCCGGATATCTTGCTGTGGGATGGTGTCCCACTCCTCCTGAAGTGCCTGCAATAGATCGCGGTGATTTGCCGGCGCTTCTTCTCGCCTGCGCACACGTCTGTCCAATTCATCCCAGAGGTGTTCTATCGGGTTCATGTCTGGCGACATGGATGGCCAGGGAAGCACCTGGACATGGTGGTCGGTGAGGAACTGGGTGGTGAGTCGTGCTGTGTGCGGGCGAGCGTTGTCCTGCTGGAATATGGCATCCTGGTCAGCCAGAAGAGGAAGGGCGTGTGGGCGCAGAATTTCCTCCACGTATCGCTGGGCAGTTATGCGCCCTTGGACGTGCACCAGGGTGCTCCTTCCAGCGGTATTGATCGCCCCCCACACCATGACGCCTCCACCACCATGAACGGGTGCCTCATCCACACAGTTGGGCGCGTAACGTTCGTTTACTCTCCGGTAGACCCTCCTCCGACCATCATGTCGCTGGAGCAGGAAGTAGGACTCGTCGCTGAACCACACCTGTCTCCAGTGATTCCGGACGGTCCAGCGAAGGTGCTGGTTGCCCCACTGCACTCGGTTCTGGCGATGGCGGCGGGTGAGGACAGCTCCTCTGTGAGGTCTGCGAGCTCTCAAACCAGCTTCATGCAGGCGGTTCCGCACGGTCTGGTCCGATAATCGGTGTGGCCCGGGGAGAGCCTGGACAGAAGATGAGGCCGACAGGAAACGATTCCGGAGGTGGCGGAGCCGTAGGAAGCGGTCGTGAGCAGCAGTTGTCGCCCTTGGTCTTCCCGCTCGTGGCAAGTCAGCAACGGAGCCAGTGGCTTGAAACCTGACCCACAGTCTACTGATGGTGCTCTGGGACACGTGGAAGTGCCTGGCGATTGCACTTGGACTTTGGCCTGCTTGTACACGACCCAATGCAATTTGGCGGTCTTCTCTGCTCAATCGGGCCATCTTTCGTCGCTGAATTGTCGTCTGATTTCTTTGTGGCGAACAATCCGCTTTTATGGGTTTTGGAAGACATGGTGAGAGCTCAATATTCCCCGAGTTTCACGAGATTACACTGAAGCATGACGAGTGGTCATGCCAAATGAGCAATTTTGACATTGTAGCCACTGATAACGCATGCGTCACGTGCAGAGCTCACTTGTGGCAATGGACGAAAGGTCGACGACCAGATAAACATTTTCTGCAGTTTGGTGGATATCCTTGTAGCCATATAACTAAATTAACCAAATATTACAAGCTATGCGTTTCTTTTTTTGAACAGTATAAGATTAAGATTAATGAAAAACATGTTAAAACAATTATTTACAGTAGAAACGTACCGGTCTCTCTGATCTGCTCCTGGATCAGCATTGACTGGACTGGCAGAAAGGATAGGAGCATTAGCAGCATCCTGGCATCTGAAAAAAAAGTATGCAACAGTTGGAGTCAGATATTTTAATTGCTACCACAGCTTTACATCGCACATTGAGGTACATAACAGTGCATGTTACAACCGTCAAGATCCCAAGATACACACATTGGAAATCAGAGTGGTTCTGTCCTGAACACATCCTCGTAACACAAAGAAACAGCAAGTCGCGTACAGCAAAATTAATACATTTAGTCAAGCTGTGGAACTCACAGAATGAAACTGAACGCACTTCATTTTTTAACAATGACCGCAGTGAAACTGACGAGCCTGTTTAGGGCGGTAGTGGTTTCGCTGTGCTGCATAGCACACTTTTCTGTGCCTCTCTTCGTTTGAACTTTCTGAGCGTGTTTTTAATCCAAACATATCATATCTATATGTTTTTGGAATCAGGAACCGACAAGGAATAAGATGGAATTGTTTTTAAATCGATTTCCGAAATTTAATTTTAATCATAATGTTTATATTTTTAATTTTCAGAGCTTGTTTTTAATCCGAATATAACATATTTATATTTTTTGGATCAGAAAATGATGAAGAATAAAATGAACGTAGTTTTGGATCGTTTTATAAAAAATAAAATTTTAATTACAATTCAGATTTTTAATGACCAAAGTCATTAATCAATTTTTAAGCCTTCAAGCTGAAATGCAACAAGTCCGGCCTTCGTCGAAGATTGCTTTGCCAAAATTTCAATCAATTTGATTGAAAAATGAGGGTGTGACAGTGCCGCTTCAACTTTTACAAAAAGCCGGATATGACATCATCCAAGACATTTATCGAAAAAATGAAAAAACCATCCGGGGATATTATACCCAGGAATTCTCATGTAAAATTTCATAAAGATCGGTCCAGTAGTTTACTCTGAATCGCTCTACACACACACACACACACGCACAGACACACACACACATATACACCACGACCCTCGTCTCGATTCCCGCTCTATGTTAAAACATTTAGTCATAACTTGACTAAATGTAAAAATGACTACACGCTGTGTAAAATCTGCTCCAGTGCAAATGAAAATGCCAGTATCTGTTATAATTTCTGCCCCGCACGCATCGCTGACACCGCATGCGGAAAGCAGCAATGGCGTCTGCTAGATACGAACGAGACAGCTCTGGCTATGATGAGAGATTCAAACGTTATTTCTTGAGATTCTCAAAAAAACAAATGAACCTGAACCACATGATCTAATCTTCATTTAAAAAAATAGAAAATAAACTAACAAGAGGCGCAAAACAATCATAAAAAACGAAAACTTCTTTTCACGTTGGACTGTACCTAGATCTACTCTACCCATGAATTTGCCACTTGGTTGCGTTTTTCTGACAGAAAGGCATTTTTTTTCGAATTCAGTTTGTAAACATGACAAAATCATATTAGTGGTTTAAGTTCTACAGGCAAAATAGTAAAAATAGAGCCGTCGTAAAGCTCAAACTTACCTCAAAGGTTGTGGTATCATGTACCGTCTCGCACGTCTGTCGTCAACTTTGGCGCGGACACCGCAACAACAAAGTTTTCCTGCGTCTAACCGCGTGCTCGATTGTACGAAAACACGTTTGCACCGTGTGACCCCCACAGGGACTCCCTTATATTCATGCGCGAATGGGTTGAAAGATCGCAAGTTTGCCAGAAAATAGTTCTGCAATGTGCTCACACGTATCGCAAATTTTCGGACACCACTTGCAGATCTATCAGAACGTCTCATTAAACTTGCTTTACAGACTCAACTTGAATCTCATTCAATCGCGATTAACGACATCGAATATTTTACTATGTCAGAGTAGAATTATCCATCCCCTGAAACAGTATGCACAAGTTATGTTTGGGCATGGCGTTGAAGCTAAAAATAGGACACCAGCGTGACGTGCGAGACGATTGTTTCTACATGGTCAAATGCAACCAAGTTATTATCAAAAGATCGTTTGGGCGCATCGGGCGGGTGAAATCAAATTCATACACAGGAATTTGCAACAATTGTAGAAAAATGTGTTATCAAATGGGTAAATTTGAGGCATGTGTATGTGCAGAGATAGCATGTCACACTTTCGAATGGAAAAAAGTGGCGATTTCAGAGCTTCTGCAGTGCAAAGCAAATCACAGAATTTACAAACGCTTTAGTTCTTGTTCACACTGTTGCTCCAAATAACACTGAAGACAACAAAACACATAAAAATAAAGGAAAGTAATTATGTTGTTGTTTATTTAAATGTTTTTGTACGCTGTCCCGACTGACCAGTTTCCAGGAGAGTGACCCCTTAATGGCAGCTTCGTAGAGACTGGTCAGCTGTCGTTGGGGTTGCCCAACAAGCTTGCTAGCCGTCGCAACAATGCGGTGGAGTTTAGCTTTGTTTTTAACATTTGTGGTACCATACCATGTCACAATGTTAAAAGTCAGTATGCTTTCAATCAAACTGCGATACACAAAACATGAATTCAAGCACAGGCAGTACATTCGATGATCGCGGTCACACGGTCAAAGCATGCGGCTTCGGCAATCCCAAATCTCTAACCGGTTTGGTCACTTCCTGGAACCCGTTTGCAAACCCCTACCCGAAGATGACGTCCTCCGATTGTGACGGAGAAGAGTTTTACGAGGACGACTCCGACTTTGATGGGATGAACAAAACATTTCTGAAGATGTTGCACAACAAAAAAGGAGCAAACCATGTGGGTCATTGGCTGGGTGCAGGCTTGAGTCTGTTTGACTTCTGTGGATCGAAAATTAAAGACTACGCTAAAAAGATAGCAGGAATCAAAAATACATGGAAAAACGGTGAGTTTACATACCAGAGCCTGTATTCACTGTTATTAATGAAGAGTGCGTGCAACCAGGTGGATTTCAAGGACTGGGTCTTTTGTGTGAAAAATCAAGCTAACGTAGATGTATTATGACCACCACCACCACGTGTTGTCTCAGTTCCAGGAAAAAGCAAAGTCTCAGTTAAACCGGTTTAGGTAAAGTTCTTATCGTTGTTTACGCGATCATGAAAACCGCCATATTTCTGTCCATAGCACGGTGTGTCAACTGAATCCGTTCATACACCGGATGTTTCCGTTCGTACGCAGGATGTTTCCGTTCATACTGCCTCATTTTCGGCACTTGCTTGGGGAAAAAAACGTGACAGTAAGTAGTGTGGGAAGCGCACTTTTGTGATATTGCAAGAATTAGGTAGCTAATTGGTTGGGCTATATGTGTACGATAAGTACCAAGGTGCTAGTAATTCTCATGATAACACACGCGGGCCAAACGTGGCAGAATTGCCTGATTTTTAAACAAACATTTTCTTGTTTTTCTCGCTCTGTTATCAAATCTGACCCCTGGTTTGCACATGATCCCCCAAACCATTGCCTGTTACTACATTTCGCTTGAACAGAAGTTTGTAGAAACCCATGGCTTTTGTTCAATCACTTGTCTTTTGAAAACATGCAGATTCCGTTTGTACGCCATGATTCCGTTCGTACAAAAGTGCATGTTTCAGTTCGTACCAAAAGCGTTTCCGTTTGTACACATTCGTTAGATCAGGCAGAAACAGGCCCCCACTTCAAGTTATGTGTGTTCCAGTGGTCGTCATATAGCACAGAGTACGCCTACGAGTGATATTGGACCTATGTGAACCATAAGATGTATTGAATTTGTATTCGGTGTATGAACGGAATCAGTTGACACACCGTGCATATTTTAAGACGAGATACGAGCATCCTTAAACTGAAATACATGTCGAAATCAACCACCAGTTTCATTGGAAGCTTTCTTTGTGAGGCTGGAAACTGTTTGATCGACCCTCGTACGTGTTTAGTTCCTTATCAGCTTTGGGTTGTGTTGTGTTGTGTTGTGTTGTGTTGTGTGTGTGTGTGTGTGTGTGTGTGTGCATGTGTGTGTGTGTGTGTCGTGTTGTGTTATGTTGTGTGTGTGTGTGTGCGTGTGCGTGTGTGTGTGTGTGTGTGTGTGTGTGTGTGTGTGTGTGTGTGTGTGTGTGTGTGTTTATTTAATTTCAATTGTATGTGCTCCGTATTACAAGGAAATGTTTATCGAGTCAGTAACGCTTTCTGCTTTCTGATTATTTGTTGTTTTGTAGTGCACTATTTCAAGGACCTGATCCACACTCTGGAGAAGAAGGGATACAGAGCCAATGTAGACATCAAAGGGGCACCTTATGACTTCAGGAAAGCTCCCAGTAGGTGTGATGCCTCGTGTGTGTGTGTGTGTGTGTGTGTGTGTGTGTGTGTGTGTGTGACAGTGTGTGTGTGTGTGTGTGTGTGTGTGTTAGCGTGTGCACGTGTGTGTTTGTTTGTGCAGATGCGTGTGTCCTACGTGCGTGCTTGCGTGTGATCAAAGATCCTCTTACTTTTTTTTTAAGGCTGCCTTCCACTAGCTACATCAGGCAAGAATCATGGTTTCATTTTCATACATAAAAAGCTTGATTAAAATTAGACAACCAAATACTCATACCGACTGCACGTCCCAACACCTGACTAGCTTTGTTCGTAATGATTTTCTAATTCAATTTTTTTTTCTAAAACCTTTTTTTTTTAAATCATGAAAAACGTCTCCACCTTGCAGACGAACTGACAGAATACTACAGGAGTTTAAAGCGACTGATCGAGGACACCTTCTCCAAGAACGGTAACTCCAAAGTGGTACTGGTGGCGCACTCCAACGGAAATCCTGTCTTACTCTATTTCTACAACAGCGTGGTGACGGCCGAGTGGAAAGACAAGTACATTCGTGCACACGTGGCTTTAGGCCCGCCATGGGCTGGAGCCACGAAGACCGTCAAACTCATGGTTTCAGGTGAGCGAAGAAGGAAATAACCTTAGTAGAAATCAGTGCGAGAAATTCATTTTGAAAAAACACTTGTTGCAGGACTTCTACCTTGGAAATCAGTGCGAGAAATTCATTTTGAAAAAACACTTGTTACAGGACTTCTTTTTTGAGAGGGGAGGGGAGGGGGGAAGTGAAAGGGGGCGGGAGGGGGTGTATAGCAAGATGGTGTTTGCAGAACTTACATAGATCATTTTCATCGTTGTTTTCATCTTCATCATCATCCTCCTCCTCCTCTTTATCTTCTTCCTCCTCCTCCTCATCATCATCATCATCACCACCACAAGCATTTGTCTTTGTTTGTCGTTGTTCGGTTTGTTTCTCTGCTCCCTCGCCCCCCCTCCCCTCTCTCTCTCTCTCTCTCTCTCTGCCTGTACATATATATATATATACCTGTTTTCTCTCTCTCCCAGGCGACAGCGTGAACATTCCGTTCGTGAAGGGAAAGAGACTTCGCCCCATGCAGCGGTCATGGCCCACGGTAGCGTGGCTGATGCCCAGCCCTTCTCACGGCCTGTGGAAGGAGGGGGAGCCCCTGATCAAGGTTGACCACTATAGCTACGGCGTAGGCGACTACAGGCACCTCTTCGACGACCTCGGCTACCCCGATGGCTACCGCTTGTGGCAGACTGTGGAGAGAGAGGCTGTTGCAGGTTTGGTTCCGGTCGTTTTGTTTTGTTTTTAATCTGAGGATGAAATTAGTTGCTTGATTGTTCATTTCAATGCGCGTGTTATCCTCTCAGGTGCTAGGAGATTGGTTCCGCATGATTCTCACTTACTCTACTGCACATCAGGTGTGGTATGCGTTCAGAGCACTTGTGGTCGTTATTTTTTTTTTTATCTGAGGATGAAAGCCGCTTGTTCATTTCAATGCGCGTGTTATCCTCTCAGGTGCTAGGAGATTGGTTCCGCGTGATTCTCACTTACTCTACTGCACATCAGGTGTGGTATGCGTTCAGAGCACTTGTGGTCGTTATTTTTTTTTTATCTGAGGATGAAAGCCGCTTGTTCATTTCAATGCGCGTGTTATCCTCTCAGGTGCTAGGAGATTGGTTCCGCGTGATTCTCACTTACTCTACTGCACATCAGGTGTGGTATGCGTTCAGAGCACTTGTGGTCGTTATTTTTTTTTATCTGAGGATGAAAGCCGCTTGTTCATTTCAATGCGCATGTTATTCTCTCAGGTGGTATAGGAGATTGAAAACCGCTTGTTCATTTCAATGCGCATGTTATTCTCTCAGGTGGTATAGGAGATTGGCTCTGCATGGTTCTCACATACTCTTAATTGCACATCAGTGTCGTATGCATTCAGAGCGCTTCTGGTTGTTATTTTTATCTGAGGATGAAAGTCGCTTGATTATGTATTTGCGTGTTATCCTATCAGGTGCGAGGAGATTGGTTCTGAATGATTCTCACTTACTCTACTGCACATCAAGTGTGGTATTCGTTTAGAGAGCTTACTTCCCTTTTTTCTTATACATACAAATAATATAATAATGTCAGTTGTATATCATCTAGTTAACTTATACTCACTAAACCAGATCATTCCAAGACAGCATATCAAGATGCTCTGTCCTCTTACCTTCACAGACCTGAGCAAGCCACCAGACGTACGTGAGCTGCATGTGTTTTACGGCATCAACGTGCCGACCGCCGGTCACTTCGTCTACACGAGAACAAGTTTCCCAGACTCGGACCCTAAAACCGTCGACGAGCGCGACGGCGACGGGACAGTCAACAGACGCAGCTTGGAGGCCTTCAAGAAATTCAGATCGTCAAAGTTCACCAACATCACCCACCACGCTTACCCCGGCAAGGATCACATGGACGTGCTGAGAGACCAGCGCGTGTTGAGCTTCATCACTAACCTGGTGTTCAGCAAGGAGCCTGCTTTGCCTCCGCGCCATGAGAAGTCGAGATTCCCCAACGCGGCTTCTTGTTGTGGAAGTGGATGGCAGGTGCCAATGCTGACCGTAATGGTCCTTGGACTTGTTAGCACAGTTTAGCCCATTTCCCCCTGGAGCGCCCAATATAGACCGCTCGAGCTCCCCGTGTGCAGATCCCTCGAGCTCCCATATGCAGATCTCTGAAGCACCCGCTATGGACAATGTTACCTATTACGCCTATCTGTTTCCATTTCTTCTGGCTTCCTGTGAGGTTTGAGCTTTTATAATTTCGGAAAACTTGCATTAGAAACTTTGCTACGATATTATTTTTTAAGTTTGAAATTGACGGAGTTACTGCCCATGCCATGGGGAGAAAGGGTTAGTAGTCCTCGTGCCGGACTGTGATCTAGCGTAGACTGCAATGATTGTGATTGGCCTTGGTCTTGTTGGCACAGTTTGGTTATCATCATGTCTGAGTGTGATCTGGCGTCGACTGTGCACAGTGATCATAGTTGTCATTGGTCCTTGAAATTGTTTGCACAGTTAGGTAGTTATCGTGTCGGGCAGTGGTCTGTCTAGCGTAGAGTATTGACTATGATTGACCTTGGACTTTTGAACACAGTAATCTTGTCTGACTGTGGGCTAGCGTAGACTGTGCACATTGATCAAAGTTGTGATTAGTCCTTGGAACTTTTGGCACAGTTTGTTAATCCTCGTGTCGGACTGTGATCTAGCGTAGACTGCAGTGATTGTTATTGGCCCTTGCACTTTTTGGCACAGTCTGGTGGTTTTCGTGTCGGGCAGTTGCCTAGCGTGGCGTATTGACTGTGGTTTGGCTTTGACTTTTTAGCACAGTTTGGTAATCCTCGTGTCGGACTGTGATCTAGCGAAGACTGCAGTGATTGGAAGAGTTCGGTAGTCCTCGTGTCGGGCACTTGTCTAGCAAAGACTGCAGTGACTGAAATTGGGCTTGGAATTGTTGGCACAGTTTGGTAATTCTTGTTACAGGAAAAACTGTCTACCCGGCATAGAAGACAAAGTCATGGCATGCAGGCTTCCTCAAATACTCAGCTAAACCTATATCGATTTGTTCTTGTTTTATTCCAATGAAAAAAGGTTTCGGGGCCACGTGTGTGTCTGTGTGTTTGTCTGTCTGCCTGTGTCGGTATCTGTATGTGTGTGTTGAGGTTTGTGTGTATGTTGAGGTGTATATGTGTGTGTGTGTGTGTCCGTGTGTGTGCGTGCGTGCGTGCGTGCACGTGTGTGCATGTGTGTGTGTGTGTGTGTGTGCGAAAGAAAGAGAGAGAGAACTATTGTTTCATCCCTGTCCATTGGCTTTAACTATTCAACGTGTGGCTTACGGATATCTTCAAAGGGTCACTATCACAGCTACAGACATCCTTTCGCGAAGGGAAGCCTACCTTTTGTGCAGATCATTGTGATAATACGCGTGCATGATACAGAAATGGAGCGAGATGACCCAATTTTGTGTCGAAAAATGTTCAGAGCCATTACCTATGTTGATATGTTAGAGTGTGCTAGATAACCATCGACCGCGATAGACACCGTGGCTATGAAAGACACAGAATGTATGTAGGTGTTCCTTTTCAACCAGCCTAGCCGGGACTGACATAGGAGAATGACCTTAATTGTGTTCTCGTTGCATAGAATATAACTTGCACAAAGCCATGAGGTGCCACAGTACACTCGAGCTATTTCCCCTCCGCAACGCTGAAGACTAACAGAAGAAACCGGCCGTTTGACATAGACATATCTCTTACCCCTTTTCAACTATTTTAAAATTGCGTCAAGGCTGTTCCTGAAACAGTTTGGGTCCACGAATTCGTGAATGTTTTGTGTTTTTCAAAAATCAAACAGTTCCAATTATAACATTTTGATTTTTGATTGGGAAATTATTTGTTTTTAGCGCCCGAGATCATTCCAAATAACAAGTTACCTTGAAAATAGTGCCTACAATATCGAGATCCATGAGAGGCACGTTAAGCCACTGTTTGTTTTGTCTCGTCGTATACATGTACTGTCACAAAAAGAGTAAAGCCAAAACCATTTAGAAGTTGTCATTTGCCATCGAGTCAATGAATTCACTAAAACGGCTAAGTATCCTATAGTCTTGAAAGAAAGTAATATAATGGCATTAACAATCTTGTTTATGAAGTGTCATTATCAAAAACGCGCATTGCAGTTTCATATAACGCGACTTCAAAACGCTTGTTATGTTTCCGTGCACGCTTGTGTGTCCGACAACTCGGTTCGTTTCTCTCTCTCTCTCTCTCTCTCTCTCTCTCTCTCTCTCTCTCTCTCTCTCTCTCTCTCTCTCTCTCTCTCTCTCTCTCTCTCTCTCATTATCTCTCTTTCTAAAAAACCCGAACAACAAACAAAAGAGATTACTTGCGGCAGAATTTATTTATTTCAACAGGAAAAAAAAATATGTTGGAAACAGGTAGGAATGCCCTGATACATCACAGAATACACATAGCAATGATATATCACATAATGCACTTACAATTTCGCAAAATAAAAGATGCAAATATATCACACGAGCCGACGGGCGCTGTGGCGGGGTGGTAAGACGTCGGCCTCTTAATCGGAAGGTCGAGGGTTCGAATCCCGGCCGCTGTCGCCTGGTGGGTTAAGTGTGGAGATTTTTCCGATCTCCCAGGTCAACTTATGTGCAGACCTGCTAGTGGCTTATCCCCCTTCGTGTGTACACGCAAGCACAAGACCAAGTGCGCACGGAAAAGATCCTGTAATCCATGTCAGAGTTCGGTGCGTTATAGAAACACGAAAATACCCAGCATGCTTCCTCCGAAAGCGGCGTATGGCTGCCTAAATGGCGGGGTAAAAACGGTCATACACGTAAAATTTCACTCGTGCAAAAACACGAGTGTACGTGGGAGTCTAAGCCCATGAACGAAGAAGAAGAAGAAGATCACACGAGCCACACAGTTTTAAACACAACACTCATTCGCATGCAGATTAAGTCCGCTAAAATCAATGGACAATTTCAGCCACATCCAAAATCAAACAAAGTCTGTGAAACGTCAACGGACGATTTTATCGATTACTTTAACGGTGATACATATTTTATCATTCAATACCCATTTGCATATATTCTTTTTCTGGTTTTTATTATTTTGTCATTATTACCACCGTTAAAGAAGCTTAGCAATACATGGCACGCAGTTGACTAATATCGAACTATATTATTTTTTGCAAGGGTATTTTTCAGGTGCAAAGCCCACAATATTTCTATTGGTTTAAAAAACAAAACAAAACATATGCACAAATAATCAATTATGTACACGATGCAGATTTTAACATCACAAAAAAGAAATAAACCACTTCTTTGAAAATGTAAAAAAAAAACCTCCTTGGAAAAGTAGAACGATAGAATAAATGGGAGAAAACTAGATGGTGAGAGAGAAAAAAGTACAAAGGCGAGAAGAGAGAGAGAGACACACACACACACACACACACGCACACACACATAAACACACACACACACACACACACACACAAACACACACACACACACACACACACACACACACACACACAGGCTCAAGCTTACCATGAGCACTCTCACACTATCTTGAAGACTTGAAGCACCACAATCACCAAACCCACCACAGTCAGCACAACACGATCAGCCTTTCTCCCTACAGCTGCACCAGTGGGCAGAGTACTGTTGCAAGGTGGGACAGGAGGCGAAGGCAATGGACAACCACTCACTCGCTCAACCTCGGTAGAATCATTCAAAGTAGTGGTCCCAGGACGGTCAACATGACACATGTAGGTTCCTTGATCTTTGCAGCTTACTTTCTGCAAGTGAACTCGAAGAATCACGGTATTCGTTGCTCCCTGGGCGTTTTGCATCGTTATTGCCCTGCGGACCACAGCCCTGGTACAGTAGGCAGTATTCCTGGTACAGTTGGTTAGGTTCCCACCATGCCATGCGGCCAGCGGGTCACCACTTCCGTTTGGAGCATTGCCGTAATGAGCTATGCGAATAGTGTAATCGTTGGAGTTCAGGTCGGTGTCTGAGCTTGAGGTGAAGGTGCATGTGAGAGCAAGACCAGTGTCCACGTTCAAGCTGCTGCCTTGCTTTTGGATCTGGATCGTACTCGGGAGAAAGTCCATGATCGTTGTGTTGTACGTGCTAACGGTATAATGGTCTTTGACCACGTAGTTGATATTGCATAGGTACTTGCCATAGTCGTAGATATCAAGGTCTGTGTACAGCAAAGTGAAGTAGGTCTGCTCCAGCAGAGGCTTGTTGAAAAAGAAGTTGGAAATGTCGAAGACACGATTTGAATCCAGAAGAACAGGGGACACCAGAGATGAGAGATTTCCCAATGTGGCCAAAGCAGCTAGGAAGTTGTCTTTCTCCGGCTTTCCTTGACGACGTGTCCTTTGTACGATATTTATGTTTTTGACGGCTGCATTGTCGTCCCTGTGTGCAGCGAGGAAGGAGGTGAGGTTACACATCAGTGTCATGTCCTTGGTCAATCGGTGGGTCATACTCAGCATGGTGTCACCAAGGGGTACAACAGACACTAACAATAGTACGCTGGCAACAGTGAAAAAGGAGATAACTCTTGCTGCCATCGTTACAGATTTGTGCAATCACCTGTCAGAAAAGTGCGGTTACTCGTCCCTTCACAGATGTTGTGCGGATAGGCAACTAAAGTCGAGGTGAAATCGGCGCAGTGTGCGAAGGCGTGTCACAAGCTCCTGCAAGAAACAGTAGGAATCGTCACATCAATTAAAGGCACAGTAAGCCTCCCGTAAACCATCACAGACACTGTCAGGCTTTTACACACAGTACAAACACCCTTTCGTTTGAACACTCACCGCTTGAGAACATCCTAGGTGCCCTACGTAAAGAGCGAGCAATTTTCAAAGAATGTATTTGTGCGTGGCGAGCCGGATAGTCTGATCAGACAATCGGGCGGCGCGTTTTTAGCGCTAGACCTAACTTTTAAAATCTAAATAATAAATTGACAGCTTGTTACACAAACATTCTTAAATCATAAAAGAATTCTTTTTTCATCAAGACAAGAAAAACGTGGTTCTCGTAGCAGACGAATGTTCTGCATGTCGCCAGATTTTCTTTGAACGGTCAACCGCTACCGCTTAGTTCGTGTGACTCGCAGCCGTTTGTTGCGTTTTAGATTCAGAGGTACACAATAACGTCTTATTGCATACAGCGAGTCGCATTGAAATCACAAACTGACTACTAAATTGTGAAAAAAAAGGAAAGTGGATCACACGGGTTCACGATGGCTCAGGGGTTAGATAAACCACGAAAACAGGTGTGTGATTTACGCGAGCTAAATAGCCATTCAAACGAACTGTGTCATTTAATGCTATTAAATGCTATTGAAAGTGTGTTCGATAAGGTTAGAACAGCTTTTTCCATGAGAAGATTTAAATCGTTCTGTAAACCATTTTAGACATACTGGGGCTTTAAAGTCACTGACAAGCCAAACTCCACAGGCACGTGACTTCCCTGCTAAAGATATATAGTGGCGAAGACGCCATTTTGGGGAAATTTCAGCTTTAGTGAATGTAACCTTAAGACATCCAAGCGACATTCCTTTCGGTGTAATTTTGACACACCTGCAACAATGTAATCGAAAATGATCCGTGACTATGCCAATTAAATAAATCAATGCAGTGTTTATCGACTTTATGCTCAGTGCTTATAACAATTATCCATACCGGTAACCCTAGAAGATACAACTCGTGCGAATGTAGGTATAGCTCATTTGAGACCCTCTGGCGTTGTGTGTGTGTGTGTGTGTGTGTGTGTGTGTGTGTGTGTGTGTGTGTCTGTGTGTGCTCTGTATTCCTCTCAAAATTGATTCAAGACAATCAGACCATTATGATTTTGCCAGTGAAATAGTGTTTGCTGCTTGAATACTTTTCTACATTTAGTCAAGTTTTGACTAAATGTTTTAACAAAGAGGGGGAATCGAGACGAGGGTCGTGGTGTATGTGTGTGTGTGTGTGTGTGTGTGTGTGTGTGTGTGTGTGTGTGTGTGTGTGTGCGTGTGTACGTAGAGCGATTCAGAGTAAACGACTGGACCGATCTTTATGAAATTTCGCCTTACGCGACTTGTTATTTACTACGTAGCCGTCAGGGCCCGGCTTCGCCCGGGTGTAGGCATCGCCCGAATGCATTTGAAAGAGAGTAGATAGATATGAATCAAAAAGTTGTAGATATTGTTGTTCATTGCTAAATCTGTTACTACCACCAACATTATTTTTTTGTTAAAGAAATAACCTTCCTTGGGAACATTCTAGATACTTGAGCAGTCAGGACCCGGCTTCGCCCGGTGTTTCTGATTTCCCAATCAGACATGCCTGCATAATCAGAGTTACCTCCCTTTAAGGTATAACCAAGTAAGAGTTACCTCCCTTCACTTCTACAACTTTCCGGAACTGTCCGGTCTTTTTTTTTATAGTCGCCTTTATGCAAAGCATAAAGAGGCTATTTAGGATTCGCTCTGTTTGTTTGTTTGTTTGTTTGTTTGTTTGTTTGTTTGTTTGTATCTTCAAGAGTTTCGACTGTATCTCTGGTACTCTGGGGTCAGTTGAGCTCAAATTTGGTGAGTAGCTTGGAATTGTGGGGCCAAGGGTGTGTGTAACGGTAGGCAAACAGAAGATATTAGCTTAACACGCGCTTTTGGCACCCGGCCAGGAAAAAAAATACCTGTAAAAGCAGCTGATTAAAGATTTCGCATGAGGACGCGCGTTTGAACCTAACACTTGATGTCGAAGAAATGTGCTAAGTGAGACCTAAAACCTTTATACACGAAGCATGGAAGCTTTTACAAAGCATGGGCGTGTACACTAGTCAGATAACATATTTTTTAATTCGTTGTCAAAGACGTTTTCAACTGAATGTGAATGTGTACGTCAACGCGCATGTCTGGGGTTGAAATATCGTCCCGCGGTGGTCT
Source organism: Littorina saxatilis (assembly GCF_037325665.1). Taxonomy (NCBI): domain Eukaryota; kingdom Metazoa; phylum Mollusca; class Gastropoda; order Littorinimorpha; family Littorinidae; genus Littorina; species Littorina saxatilis. The sequence goes on along the minus strand of NC_090245.1, from coordinate 41,734,510 downwards.
GAAAGCGTGCTGGGGTTTTTATATACTCAAAGAGAGGCTAGATTTCGACGAGCTCACGATAGCTCAATTGCTTATTGGGGCGCTCATGTGGGAAGGCGTAGGTGCAGGGTTCGAAACTCCGCATGGCTCGAACATTTTTTAGTTTATTATTTTCATCCGAGCATGCAGCTTTCACTTTTTTCTTCTGCACTCCGTTCCCACTCTCTCGTTCATTTTATTTAATAAAAAAAATAATAATAACAAATTAAAAATTTTATTTTGATTCTTTCAAATTTTTTTTCTCATTTTTTTTTTTCAGATAGACTTGACATTGAGATCAAAATGGTCGTGGAGAGTTATTTTTATTCTGCTGTATGAATAGAAAATATGTAAAGTTAAATGTGCATAATCATTCCTTTTTGTAAAACTTGTTCTTGTAAGGCAAATATATAGCTATTCTGATAGACACGTGGGGGAATTCGGGGGCTATGATTGGATGGTCTCACATCCCTATTGCGATCATCAAAGGCTATTACCAATTCAGTGCCCCATATGGCTTTTTGACCAATCAGGACGGATTCTAGGTGACCCTCTAAATGTTATAACGTTCAGGCAGGGACCCTTTTTGTTTATCAAGCTAAAAATTAACAAGACAAAGTAAAAATTTAAATCAACAATATCAGCGTGATTTATTCTAAAGAATGACACTTCAAATGCTGTCAGATAATACTCTCTTTATCTAAAAAATACCGAAAAGCGAGTTTTGTCGGTGGGTGCTTTACGGAACAGCAAGGCACCGCCCATCCTCTGAGTGTGCAATGCCGACCCGCTCACTTGAAATCTAAATTATCTAAGTTCGGAAAAATCAAGTGAAATTGCGTCACTCGCTTTACGTCAAATGTATCTTTACGTCATTTCCCATCCGCCTGGAGTCGGTTCTAAATCTGTCGCTCTCTGTTCAACAAGAAAAAGCGAAGCAACCAAAAAGCATGTTCAACATGTTTATTTTGTGAGATTGCTGTGTGTCAAACGCATTTGACCTGTGAATATTCATCACGTCAGGTGTGTTACTCTGATTGGCTGACCCAGGTCACGAGAATTCTTTGACTGACAGGCATAATAAGGTAGGAGCGCTCAAGTCCCATTGCGGCTGTTCTGTCTAATTCGCGGGGTCGCTTCGAAATTTCTTTTGGTCGAATTAAACGGTAATAAAAACCAAACGATATCAGCATTCGCCTAAAAGGCTCATGCTTGATATCTTTTTTCTCGACATGTCTGTTATCATTTGCTAACAGTCAGCATATTAAAAATAACTCATAATAACGCTACGGAAGTCGGCCATTTTCGCCAATATCCAAAAGCATATTATTGGCAATAACAAAGACGCATGGTTCCGGTTTCTTCCACGTGTATAAAGTACACGCATACCTCGCCAGATTTGTTTATTTGACAAGTCGACAGACGATGCCATTTGCTTTGTGTGTGTTTTTGTTGTTGCTTACTGTATATGACACACATTACGTGTAAAATCCAGTTCTTTAACAGGCAACAAACCTTGCAAATTTCCAGAAGCTGCAATCTGAAGCGACCTATCTCTGATTCTAGCAGACGATCTCTCCAATGTTTAACACAAAATCAGCAAACTCTCCTGTCACATCGAACGTCCATTGTATTGTGCAATGTTGAAATGAAGTTACCGGTCTGAAACATTTAGTCGTTTCTTCTGAGGCAATCCTTGTTCTCTTATCATCTACAGATTTATCGTAGTCTTCACCACGCGAATTCCCAACAGAAGTCAGACTTTCGAACATACAATCTACGTAGGCAAGCTGCTTGAAGCATGATACGTCATGACGTCATACGATTCCTAGCATATTGACGTAATGCTAAACATCCGGTTATCTCGAGTTTTCTCCCTAATACATGTCCGCGGGTTTTTCAATGTTCGGTTATTTTCGTTGCTTCATGCGGAAAGGGAACCGTCGTCTGCAATCAACGACATGGACCATTCTGGTACTTGTTGCTGACAAAAAATGATTTTAACACAGAATTTAATGTCAGAATAGCTATATAAACGCTGTTTTCATCGTAGCAATAGGGTCCGATATTTAGACTCGAACAAGTATAATGCGACTCGTCTTCGATTCGTCGGCATTATACTTGTCTCGTCTAAATATCGGGCCCTATTATATTGCTACGCTGAAAACACAATAGCTGTTAATAATGTGTAATATTGCTATTTCATATGTTACGTGGATTTCCATTGGTCAATTGGGCAAAACTGAGCTCAGTGCAAAAGTGATATCGACGACATTTCCGTCGACGACGACCTCTTTATTTCTTCCCCACTTCAAAAACAAAAACACCTAAATTTAAAAACAAACAAATATATATGAAAATGTAATTATCCCAGAATTTAGTTGAGCAAGTGACTAGAGACTTTTTGAAAGAAAAGACATTTAAAAAAACCCTGAAAAGTACAAGAAAAAAGTAAACAAAAAGGAATATTAATCAGAGGGAGGGATATGGAACAGCCAAAACTGAGACAAATACTTTTATAATTTCTTTACAGTAAATACAAAATGTCCAGAGAATTAGCAATATATTTAACATTGACTGACTGTGTGATGATATCTTCTGTTATTGGTCTGTTTCGAGAGTGATATCAAAATCTCGACCTCCGGTCTCGATTTTGATATCACTGTCTCAACAGACCATAGCAGAAGATATCATCACACAGTCCGTCAATATTACCCAATATTGTCTTCAACAACTAACAGAGACAGTGCATGGAACTATAATTGTTTTCAAAGACATCCAAAGTTACCCAAACACATATTTTAGAAATTGAATTAGTGAACGTCCAAACACTGATCCTGAGGTATTCCCGGAATGTGATGCCATTCTTTACAAACCCCAAACCGAACTGTGCAGCTCTTGTGGGCGTGTTAGGTCTCGTTGACTTGTTCGTTTTGGGTGCCGCGAGTACACATCCGTGTTTGAAAGCATAATGTGAACACACACGAGGGAGCCGTGTTGTTGCCCTCAGATAAGTTGCCTACATAATAATGTGTCATATGAATTCATTTCTCCCAACCATCAATGACACAGACAAAAAGAAATGGCTGCATATGTGCGGCGGAGCATGCAGAAATATAAAAGCAATAAGGTAGCGAGGTGAGGTGTTTCATGAAGTGCATTTTCCTGGTCAGGTTTCTAATGTCAAATCAGTCTAGTCAGGCGACACTTTTACACACGTTATTCGTATTGTGTGGACAATTAATACTTTTATTTCTTATCAGTGTCTTTTGTCACATTCCAAAAAAAAGCATCGCTTCATTTCGCTGTGTCATTCCCCCAATTATTACCTAGCAGTACAATTGACCGCTGCATGTGATTTATAAACCGGATCGCTGATATCAAAGGCTACTTCATTCTGTCATTTAACTCATTGTCTCCCAGGTACGGGTATATCCGTACCCACTCATATGGCTCTATCTGACCAGGTAAAGGATATATCCGCTCAGACTGTTAGCTTCTATACTATGGGGGTCCTTTACGTCCTCACAGATACTAATAATAAATATCTATTAGGGACATGAAAATAGGTCATGTGTTAGGGGGGGGGGGGGGAGGAGGGAAGGAGCGAGGGAGGGAGGATGTCGGAGCGGGTAAGAGTGGTGATAAAAGTTTATCCAGCTTTATACAGAGAGAAAATAAGAACCAGTATATACAGTACGCACGTCTTGTTATATTTACATTTTAAAAGACTATGCCACCGTGACACAACGAACATTCATACACACAAATATGTATATCTACATTTACTGGCAAGCCAGGCACTCCGCCTACGCCCCGGCCGTCGGCCAATGGCGCAGCTGGCATGGGTGCCTGTTCCAGGAATAACTTAAAAGCTCGGTGAGGCACCGAGTACATATATTACAGACATCTAAAAGTACTTTTAGGGTAAAGGGGTTGGTTTTTAAAAGGTGTATTTATTAAGTAAAAAGGTTTGTTTTCTTTAAAAGTGGTGGCCTGCCATTTTATAACCCTTGGCTCGGTCTGTTAGCTTCAGTCGCTTCCTGTAACGTCGATCTAACGCCTGCATTCGAGCGTGTTAATACACAGTTAAGCCTACTACGCAGTTACTACAATTCTGAGTGACGCTGCTGCAGCACAGCTGGTCTCGACTAAAAAAACCACCTTGGTCAACATAGGTGGAGTAGAAAGTGTTAAAACCTTTTCCTTACTCCTCTTTAAATCCGTGCACCTGACCCTAAGGTGCTAACAGAGCGGTTACAGTTTAGCCAGTGGTGGGAAGGGTGACAATAACTCAATCAACGTTTTGCATCGAAACTGAAGCCACCGAATGTGCTTATTTTGAAGCTTTTAACTTGTGCAAAAACATACCTACAGGTTTTTTTCTCAACATTAGTCAAAGAAGTACACAGAAACATTCTGTCTTACCTTTTACAAAAGCACCAAGGTAAATCGAGTTTCGAACTGCGACTCTCATGACCGAGAAGCTACTGGAAAACTGCGTCCTGTTGTATCAGCCCTGGATGTGTAGAGCAGTCTTTCTTGGGAATACCCGCACTTCTCTCATGGACAGGGTGTGAACTATGGAAAGCCGTTTGGCTCATAACTAATACACGTGTAATAAATAATTCATACATGTGTATTTATTTATTGCACGTGTATACATTATTTATTACACGTGTATTGGTTATGAGCCAAACGGCTTTCAAAGCTATTTGGCTCGTAACCAATACACGTGTAATAAATCATAATTCCTACACGTGTAATAAATGAGTCATACACGTGTATTTATTTCATACACGTGGATGAATTATTTAATACACTTGTAATACATTATTTTATTTTATGCACGTGTATTAATTATTTCTTACACGTGTATGAATTCTTTATTACACGTGTATGAATTATTTCCTACACGTGTATTAATCATTTCTTACACGTGTATTAATCATTTATTACACGTGTATGAATTATTTATTACACGTGTAATTATTTATTACACGTGTAATGGTTATGAGCCAAACGGCTTTCCATAAGAAAACGCATACGACAGACAAGCCTGTGTAAGAAGCTGTATTGTGACATTCCGGCGACTGATTAGCAGTCTCGGGCGCGCTGCACACCCTCGATTTACACTTTTTAATTGTAAATGCACTCACCCTTACAAACTAACTGACCCGCCCCTTGGCTTAGATTCTATATCAGTGTAGACACAAAAGTCCAAAGCTAATGCCAATACACCAAGCGTATTTGAATAGAGGGCAACAACACGAGACGTGAGCGCTCATAATTACCTCGTATATTAAACAAATAAACCGACAAACAAACAAGACCACAACAAACATAACAAAGCACACAACAGCAACAGCTAGCTAACCCTAACCCTACAATACTTAAAGGTAACCCAACTGACCGTGGCCACAGGTAAAGTGTCGTAATAATGCATCAGTGTAGGCTATAAAATCAATTGAAAAAAAATCACATAGTTCAGAAGCTCTAAGAAGATTTTAAATAACTGCAGGGATGAACAGTACTGTAGGGGTGGCCAAAGAACTTGAGACCTCCGCTGTAGATATGAAATTTAAAAACAAGTCGCGTAAGGCGAAAATACAACATTTAGTCAAGCTGTCGAACTCACAGAATGAAACTGAACGCAATGCAATTTTTCAGCAAGACCGTATACTCGTAGCATCGTGAGTCCACCGCTCGTGGCAAAGGCAGTGAAATTGACAAGAAGAGCGGGGTAGTAGTTGCGCTGAGAAGGATAGCACGCTTTTCTGTACCTCTCTTCGTTTTAACTTTCTGAGCGTGTTTTTAATCCAAACATATCATATCTATATGTTTTTGGAATCAGGAACCGACAAGAAATAAGATGAAAGTGTTTTTAAATTGATTTCGAAAAATTAATTTTGATCATAATTTTTATATTTTTAATTTTCAGAGCTTGTTTTTAATCCAAATATAACATATTTATATGTTTTTGGAATCAGAAAATGATGAAAAATAAGATGAACGTAAATTTGGATCGTTTTATAAAAAAAATTTTTTTTTTACAATTTTCAGATTTTTAATGACCAAAGTCATAAATTAATTGTTAAGCCACCAAGCTGAAATGCAATAGAGAAGTCCGGCCTTCGTCGAAGATTGCTTGGCCAAAATTTCAATCAATTTGATTGAAAAATGAAGGTGTGACAGTGCCGCCTCAACTTTTACAAAAAGCCGGATATGACGTCATCAAAGGTATTTATCGAAAAAACGAAAAAAACGTCCGGGGATATCATTCCCAGGAACTCTCATGTCAAATTTCATGAAGATCGGTCCAGTAGTTTGGTCTGAATCGCTCTACACACACACACGCACAGACACACACACACACACACAAACACACACACACACACACACACACACACACACATACACCACGACCCTCGTCTCGATTCCCTCTCTATGTTAAAACATTTAGTCAAAACTTGGCTAAATGTAATGAAGGAAACGGGTTCGTTCGATCCTGTGTTTTTTGTTTGCTTGTTTGTTTGCGAAACAACAGACACACGTTTTCTCATTTGCCCAAGTCGGTTCTTGTGTGAGGCATCCGTACGCGCAGGAGCCCTCCGTTCAGCATAGTGTCATTGTTTATCCACACAGCCGCTGTTAGGAAACGTTAAAGGCACAGTAAGCCTCCAGTAAACCATCACAGATACTGTCAGGCTTTTACACACAGTACAAACACCCTTTCATTTAAACACTCACCGCTTGAGAACATCCTAGGTGCCCTCCGTAAAGAGCGAGCAATTTTCAAAGAATTCATTTTTGCGTGGTTTATCTTACCCCTGAGCCATCGTGAACCCGTGTGATCCAGTTTCCTTTTAAAGCCGCCATTAGTATAATGGGGCTTACTGGATTTGCTCTGTCTGTTTGTTTGTTTGTTTGTTTGTTTGAGGCGTGCGGGCGGTCGGTCGGTGTTTGTCGGGTAAGACCTGTATCTCTGGGTCAATTAAGCTCAAATTTCGTGAAATTGTTAGGAATAGGGTTAGACGGGTGTATGCAAAAAATTACATTCCTAACGGTAGCCAAACGGAAGATATTAGCTATTAACGCTTTTACAAACCGAGCCAGGGGACGAAACCCACTGACAGACTTATACGTTTGCGGTAATTCCCGCACCCAGAACTCCGAGTTACTTCCCTTCTATCACTGACAGCATGCGTTGGATTAGAACTCCGGACAAAAACAAGTGTTGACCTTAATGGGGTTAAGAAGCCCGCCCTTGATAATATGGGGTGGGACATGGATTTTGTTCATGTAAATCTCAAACACCATAGATCCTTCATAACGACCGATTTTTGAAGGATTATTCCGTAAATAAACAAATAGATGTTTATTTCCATTTGGATGGCGTGGGTTGTGTAGAAGGATACTTTTTATGTTGAATATTTCTTTAGAAAGTATGGGCCGTTCATGAGTAATATCATTGGTACTGTGAAGGTTAAGTGACGCAAAAGTGTGTACGTCATTTACTTTCGAAAGAGGCCGTAATGAGTTACTTCCCTTCGGGTCTCGTTCTATCACTGACAGCATGCGAACATGCGTTGGATTATTAAGCCGCCTTGTAAAGGGTGCTTACTGGATTTGCTCTGCCTGTTTGTCCGGGTTTCAGGTGTTTGTTTGTCTACCATGTCACCACGTGTAAAGAGCTCGATCATTTTTTATTTTTTTTTACTTATTTATTAATTTATTAATTTAATTTTTTTTAATTAATTCTTTCTAAAATTTATTTATTTACTTAAAAAAAATCATAATTTATTCATTTAAAAAAAAATTCTCCCTCCCTCTGTCTGTCTGTCTCCGTGTCCCACCCCCATATTACCAAGGGCGCCTTCTTGACCCCGTTAAGGTCAACACTTGTTTCACAATGTAGTCGTCAGTTTGTAATTTGAATGCGACTCGCTGTAAGCTTATTTGCAATAGCACGTTATTATGTACCTCTGAATCTTAACGAAACAAACGGCTGTGATTCACAAGAACTCTAGCGATGGTTATTGACTGTTCAGAGGAACTGGCGATGGGCGTAAACTGTCGTCTGCTACGAGAACCACGACCTTGCGTGACCCTGCTTCCGGGCTTTTCTTTTTTCAAACTTTCAAAACTTCGAATTGTACTGATCTTGTCTTGATGAAAAAAGAATTCTTTTATGATTTAAGAATGTTTGTGTAACAAGCCGTCAATTTATTATTCAGATTTTAAAAGTTAGATCTTGCGCCCAAACGCGCCACGGTCCGATTTTGAGAGAAAACAATCCGCAAAATTAATTCTTTGAAAATTGCTCGCTCTTTACGTAGGGCACCTAGGATGTTCCCGTTCGGTGAGCGTTCAAATGGAAGGGTGTTTGTACTGTGTGTAAAAGCCTGACAGTATCTGTGATGGTTTACGGGAGGCGTACTGTGCCTTTTAGCGTCTTCCCAAAAGTAAACAAGTCGCGTAAGGCGAAAATACAACATTTAATCAAGCTCAGTCGAACTCACAGAATGAAACTGAACGCATTGCATTTTTTCCGCAAGACCGTACACTCGTAGCATCGTTTGTCCACTGCTCGTGGCAAAGGCAGTTAAATTAACAATCCAGAAAAGCGCGGTAGCGGTTGCGCTGAGGAGGATAGCACGCTTTTCTATATCTCTATTCTTTTTAACTCTCTGAACGTGTTTTTAATCCAAACATATCATATCTATATGTTTTTGGAATCAGGAACCGACAAGGAATAAGATGAAATTGTTTTTAAATCGATTTCGGAAATTTAATTTTAATCATAATATTTATATTTTTTGGAATTTTCAGAGCTTGTTTTTAATCCGAATATAACATATTTATATGTTTTTGGAATCATAAAATGATGAAGAATACGATAAACGTAATTTTGAATCGTTTTATAAAAAAATTATTTTATTTACAATTTTTAGATTTTTAATGACCAAAGTCATCAATTAATTTTTAAGCGTCCAAGCTAAAATGCAATACCAAGTCCGGCCTTCGTCGAAGATTGCTTGGCCAAAATTTCAATCAATTTGATTGAAAAATAAGGGTGTGACAGTGCCGCCTTAACTTTTACAAAATGCCGGATATGACGTCATCAAAGACATGTATCAAAAAAATGAAAAAATCGTCTAGGGATATCATACCCAGGAACTCTCATGAAAAATTTCATAAAGATCGGTCAAGTAGTTTACTCTGAATCGCTCTACACACACATACACACACACACACACACATACACCACGACCCTCGTCTCGATTCCCCCCTCTACGTTAAAACATTTAGTCAAAACTTGACTAAATGTAAAAAGACAAAAAACAAGTCGCATAATTCGAAATAACAACATTTAGTCAAGCTGTCGAACTCACAGAATGAAACTTAACGCACTGCATTTTTTCACCAAGACCGCATACTCGTAGTTTCGTCAGTCCACCGCTCGTGGCAAAGGCAGTGAAATCGACAAGCCAGAATAGTGCGGTAGTGGTCGCGCTGAGCAGGATAACACGCTTTTCTGTATCTCTATTCTTTTTAGCTTACTGAGTTTGTTTTTAATCCAAACATATCATATCTATATGTTTTTTGAATGAGGGACCGACAAGGAATAAGGTGATATTGTTTTTGGAAAATTAATTTTAATCATAATTTTTCGTATTTTTAATTTTCAGAGCTTGTTTGTAATCTAAATATAACATATGTATATGTTTTTGGAATCAGAAAATGACGAAGAATGAGATGAAATTGTTTTTGGATCGTTTAATAAAAAATAATTTTAATTACAAGTTTCCGATTTTTAATGATTACACTCATTCATTAGTTTTTAAGCCACCAAGCTGAAATGCAATACCAAAGTCCGGCCTTTGTCGAAGATTGCTTGGCCAAAATTTCAATCAATTTGATTGAATAATAAGTGTGTGACAGTGCCGCCTCAACTTTTACAAAAAGCCAGATATGACGTCATCAAAGGTATTTATCGAAAAAATGAAAAAAAGTCCGGGGATATCATTCCCAGGAACTCTCATGCCAAATTTCATAAAAAGCGGTCCAGTAGTTTAGTCTGAATCGCACTACACACACACACACACACACACACACACACCACGACCCTCGATCGATTCCCCCTCTATGTTAAACTTAAGACAAGAAAATCTCTAAAACTCACCCAAGGAAACTCAACAACGTCGGATTGTTCATCAGACCCGTGACACTGACAGGGTTCAATTGTGTCACTTATTCACCACAACAACAACCTCAAAGCACACGATGCCCTGCCGAAGAAACTTTATCACTCAAGAAATGTAATCGAAAGCCCACGTTCATCGAAAAAGACACAAGCTTTAGAATAGATCTTATTCAGCTTTAGTCAGTAAGCATTTATTGTCCCAGCGACGCAAATGTGTGGCCTACTTGAGTGGAATGGGGAGTTAGCACTGTTCACGCATAAACAGGTAAAGGGGGACAAACTAAGACTGTCCACAAAGTGTTGTCATTCGTATACACACACACACACACACACACACACACACACACACACACACACACACACACACACACACAAGCTGGAGATGACGGCCGTGTTCACCACCCGAACTGGACTGATCGTCTATTCTAGAACGTCTTCTTTTTCTTCTTCTTCTTTCTTCATGGGCTGAAACTCCCACGACTCATGTTTGTGCACGATTGGGTTTTTACGTGTATGGCCGTTTTTACCCCACCATTCAGCCAGCCATACGTCGCTTTCGGGGGATGAATGGTGGATATTTTCGTGTTTCTATAACCCATCGAACTCTCACGTGGATTACAGGATCTTTTCCGTGCGCACTTGGTCTTGTGCTTGCGTGTACACACGAAGGAGGATAAGGCGTTATAGCAGGTCTGCACATAAGTTGACCTGGGAGATCGGAAAAATCCCCACCCTTACCCTATACCAGGCGCGGCCGGGATTCGACCTGCGACCTTCCGCATAGGAGGCCGATGTCTTATTCACTAGGCCAATGCGCCCGTCTCCTGCGAACGTCAAGAAGACAGAACCTTGTGTTACCTTGGTTTTCGCATGAAACTCACTATTCATTTAAATAAAACAAGCTTTATCTTTGAGTTGACAGCACACATTTATAACTTCCTCTATAATTATAAGCAATAAACATAGACAAAAGCACTGATGTAAAGAAGAACAAGTCTGCAATATCAAAAATGAGTCAGTAAGTAGGGTTCGAGGAAAAGGGGTAGAGGGAATGTTATGTTCAACTTATTAAATAGTTAACGTCATTGGCACACACACACACACACACACACACACACACACACACACACACACACACACACACACGCACGCACACACACACACACACACACACACACACACACACACACACACACACACACACACACACACACACACAATGGTAGGCAGTTTAATTAACCAGACTTTTTTCCAACACATTTTTCTCTGAAAATCAGACTTCAGACACAAAATTGTAACTAATAATAACTGTTGAAAGCCCATGTACAAGTCAGAATTAAAATATAGTATTTAAATAAATGAGAAACGCTTTAAATAAACGGATCAACACTAGGCACATTAAAAGAAAGATACACAAAAGAAGTTTGACAATAATGTATACATAAATTAATGAATATATTTGTAGAAAATTAAAAAAATAAATAAATAAACAAACAGATAAATAATCAATCGGTGTAAAAAGTTTCCTGAGCAAAATCTCTGACAATAAATCAGACATAGGCCTACCTGGAGATTTCACACTGCATCAACAAGAAAGAAACAAGTCGCGTAAGGCGAAATTACTACATTTAGTCAAGCTGTGGAACTCACAGAATGGAACTGAACGCACTGCGTTTTTTCACAATGACCGTAGTCCGCCGCTAGTGCAAAAGGCAGTGAAAATGACGAGCCTGTTTAGCGCGGTAGCGGTTGCGCTGTGCTGCAGAGCACGCTTTACTGTACCTCTCTTCGTTTTAACTTTCTGAGCGTGTTTTTAATCCAAAAATATCATATCTATATGTTTTTGGAATCAGGAACCGACCCGGAATAAGATGAAATTGTTTTTAAAACGATTTCGGAAATTTAATTTTAATTATAATTTTTATACTTTTAGTTTTCAGAGCTTGTTTTTAATCCGAATATAACATATTTATATGTTTTTGGAATCAGAACATGATGAAGAATAAAATAAAAGTAATTTTGGATCGTTTTATAAAAACTTTATTTTAATTACAATTTTCAGATTTTTAATGACCAAAGACATTCATTAATTTTTAAGCCTCCATGCTGAAATGCAATAGAGAAGTCCGGCCTTCGTAGAAGATTGCTTGGCCAAAATTTCAATCAATTTGATTGAAAAATGAAGGTGTGACAGTGCCGCCTCAACTTTTACAAAAAGCCGGATATGACGTCATCAAAGACATTTATCTAAAAAATGAAAAAAACATCTGGGGATATCATACCCAGGAACTCTCTTGTAAAATTTCACAAAGATCGGTCCAGTAGTTTACTCTGAATCGCTCTACACACACACACACACACGCACAGACAGACACACACAGACACAGACACAGACACACACACACACACACACACACACACACACACACACACACACACACACACACACACACACGCACACAGACACACATACACCACGGCCCTCGTCTCGATTCCCCCTCTATGTTAAAACATTTAGTCAAAACTTGACTTAATGTAAAAAGAAAAAAAAGACTGAATTAACAAAGTTTTGACTTGTTCCCATCAACCAGTGACAGAAGATATTTCACCTCAGAATAATGTACATTTAGATGAGATGGTGAGTTAAATCCTGCACACACACACACACACACACACAAACAAACACGCGCACACACACACACACACATACACACACACACACACACACACACACACACAAACACACACACACACACACACAAATCCTGCAAATGTGTGAATCTCGTATTGAAACTGACACAAACATGACTACGCTACCAAGGCAGAAATGGCCAAGAAAAAAGTCTTCACAGAAGCTCACATCATTTATAAATCCGGAGTAGGAATGAATACGTCGGAAGCATCACACAAATGGACACATACAGGGTGATCCCAAAATGATATTAGCACAAAAATGCCAACAACTCCTTCTTTTCTTCAACGAATGATTTCAAATTGGGTGTAATTTAACTTCCCACTAGTGCTGATATTTTCACAAAGCTTCAGGTTTAGAGATCAAATCAATGGTTTCACGTTTATCATCTTTCAAAAATATATTTTAAACTACGGGATCGACTGAACAGTGCGAGGTTTAACATTAAGCCACACTCATCCTATTTGAATCCTTCAGACTCTCTGGAGTTGCTGTCTCAACTCATAGATTGAGTGAGGTTGGTTTATGTACATACAATGCTCTTCAAATAACCGCTAAGGTATACATCTTGAAGGCTTTAATCGGGTGAGTGTGGCTATCTCTCAGTGTCAAGCCCCGGACTGGTGAGTCAATCCCCGAATTTGAAATATATTTTTGAAAGAGCATAAAAGTGAAATCATCTGACCTACAAACTTGAATCTTTGTAAACGTATCACCCCCAGGGGTAAGTTAAATTATACACCATAATGCAACGTAAGGCTACGTCGAGCACATGTAGGAGCGGTTAGCTTTTTTGTGGGTGACATTTTTGCGAGGTCACCTTGTACATGACTGTACATATTGCTAAAACAGATGCATCACACTCAGACTCTCCATCATCAATTGGCGTCGGTGAGGAAATTCACAATGTACTGGAACGTTCGTGAATATGCGAGGGCACTGGCCTTGTGCATGACTGTACATATTGCTAAAACAGATGCATCACAGTTAGACTCTCCATCATCAACTTGACTGGCGTTGGTGAGGCGGAAATTCACAATGTACTGGAACGTTCGTGGATCTGCGAGGTCATCTTGTGCATGACTGTAGCCTACCTATTGCTAAAACAGATGCATCACATTTAGACTCTCCATCATCAACTGGCACCAGTGAGGAAATTCACAATGTACTGAAGAGTTCGCTTATCCGCCATTATGGCCATGTGTTCGGCCCCTTTCAGCGCAGAGTATTTGACAGGCTGTTTTTGCTTGCTGGCCCAGCTCGCGAAAGCCATGAGACTGCGCTTGTTGACTGTGCCGTCTCCGTCATCGGGCACAGTTTTGGGGTACTTGTCGGGAAATCCGCCAGGTACAAATTGGAGTGCACCAGGAGTTGGTACGCCTGTACCGAACAAGCAGTGAACCTCTAGGCCTGGGGCTTCAAGATCTGCAAAAAGTAAGTTAAAAAAAAAAAGATTAAAAAAATAAACAACAACAACAAAAGTCCCTGTTAGGTATATTTCACTTTCAGGCTTGTCTTAAAGCATACCCAGGGGTGTATAGAAACGCTGTCCGAAAATGTTCCATGCAATATACCTGGAACAATTATTTGCATCCAGCACACTGCTTGCTGGAATGCTAACTACAATTGTTGGAAGTTCAGAATTCATGCATATCGGCATGCACTAACAGCACAATTCCTGATTTGGAAATTTAATCCGAGACCAGTGGCAGAGGTCTTGTCGGCTACGTAGCGGCTTTATACGCATAAATTATGCGCAGAGCCTACGGACACCGTAAGATGAAAACGTGGTGGGCATGACGCGAGCGTAGCGAAACTTGCGCCGCTACGTTCACCGAAGAGTTACGACAGTTGCTTCAATTGAAAAGATTTCCATTACTTTATTATCTCATTGCTGGGAAATTGGTGTCACTTTCTCCCACTGGAAAGCTAGTAGCAACGAGAGTCGCGCTACCCCGTGTGCTTGTTTAGGTCAGTGTAAACAGCCAACTACATTTGTGGCAGAAAGATCGAGGTATTTTACGTGCTACTGTAGTGACACGGGGGTGGGACATGAATACCGTCTCTGAGCACATACAATTGACCCGTGTTCGTCACCTCATGTTCGCATCCCCCACCCTCTCATTCGAACCCGTGACCCAAGGACCACACATCCAGGGCTCTACCAACTGAGCTACCATGCCCCACTGCAAAACCACTCACCTATGATGAGGTTGCTAGTGTCTTGCCACATCATGTAACCATCCATGTAGCTGAGGTCTTGGAACAGCTGCTTGTAGTCGTTGACGGTATAGTTGCGATGTTCGGTGGAGACCAAGATTTCGTCCTTGTCCCAGAAACGAGTGGAGGGCATGAGAAACGCTGTGCTGGGCATCGCTCGCTGTTCTGGACGCACAGTCAGAGGGTTCAACACGTACACACCCAGTGAATCCCCTGCAAGACAACGAATCATTCCACCGATGAGAAACCAACAAACAAAGCAACAACTCAAAACTACTGCAACATCTGCCAATGGCTGCTGACAGTGAGGTCAAACTGAAGAACCTGTGATACCTATTTGAGAAGGCAAGCGGGATAAGCTTAACTGAGCGTGTACTGTCCCTGCTTTTTCATTGAATTTAACAATTTTCACTATTTGTTGCTCAGATGATTTATTGAAGGAGAAGAAGTGATCAAAAAAGGGTGAGAATGACAGCTTAATCCTGTCAGGCTCATAACTCAAAGAGTTTACTTTCGGGAGGGAGGAAAGAGTTGGAGGTGCAGGAGGAGCAACTCCAGAGAAAAGTCTTCAAGGCTGCACGTTTGAAAGTGAACCACCGACCCTGTCCCTCTTATCTGCACACAAACACATAAGCGCTCTGGCCCAACACACAAACCCAAAACCATCCCGCCTCCATTTACCTGAAGTCATAAGACGCAGAGTTTTCACCGCCCCGGCCCATACGCCAGCCAGGGATATGTGCGCTCGGAGGTACTTGTCCTTCCACACTTGAGGCTTTTGGTTGTAGAAGTAGAGCATCACAGGGTTTCCCATGGAGTGCCCAATGATCACTGCTGGAGAGTTGCCGTTCTCTGTGTACGTGTCCTCGATCAGCTTGGTCAGGTTGGCGTAAAACTCGCCCAGTTCGTCTGGGAAGAAAACTCAGGGTGAGATTTATTCGGGGCTGGATCTTGGGGGGTCCTGGTTCCGGAAGCCTCGCTGTCTCCCCCGCATCCACACACACACACAGGAACACAGGAACACACACGCACAGAGAAAACTCCTTAAGTCGTAGGGAGCGTCTTTGATGTCCTTGTCGCGTGTGTAGTTGATCCGCACACACACACACACACACATACGCACGCACGCACCCCCCCCCCACACACACACACACATACACACCCACACGCACACAGACCAACACAACTCACTGGGTGCTCTCCTGAAGTCGTAAGGTGCGCCTTTGATGTCCTTGTCACGTGTGTAGCCGAGGGCCACCAGGGACTCCACGATGTTGTAAAAGTACGACACTGGAAAGACAGACTCACCTACTTATTCACAGTTAATCACACACGTTCTTTTATATTTACTAAATATCTAAACTAGTCAGACAAATCCAGAGTTAAATCTTCTGTATTTACAAAATATCTAAACTAGTTTAGCCAAATCCAGAGTTAAATCCTCTGTATTCATCAAATCTCTAATTTCTTCAGATGGTATGCTTTTTTTCTCGAGTATCCTTCACAGCAGCATAAAACAAGTCGCGTGTAGCACTATCAAAACAGTTTGTCAATCTGTCGGCCTAGAACTAAAACATCAACACTGACAACCGGTCATCACCAAGACTACAAGTAAGGCCGATACATATACTGATTTTCTTTAATTCTGAGCATTGGTACATTACGTTTTTGTCAAGTCAATCTTGGGGATACTCTTATTTGGGCGGCGGTCACGTGACCCATGTAAAAGAAATCTTTGATCCCAAAAATGTGCCAGATAGCCAATTGGAGGGCCTTTTTTGGCATTGAAAAATTGAATGAATTGAGACGGGAATGAATGATCTAGTTGGGGTATGAAATTGTTGCCGAGTTTATATGCATGTGTAGGATGAAACAGCTTTCAGTCCCCCTGGCTATTATAACTTCAAACATGGACAAATAAATTATTCACCAATCAATACGATTAATTTATGAACACAATATGATTTATACTTCTTCACAAAACAATTAGGAACAGAGACATACAATAAGAACTTTTCTGGACACAGGCATCAGGATCCAACCACTCAACGGTCCTTGTGTTACCGAAGCTATCGATTCGAATGTCCACACCTTCCGCATTCCGTGTCGTATGGCTTGTGCGGTTGTATCGCAAACTGAAAGAGAGATGGATATGTGCAGAAAACGTAATCACGTGATCTACAACCACATTCTTGATATTTGGCAGAAGTAGAAAAATTAAAATGGTTGAAAAAGCGTGAAAGCCTCAACCAATTTCCGTTTGGTTCATGACATTCAAAAGTCTTTTTTGTCAAAATATTTCAGTATGTCCCTGGTTTTAATTCCCAGCGCTTTCACAACTGACTAATTGTTCACCACAAACCGTATAGGGATAATATTGGTCTGACCCTTTTGGGGAAGTTTTTGACGAATTTGACAAATGTGAAGAATCTGGGGAATGACTTGTACCTTAATCTAGACGCACACGGAACGATTGCTTGAAAACGCAACACAAGTATAAGGTAATCAATTCAATCAAAGTCGGCAAATGCGCTTCAGGGCGCTGACTCTCTCGGGTTTTAGAAACAAAATATCGTCAAGAAGCGCCGCCTAGCGGAGAGACGGTAGCGCAATCTATGACGCGGCCCCTCGGTAACGTTCATCACTGAAGTAGGCTACACAAACAAGGGAATTGACTCAGTGGCAACCACCACAAAGAGTGTTCATTCTGTGCCTATTCTACGACATTTAATTACACTTTTTAAACACTCTCTTTTGTAAAACTAAGGCAGTCCTCCTGCGCGGTAGCATTATTTGTTGTGCAGAATCTAATGGTATGATTTTGGAAGCGATCTGACGGGCCTTTTTTCTTGAGGTATTATCCCTTTAACACCCTAGAAAGGTCGACAGTTACTGTAAATACTTCTCACCGCATATTGTCCACGAAGCACTCGGCTGAAACAAACTCCTCGATGTTCACCCAGATGTTGAAATAGTCATTCGTCTTCTTGCAACAGTAGAAGTGCGGCACGACCGACCTGTCAAGCTTGGCATAGAGTTGACTCCCGCCATCCCCAGGCACTGATGGATATTCAACAACAACGAACATTAAAGTCAAGTAGGAACTGTTATTTCGGTAAAAGCCCATTATAAAGACCCCTCCCTCCTCCTTTGTTTGATCTTCAAATTTCCTGTTCAAATTGTCTGTGATTTTGCCTCCATTTTTAAGACTTCCTCCCATGTTTTGTTTTTTGTTTGCTTAACGCCCAGTCCACAACGAAGGGCCATATCAGGGCGGTGCTGCTTAGACATTTAATGTGCGCCACACACAAGACAGAAGTCGCAGCACAGGCTTCATGTCTCACCCAGTCACATTATTCTGACACCGGACCAACCAGTCCTGGCACTAACCCCATAATGCCAGACGCCAGGCGGAGCAGCCACTAGATTGCCAATTTTAAAGTCTTAGGTATGACCCGGCCGGGGTTCGAACCCACGACCTTCCGCTCACTGGGCGGACGCCTTACCACTAGGCCACCGTGTTGCGGTCTTCCTCCCATTACTCTCTCAGATTTTTTGAGGCCCTAAAAGGGTGGTTTCTCTGTATTAAACATCGGTATTAAGGAGTTTTGCCCCTATCGACGGACAATACTCTTTTTGGTCGTATATGGTGACTGTAGTCAATGCAAATACGAGTGGTCCAATAACTTATTAATTACAACACATTTTCCTTTTGGTTTCACTACACTGAAACTTTTCCCGTTTAAAAAATGATTTGCTTGAATGAACCTTGTTACTTTGGTGTTGTATATAACGGTGTGCCCGGCCACACCTAATTTTCATGCATGCCGCAATTGAATTTGCACTAATGCGCTCTCTAACGTCAAACCCTGACTTTCTTTTATTCGTGATTTTGCCTGTAGGCTACAAATAGTATGCCGTGTATGAATGTGTATTCAATGGAATCGAGCTGTTTCTCACAATAAGAACTTAACAATAATTCCAGTATTCTCAGTAGAGAAATACAGTGTCTCGGGAGTTTTTGTGTGTGATGCTCTTTTGTCATAACTGCAGTTAAAAACAGCAAGCCGCGTGACAGGAAAACAGAGTGTGAAGGCCAAATTGGAGTAGGCAAACAAAGCGCGCGAACTTGTTCAATGGTGAACGTCATTACATCTCTACTGTACCTCGAAATTCTCCATCAACTAAATGAGTAGTTCAAACATATAAATCGTTCAAAGTACATACCCAAAATAACGGGGTACTTTGGTTGTTTGGCAGACGAAAAGGAAAATAATAGTAGTGGAAGTAGAGACACACTGATCCTCGTCGCCATATTCGTACCTTTTGGTGGGTAGGGTACATAACGCTATTATGTCTATTTTTAGCTTGAATTCCTGGGGTGCTCTTGAACTGAAATTCGATTCAGGCACAGGCACAGGCACTAGACTGACAATTTCAATAGGCCTACTCGTGTCAATTTCTTCTTATCACGTCAGTTGTGACTTTGAATTTGCTGTCGCGTGCAGGCTTCCCTAAAGTCTCTTAGCTTGTTTTGGACTTGCCTCTGAGCTGTGGACACTCACTCATATACTGTCTCGCCGCCACTACCAACTTGATGAATTTGAATGAGTCTGTGTGGTTACGATGGGCCGAGTTGCCAATTAAGTTCTCAAGTGGCTCTTGAAGTTCAGAGCGCGAGTTAACAGTCAGATAAGTCGAACTTCTAAAAATGCCGTCAAAGACAGAGCCAGGCAGACAGTTAACGCCAGAGAGAAAGAGATAGAACAAGTGATAGA
>NC_090245.1:41669595-41712095 GCF_037325665.1 Littorina saxatilis | reverse complement strand
TCACAAATGAGTCAATAAGGTTGGTGGTGGAGGGGGTATAGAGACTCTTCAACTTGAAAAATATTCCCAAGTTACTGGAAAAACAATTTGGAGTTAGGAAAAAAAATAGGGTGAGATGATGAAGAACATTGAATACTTGTTTAATCAGCATGGGATTGAAGGTAACATTTGCAAAAAGTTATTTTTAAGTCTTTGAAGGTACATTCCTGCTTATATAAATGATCATGTAACTCAGCATCCTGACCTCAGGTCAAAATGAGTTCGGCTCATTCTATCCCTGACAGGATGCCTTGGTTTTCCTTGTCTTGTCGATTGTTTCTTGTTCACAAAAGCACTAATCAAAAATTTGCTCCACGGCCTTGCAACGTAGTACAATAATATATTACCTTACTGGGAGAATGCAAGTTTCCAGTACAAAGGACTTAACATTTCTTACATACTGCTTGACCAAAATCTTTACAAAAATTGACTATATTTTATACAAGAAACACTTAACAAGGGTAAAAGGAGAAACAGAATCCGTTAGTCGCCTCTTGGAGCATCAGGTAAATTCTTCCCCCTAACCCGCGGGGGGCAACAAAACTTATGACAGTGCCTTTTACCTCAAAGTATATAATGACCTGACAAGAAAACACACAGTTATTTCAACTCTGCTTATAAACAAACTTTGAGACACACCATGCTCAGAAAGAAAACTTGTATGAAAAAGAGAACAAGTTGGTACAAAGTCCAAAACAATGCCATAACATTCTTCTTTGTACATACACAGACATCAGTACATTGTGTAAGAGTTCAAAATCACTTGTATAATACAGCTACATGCTTTCTTTCTTTCTTTATTTGGTGTTTAACGTCATTTTCAAACACGAAGGTTATATCGCAACGGGGAAAGGGGGAGATGTGATAGAGCCACTTGTCAATTGTTTCTTGTTCACAAAAGCACTAATCAAAAATTTGCTCCAGGGGCTTGCAACGTAGTACAATTTATCCCATGACCTGCCTCTTTGTCTCTGTTAGCTGAGGAGGTGATTATTCTGAATATTCCATCACAACCATATGGATATCCCATCACAACCGAGTTTCGATCTCAACTGTCATTGGTCATTGTCTTTGATTTCAGAGTACAATTGAATAATTTATAGAGGTCATCTGCATATTTAGAGTTTACAGATGGACTACTTTTTTCAACATACGACTGAAATATTTTGTGGTGTCAAAGTCAATATCACGTATAGGTACAGGCCTACATGTGTCAATATTGAGAAAATAAAGAATACTTCATACAAACGCACATTCTGCATGGATTTAAAGAGCGGAGTCAAGATATTTCGCTGGCTGAAGCGACTGCATGGTCAAAGGCATGTTCAACGAGTATCGCGAGTGGGATCAAGGGACGATACTCCCTAATTTTTACACAGACAGTCTACACAGAACCGCGCGAGAGAGAGAGAGAGAGAGAGAGAGAGAGAGAGAGAGAGAGAGAGAGAGAGAGAGAGATCGAGAGAGAGAGAGAGAGAGAGAGAGAGAGAGAGAGAGAGAGAGAGAGAGAGAGAGAGAGCAATCAAAACACAACCCAGTCACCTGGTAGTTCGAAAACTCAATCTGAAACTGACATCGATTGTCGAAGGCATGCCTGCGGTGCCTGGAAAAGTTGTCGTAGCTGGGAACCCGTTGAGATCCATTCCAACGCCAAAAAAAGTATCAGAAGACTCACCATGAAGTCAAATCAAACGTTTGGTTTTCTCATTTGGTTATTTGCTTTGACTTTAAGTGTATTGCTTCGATTGATAGCTGAATCTGCTTGCAACCGTGCTGTTCAAGACTGTTTGAACTGTCGTCTGCTAGACGGGCTTGTGTGAATCCGAGTAGAGTCAACTGCGGGGTTCAGCGACAAATAAGGGAGTGGCACCAAAATGAAAAGAAGAAGACGAAAAGAAGTTGGAGATACAGTTAAGATATATGGGGAAGAGAAGAGGATGTGAGGTGTTAGATGTAGCCAACCTTAGGTGTTCAAACTCAAGACCGGGACAAAGTAGAAAGCGATGTACCGCGACCGACTCTCAGTGCCGACATACAACTTCCAAGCTTTATTGCTTAACGTCTACAACAGGCGAAGTATTGAAGCTTTGGCTCACCTAAACCCGACGACTGAATATGTAAGTGATCCACGTGTGAAAACCAAAACAGAACAGCGCGATGACAGCCAACATTTCTATCCCCGACTGACAAACAGTAACACTGCATGCGAACTGACTTGGGTCAACGATCAAACAAGCACGGCCCGAACTGAATTTGTTGCGCTGCCATTATTGTGCGCAATTCTGGTAAAAATATAAACCCGGTATGCCGAATTGAGTATAACGAAAGCCGATGTCAAAATGCAGGTAGCAGACCTTTTTATAAGCAATATGAATGACTGAATGTCCACATACAAGTCGAATGACGCCGTCCATTATGCTGACAAATGGGAACTAGCTTTGCGCATGAATTCATTGACATGAATTTTGACTGCGGAGGCTTTTGGCAAGCTGAAAACAGGCACGGGCAGGTTTCAGTGGAAAAAGTAAGTGTTTTTATTGAAAACGTCGAAGTAATGGGATAAATAGCTCACACACCTCGTCCTGAATATCTTGCATATTTATATTTTCCCTCGGGTCGATTTTCATGTATTACCTCGCCAAAGGCTCAGTAATACATAAAAATCGACCCTCCGGAAAATATGCAAGATAATCAGAACTCGGAGTGTGTAACCTATATATATTACCTTACTGGGAGAATGCAAGTTTCCAGTACAAAGGACTTAACATTTCTTACATACTGCTTGACTAAAATCTTTACAAAAATTGACTATATATATTCTACACAAGTAACACTTAACAAAGGTAAAAGGAGAAACAGAATCCGTTAGTGGCCTCTTACAACATGCTGGGGAGCATCGGGTAAATTCTTCCCCCTAACCCGCGGGGGGTAGCTCACACATATAAGATCACAACATTTTTTAAAGCAGGTGCTTTTCTTCTATTCCATTGTTATTACTCAAACTAATCAGCTTCCCTTGAACCTCAATATCCATTACCATCACATACAAAAAGCAAGCAATGCTTTCAAGAGTTTAGACAATGAAACCGATTTCCAGTGTATAAATGACTTATCCTGCCCACCCACAACATACTAATCTTCGCTTTAAAAAAACAAAAACCGTTAGAGCCCTAATGATCTTCTATTAGCTGTCATGACGGTTTTACTGCAAGTTATAAATGCAGCTGTTGACTTGACAAAGATGCATGACATTCAGACCCTGCTAAGGCATTTAAACATAGTCAATGGATACCAATTTCATCTGTCACAATGTTTTTACAGTTGAAAACTGTAGCTGTTTAAGTCACAGTTCAAAAATTTATGACAATTATGTCGAAAACATTCAAACAAACTGAATAGATATAAATGTGACGACACATTTACCAAATGCATGGATGAAACAAGATAAAAATGGGCTTGGGATTCAGATTAGAGATATCCCAAATCAAAGCACCGTTTCCAGCTATTTCCCCTTCAAGAATGTTTTGAAAATAAGGAAAGTTATCAGGAACTGAGTGGAAAACAGAAATTCCTGATTTCTTGATGGAAAGTTCCATCCATGCACATGTAAGTGAGAACAATATCGGAATGCACATTGCACGGCGAAATACATTTTGCTCTGGCTGATACCCGTGACGATGTCAATGACTAACACATTCACATGTGCCTCCTGTACATGAGCCGAGTAATATCAGATAATAAAGAACATGTAGCAATTGTTGACAAAAAATACACAAGACTTACAGCGACTGATCTACGGTCACTTCCATCTCACACGGACCTTTATTATCTAATATATGTAAAGCGCTTAGAGAACGTCAAGCGCTATATAAATCTCCCATATAAATAAATAAATAAATAGAACATGTATATTCCGCCCAAACACCCACTGATGAATGTGGTAAACTGCTTAACCCCTTGACTGCCTTATGACGGGTATACCCGTCATGCGCTTGTGCAGCCGCAGCGCCTTAGGACGGGTTTACCTGTCTTCTCCGTTCGGGAATTTTCCAGAAATGCTACGTCACTGCTGACACACAAATAGCAGCCAATGGCTTGGAAGGATACCTCATTCTCATGAATAAACATAAATGGTGACGCGCGCGGTTTTGCGTCTGAAGGCTATTTTCGGCCTTGGCGACAGGGTAGGGGAGAGAAATCTCGACTCGTCAAAATGGCTAACGGTGACAGTCGACCGGGCCCTAGTAGGGAAAAACAAAGCCGGACTGACGCTACAGGCGGTGCAAATGATTATGGGTACTGACAGGGGAAGGGGGAGATCTTCTTTCGGACGATTCGTTGGAAACAGGTAGATGACAGTGATTATAATCCTTTCTTGGAGCAAGCAAAACAGCCACCTGTGTTTGATCCACAGGCACCGGAAGATGCGCCGGACTGATTTTTCAAAAGTTCATATTTAAACATCATTATAAGCCAAACTAATTATTATTTCCATGATTAGACACTAAAAACAGATTCTTGGTTCAATTTCCTTTAAAAATAACATAGGTTTTACTTACCTACCTACTGCCAGTTTGGAGCTAGAATTTTTGTGTGAATTATTACACCCCAAACTCCAATATTCCCTGGCAGTCAGGAATGCACATACGCAAGTTTTGATTGGCAGCGAAAGGGTTAAACGCAGTAATTATCATTCATGGCAATTAATGCCCTGTACACATACATTGAAGATACCATCCTTTCCATGTTAACAATCGTGTAATTAAGCTGTCACAAATCTGTCCCGGCTTTTGCAAGGGACAAAGAGCTTTGCACTCTTGCATTTGCATGCATGACAAAACACAATAACCTGTGCGCTTCTTGCATGTGCAGAGTGGGATATGTTTTGCTGAATTCATTTCACTGATTAATAGAGGCGTCAGTTATCAATCAATCAATCAATCAATGAGTCTTATATCGCGCATATTCCGTGGGTACAGTTCTAGGCGCTCTGCAGTGATGCCGTGTGAGATGAAATTTTATACGGCCAGTAGATTGCAGCCATTTCAGCGCATATTTACCTTTCACGGCCTATTATTCCAAGTGACAAGGGTATGGGTAGACAATTATTAACTGTGCCTAAGCAATTTTGCCAGGAAAGACCCTTTTGTCAATCGTGGGATCTTTAACGTGCACACCCAATGTAGTGTACACGGGGGGAGGTTCGGACACCGAAGAGAGTCTGCACACAAAGTTGACTCTGTGAAATAAATTTCCGCCGAACCTGGGATCGAACTCACGCTGACAGCGGCCAACTGAATACAAATCCAGCGCGCTACCAACTGAGCTATATCCCCGCCCCATAACTGCAGCCCAAAGCCTCCTCCTGCACAGACAGCAGCCAGGTGCAATTTGTGTTGGGTGTGTGTCCAAGCGCCAGGATGTTCCAATCCTACGTAAAAGCTTGGACAAATCAACGGTGATTTTACAAGATGGCGAACATGCAGGGGAAGGAAGGAAAGCAGTCTGTTACAGTCTCACACACCTCCCAACAAAATATTTCACTGCTTGAGAACAAGCTTGACTGGTATCAGTTTCCATAGGAAATCCCCATTGCTTCTTAGAACACAGCTGTGCATGGCTTTAAATTTGAACAAATACAAAGAAAAATGTGAACCATTCTGACGGGTTGATCAAACCAGCACATAGCTACCAAACATAAAATTTAAAAAAAACAGTATGTATTCACACACACCCACACTTTCTTTCTTTATTTATTTGGTGTTTAACGTCGTTTTCAACCACAAAGGTTATATCACGACGGGGAAAGGGGGGAGATGGGATTGACCCACTTGTCAATTGTTTCTTGTTCACAAAAGCACTGATCAAAAATTTGCTCCAGGGGCTTGCAACGTAGTACAATATATTACCTTACTGGGAGAATGCAAGTTTCCAGTACAAAGGACTTAACATTTCTTACATACTACTTGACTAAAATCTTTACAAAAATTGACTATATTCTATACAAGAAACACTTAACAAGGGTAAAAGGAGAAACAGAATCCGTTAGTCGCCTCTTACGACATGCTGGGGAGCATCGGGTGAATTCTTCCCCCTAACCCGCGGAGGGTACACACACCCACACAAAGAACAAGTAAACAAACCAAACAGAAGTATAACAGTTGGATCTGACCAGCATTTTACCATAAAAATAAACCTGCATTCCCCCAAGTACACAAATGAACAAACTTAACAGAAGTGTGGATAAAAAAAGCTGCACTAGTCAAGACCTCGCTGACAAAACGCACAGTACTCAGTCAGTAGCAAGTCTAAAAAAAATAACCTTTATCACATCTTTTGTAAACTACCACGCCTTGACTATCAAAGGGGAACAATATGTCTTCAGCGCAAATGTTTGTACATACCTATATTAACTAATGAAAACTATAACATTCATAGGAAGAACAAAATATGTTCTACTCTGCAGAGAAATCCTGCCCTGGCAAACCGTATTATTTTACAGATGTGTCTTTTATTTATATGTTTTGTTGAAAATCACGACCCTTGACTCCACTAACATAATAATCACATAAAACCCATGTACATCTCAGAATTAAAATCAGTATCAGAATCATCAAAGCAATAAAATGAAAAAGAAACACGAACAAGTCGCGTAAGGCGAAATTACAACATTTAGTCGATCTGTCGAACTCACAGAATGAAACTGAACGCACTGCATTTATTTCACCAAGACAGCTTCGTCAATCCCCGCGGTAAGAAAATCACTCACTTTTTCCATGTAACACGAAGTGAAATTGACAAGCCAGAATAGCGCAATAGCGTATTGCGGTAAGCAGGAAAGCGCGCTTTTCTGTATTCTTTTAAATTTTTGAGCTTTATTTGAATACAACATATTATATCTATATGATTTTGGAATCAGGAAATGATAAAGAATAAGATGAAATCATTTTTGGATCAATTTCTTAAATTCTAATTGTAGTACTAATTAATCTATTTTCATTAATTCTGATCACATCTTAAGAGTAAACATGACAAATGTATATATATTTTTAAGATTCAAAATTTGATGAAGAATATGATGCAATCAATTTCAAATCTGTTGGTGAAAAATCGAATTTAATCGAAAATTTTAATGACCAAACTAATTAACATTTTTAAGCTTCCGAGCTGCAATGCAATCGCATAGTGCGGACTTCGTCAAAGATTGCTTGACCAAAATGTCAACCAATTTGGTTGAAAAATAAGGGCGTGACAGTGCGGCCTCAACTTTCACTAAAAGCCGGATGCGACGTCATCAAAGATATTTATTGAAAAAAATAAAAAATTTCTGGCGATATTATACCCAGGAACTCTCATAACAAGTTTCATGAAGATCGGTCCAGTAGTTTTCTCAGTATCGTTCTACACGCACACACATATGCCACACCCTCATCTCGATTCCCAGTCAATGTTAAAACATTTAGTCATAACTTGACAAAATGCAAAAAGCAATAGATAAACAAAAGGCACATCAAAAGAAAGAGAATAGGTATGAAAATAATGAACAAATAAATGTCTTAATAAATAATAATATATATATACATAAAGGGAGAAAGAACCAAAGAAACAAATACATAGATATATAACTTGTTTAAAAAGCTTCCTGAGCAAAATCCTGACATCAACTGACAATAAATCAGACATACATGTACCTGGAGTTTTTAGAAAAACAATGCATCCAAAATTTGACTGAATGTACATGTAAGTATTGACTTGATTACATCAACCAGTGACGGCAGATATTTCTCCACAGAATACAGTACTTCTTCTTCTTCTTCTTCTTCGGCGTTCCAGAGAATACAGTACATATCATGTTGCATACAATACTGCAAATTCTTTATTCTTTATTTGGTGTTTAACGTCGTTTTCAACCACGAAGGTTATATCGCGACGGGGAAAGGGGGGGAGATGGGATAGAGCCACTTGTTAATTGTTTCTTGTTCACAAAAGCACTAATCAAAAAATTGCTCCAGGGGCTTGCAACGTAGTACAATATATTACCTTACTGGGAGAATGCAAGTTTCCAGTACAAAGGATTTAACATTTCTTACATACTGCTTGGCTAAAATCTTTACAAACATTGACTACATTCTATGCAAGAAACACTTAACAAGAGTAAAAGGAGAAACAGAATCCGTTAGTCGCCTCTTACGACATGCTGGGGAGCATCGGGTGAATTCTTCCCCCTAACCCGCGGGGGGTAATACTGCAAATGTACGAATCTGATGCAAGAATGCGAACTTTGGAAGCTCAAACCAAATGACACACATGACTCTACAAATGCCACTACCGCAGAAATGGCCAGGAAAAAAACTTTGACAGAAGCCCACAAAGATATGAATCTGGAGTATGAATAAAGACATCAGAAGCTTGCACAAAGTGAGCCATACATGACTGCAGGCTACATTTTGCTAAAACAAAAATTGTCAAGACAAAATGCTTTGACAGAAAGAAACAAGTCGCGTAAGGCGAAATTACTACATTTAGTCAAGCTGTGGAACTCACAGAAAGAAACTGAACACAACGCAACGCAGCAAGACCGCCCCCACAGAAATCAGCACAAATTAGGTATACCAAACATGAGCTGAAAATGTACTGAATTTGTACCTCCTGCCCAAAAATGTACTTCAAATGTACTTCAAATGTGCTGCAAAGAAAATTCAGTACATTTTAGGTACACTGAAAATGTACTGCAGTTTTGAACCAAGTTAGGTGGTATACTGAAAACATACCTCTATTGTACTGAAAACATACCTCGTTTAGACTTAACCACTTTTTGATGTACTGAAAATGTGCTTTTGTTGGACTTAGAAAATATTTTGTATGCTGAAAAAGTACTTCAATATGACTTAGAAAACATTTTGTGTACTGAAAATGTGCTTCTTTTGGACTTAGAAAATAGTATGTATACTGAAAACATACCAAAATAACTTAGCCATTTTTTGCCTGTACTGCAAATGTACTGCTTCGACTTTGTTACTTTTCATACTGCGAGTGCCAGTTGGACTTAGAAACATTTTGTGTACTGAAAATGTACGACAAACACTACGCCATTCAATCTTTCATCGAGCCATTTTCTCTAGCTGTCATCGATAGTGTAAATCAAATGCATATATATGTTCTGCGCGTTCTTAGAATCCGGTTTCATTCTAGAATGGACCGGGTCCAGGTTGGAATTCTAACCCTGCGCAAGTACAGGGGTGCCATTCTAGAATGAAACCCTTGTTGCTGGTCCATTCTAGAATCGGCCCTGCGCAAGGTTGGAATTTGGGTCCAAGTTGGAATAGTCATTTCAGTTAGACTATCACACAGCCAAAGCCACAAATGTGGATTTTCTGTTTGTTTTTGTTTTTTGTGTGTTTAGTTGGGGGTTTTTTCCGGGTTTTTTACACTTTACTCAAAGACATCGTGAATTGGGATTGTGATGTTCTGAAAGTGATTACGATTTTGAGAGACACTCAGCACTGATCGCTACGAACGGAAATTTCCGGACTGACAGTGTTTTGACGATCTCGCTTGTAACTGGATTTTCTGTTTGTTTTTGTTTTTTGTGTGTTTGGTTGGGGTTTTTTTCGGGTTTTTTACACTTTACTCAAAGACATCGTGAATTGGGATTGTGATGTGATGTTCTGAAAGTGATTACGATTTTGAGAGACACTCAGCACTGATCGCTACGAACGGAAATTTCCGGACTGACTTAATCTTATTCATATACATGAAGAGTTTGAAACGTGGGCATATCACAGTTTGGAAGGTAGGGATTCTGATAGATTAAATAAAAACTGTCAAACTTTTAGGCATGGAATTCCCCTTTGAGAGTATTTGTTGTGGTAGTACTACTACTATGAATTGCTTTCAATGTTTTTCCCATAATATTATAAAACCAGACAAAAGTTGTTGTTGATTTCTGTTTTTGTTAATGTCAACTTTTTTTTAAACCTGTGACAACAGCTCTATAACTCACTCTGTCCTTCTGTTGGTCTGTCTGTCGGTTAGTCGGTCTGACCGTCTGTCTGTCTGTCTGTCTGTCTGTGAAAAAAATTGTCAAAAAACCAGACATTTCCGAGAGGGAGACAGCGCTGACATTGCAAGCGGCCGCAACCGGCTCTCATCACAAAAACAACTGCCCTGCAAACAATACCGCCCTGGTAGTCCCCCTTGCTATGGTCTGCCTTTGTTTATTGCGTACTCAGGAGTGTCAACTTTCTTGACATGACATGACATCGCAAGATCGCCAAAGGATTTTTTTCAGGGGTAGACAAATCAGCCCCATCTTATCAAAGGGAAGGTGCAGGTGGAGATAATTCAAGGGAAGACAACTCTGTCTTACCTACAAACATTACGGCCCCCTTTATTCAAGGGTTTCATTCTAGAATGGCACCCCTGTACTTGCGCAGGGTTAGAATTCCAACCTGGACCCGGTCCATTCTAGAATGAAACCGGATTCTAAGTTCGCGCAGAACATATATATATATATATTTGACCATATGTTTCAGTTAACTTAAAGCAAGACATTACAATTTGCATCTACATTCTTAATGATATAGACGTTTGCCTTCTTCTTCCCCAAACATCCAGGTACCATTCAAACTGGAATAAATACACCAACCAAAACACACATGTATACAATATTCTGCATTATTTATTCTGCATTATTTATTTTAACAAGACGGCACAGTAAATTAACTTATTCAAAATGTTCAATTTTTTTTTTTTTTTTTTTTATACCTAAAACACAGTTTAAACTTCAAAATAAGCAGAACATAAATATGTTGCTGCATCCACTGGACAAAAGAATGTGATTAAAAAAAACTTTAAAAAAACAACAACACCTTAATTAGTGATTTGAAAACATTTCTGGTCCAAAACACAGGTCCAAAACCTATACTCCGTCACGGCGGAGGGCTGACCGTGCACCCAAAAGCGGACTCAACCAAATGGGTATTTTTTGAAAGCTTGGGGCCTGCCGAACATAAAAATCGATGTTAACAAGAAATATTCAAGGGCGCACTTTCTCTTTTCAGTCAAAATTCAACTATACCCTGAAGAGTGATGCACGAGCATTTCAGACGCTTGCCTCTGAAAAAAGAAGTTCTCAGCCAAATTACGAACTCAAACTGGTACGTTTTACATATAAATGTGTTAGTTGGTATCTTTTGATTATCACAAAACAATTTGCGACTGCTTTGGCCGAGGATGCTGGTGACAGTATCATTATTATGAACCCTACCCTAAATCCAGGAAAGACGTCGTCCAAAATGTAGGTAAGTTTTGATTAAAAATAAATTCACACAAGACTAGTAATGTTGTTTGGCTTCAATGGATATATTTTCGTCAAGTATGATGTCTTTACATAATATCTGTATAATATGAATGGATTTGAACCATATACTATGTCATTATGACCTTCCAATCTTCCTAACCCCCAGCCCAGTAAAGCGTGCGAGACGTTTCCTGAACAAATGTCGCTTTGTGGTGCGAGTTCAGTGTGACATGATTAGTTTCCAGAACCCCATTTCTGACTTTCAAAGTTTATCTACATACATTTAGCAATGCACGAGCAAAATATGACAACTTAATGGTGCCTTTTGGTTTAATGCTATGGTAAAATTGCTAGTGATAGTGTTTACAGCTTGAAACAAAACATAACAGATGGGAATAGTCTTCCTCAATCTGGTTCAGAGCATAATGTATTTCTATTTTCAGAGGTAGCATTATTTCTGATAAGAGCTAGAGCCAATATAATGATGCTGAATATTTAAAAAATGAACTTTGTGACTCATCTGAGTAGCAGAAGAGCCTTCGTGATCGTCAGCGTAAGGCTGGCTGTCTTCAAGGCAATTCCTAGATGAACAACTTAACACTGCGTTCGATTATTCGCCCGTTTCTTAAGCTAGAGCTTTGAGACTTTACACGCGTCTAGGGCTACATGTACGCTTTACAATACGTAAAATATAGTTGACTCTCGCGTTATTTAAAGGTCACAACAAGGTCATTACCAGGCAAAAACGAGGGAAAACCGACGGAAAGTACCATTTTCTGCAACTGTTTGCAAGAAAAAGATTTCAAATTCAATTGTTTCCTGGGATTAACGCATCTCTAGACATGACAATCATCCGATTATCAGACATCAATTGTGGAGGTCACGACAAGGTCATTACCGGGTAAAAACGAGGGAAACCCGAGGGAAAATACCATTTTCTGCAACTTGTGTGAAAGTAAAAGCTTTCAAACTCCATCTTCTTCTGGTATTGGCGCATCTCTAGGCATGACAATCATCTGATTAACAGTCCTCAATTTTCAAGGTCACAACCAGGTCATTACCAGATAGAACCGAGAGAAAACCGGGGAAAAATACCATTTTCTATAACTTTTTTGTAAGTAAGAGCTTATAAACTCCATCTTCTTCTGGGATTAGCGCTGATTTCTATGACCCTGAAGTCCGAGGAAAGTTTTCTTGACCCATGCCTACTTTGAAGGTCATGACAAGGTCAAATTTACACGTTTTCTATTTGGGAATATCTTTTAAGGTCAAATAAAATACTTTCTGGACGTCAGCTATTTTCGAAGCTAAAGCTTAATTACAACTTTACACACGTCTTGGGATTTATGAGACATAACGCAAATATTGTTGACTCTCGTAATATTTAAAGGTCACACAACAAGGTCATCACCAGGTAAAACCGAAGAAAAACCGAGGGAAAGTACCATTTTCTGCAACTGTTTGTAAGAATGAACTTTCAAATTCAATTGTTTCCTGGGATTAGCGCATCTCTAGACATGACAATCATCTGATTAACAGTCATGAATTGTGGAGGTCACGACAAGGTCATTACCGGGGAAAACCGAGGGAAAATACCATTTTCTGCAACTTGTGTGAAAGTAAATGCTTTCAAACTCCATTTTCTTCTTGTATTGGCGCATCTCTAGACATGACAATCATCTGATTAACAGTCCTCAATTTTCAAGGTCACAACAAGGTCATTACCAGATAAAACCGACGGAAAACCGAGGGATAATACCATTTTCTGCAACTTTTTTGTAAGTAAGAGCTTATAAACTCCATCTTCTTCTAGGATTAGTGCTGATTTCAATGACCCTGAAGTCTTTGGAAAGTTTTCTTGACCCATGCAATGTTTGAAGGTCATGACAAGGATGGGATTTTACACACGTCTAGGGCATTATAAGACATGAAACAAATATTGTTGACTCTCGTAATATTTAAAGGTCACACAACAAGGTCATTACTGGGTAAAACGACGAAAAATATATCAACTTTATGACTCGTCTGAGTGCCAGGACAGCCGGTGTGATCCTCAGAGTCAGGCTTGCAGACCGCAAGGCTATCGGTAGATGAACACCTTAACATTGACTTTTTCTTCTCTCTCCCCTTCTCTTCTACCCCTATTACATCCAGCCCCGCCCACCCCCCTAGAGCCCCTGTGGGCGAAGGAAGATGTCATGAATCTGCCTCAACAGCTTTAGCTTAGAAAATAGCCGAACACAAATAGAAAACGTGTAAACTTGACCTTGTCATGACCTTCAAACTAGACATGGGCCAAGAAAACTTTCCTCGGACTTCAGGGTCATAGAAATCAGCGCTAATCCCAGAAGAAGATGGAGTTTATAAGCTCTTACTTACAAAAAAGTTATAGAAAATGGTATTTTTTCTCGGTTTTCTCTCGGTTCTATCTGGTAATGACCTGGTTGTGACCTTGAAAATTGAGGACTGTTAATCAGATGATTGTCATGCCTAGAGATGCGCCAATACCAGAAGAAGATGGAGTTTGAAAGCTTTTACTTTCACACAAGCTGCAGAAAATGGTATTTTCCCTCGGTTTTCCCTCGTTTTTGCCTGGTAATGACCTTGTCGTGACCTCCACAATTGATGTCTGATAATCGGATGATTGTCATGTCTAGAGATGCGTTAATCCCCCAAAAATAATTGAATTTGAAAGCTTTTTCTAACAAACAGTTGCAGAAAATGGTACTTTCCGTCGGTTTTCCCTCGTTTTTGCCTGGTAATGACCTTGTTGTGACCTTTAAATAACGCGAGAGTCAACTATATTGTATGTATTGTAAAGCGTACATGTAGCCCTAGACGCGTGTAAAGTTTCAAAGCTCTAGCTTAAGAAACGGGCGAATAATCGAACGCAGTGTTAAGTTGTTCATCTAGGAATTGCCTTGAAGACAGCCAGCCTTATACGCTGACGATCACGAAGGTTCTTCTGCTACTCAGATGAGTCACAAAGTTCATTTTTCAAATATTCAGCATCATTATATTGGCTCTAGCTCTTATCAGAAATAATGCTACCTCTGAAAATAGAAATACATTATGCTCTGAACCAGATTGAGGAAGACTACTCCCCTCTGTTATGTTTTGTTTCAAGCTGTAAACACTATCACTAGGATTTTTTACCATAGGATTAAACCAAAAGGCACCATTAAGTTGTCATATTTTGCTCGTGCATTGCTAAATGTATGTAGATAAACTTTGAAAGTCAGAAATGGGGTTCTGGAAACTAATCATGTCACACTGAACTCGCACCACAAAGCGACATTTGTTCAGGAAACGTCTCGCACGCTTTACTGGGCTGGGGGTTAGGAAGATTGGAAGGTCATAGTGACATAGTATATGGTTCAAATCCATTCATATTTTACAGATATTATGTAAAGACATCATACTTGACGAAAATATATCCATTGAAGCCAAACAACAATACTAGTCTTGTGTGAATTTATTTTTAATCAAAACTTACTTACATTTTGGACGACGTCTTTCCTGGATTTAGGGTAGGGTTCATAATAATGATACTGTCACCAGCATCCTCGGCCAAAGCAGTCGCAAATTGTTTTGTGATAATCAAAAGATACCAACTAACACATTTATATGTAAAACGTACCAGTTTGAGTTCGTAATTTGGCTGAGAACTTCTTTTTTCAGAGGCAAGCGTCTGAAATGCTCGTGCATCACTCTTCAGGGTATAGTTGAATTTTGACTGAAAAGAGAAAGTGCGCCCTTGAATATTTCTTGTTAACATCGATTTTTATGTTCGGCAGGCCCCAAGCTTTCAAAAAATACCCATTTGGTTGAGTCCGCTTTTGGGTGCACGGTCAGCCCTCCGCCGTGACGGAGTACTACTTTTCACTCTTGTCTGCATGGTGGCTAGTTCTAAAAATATCGCCCAATCAAATGAAAGGAGACAAAAGTACACCGCCATTTTTGAAGCTGCCACATGTGACTGAAACAGTGGGTGTCTAGAGTGGATATTTTCCCAGGAATGCATCATGAACGAAGCTTTTGAACTGGATATCTAAGTGTGGGATCAAAGTCTACAATATTGTTGCAATGTTGAGATGCACAACTACTTCCATGCGAAAAGCCAGCCGGTCCTTTGACAACGTGGAGTTCTAACCATGGCTGACAGTGACACCTCTGGCTCAGAAACGAAACATGAAACATCCACTTTGCCTCCACCCGAATCGCAATGAGTGACTCACTCTCTTCACAAACCCTCTTCACTCTCGTTGGTAAGTAATTGTGTTGATTGTTTTGATACAGTGGTATTTTAACTTTTAGTGTAGCTATTGTGCTGACCCAGTGAGTGACTGAAAAGTGAAGTTCAAGGTCAGTAGACACAGTGTCTCTGTCAGATATGAGATAATGGGACTGGTAGTGGTAGTATGGCACGAAGACAAAGAAATTTTACACATTCTTTACTCTTTTCAAACTTTCACTTACTGAAGTTACTGTTACCAGTGCCACTAGAAATAGAACAGAACTTAGCTTTGAGTTTGAATTTGAGCACTTTAGTAATGAGTCATTGGCCATGGACATTCTTTATACTTTATAGAGCCTCACTTGCACCCACGAAGAGTGCTTGCATTCGTCATTTGTAATATTGCCAACCAATTATTTCCTTCCATACATTTAGTATTTGAAAATTAGCAAGTTTAACTAATTGTTTCTCTTCAAAGTTAAACTAAAATAATCAAATGTTGAATTGTATATTAAGTTATTTACTATTAGTATTACTTTATTAGACAAAAGTAATAATAACTACTATGCTGGTTTTTTTTTTCAAGTATCCCCTGGATACATGTGCGCAGTGAAGAGTAGCAAATAAGCAAATCTATATTTGTTTTATTTATATTAGCTATGCAGTTGGCGTCGCTAGAGTCAGCGTCGCCAGTCACCACCACCACGACAAATATTCCTCAATTTGCAGCGAGTGTTGCCAGTTAGTTTATTGCTTCATTCTTTGCTTGAAGCCTGATCCTTTCTGTGCATGTGACATTTAGAGCAGATCCTAATAGCAGCTAGTGTCTTTTTTTCAAAAGCCTTGAAAGTTGAATGTTCTCACGTGTTGCTATGGGATTTTTTTGTTTTAGCCTTCATATGACCTCGATGGTGCACCAACACCGCGTGCAACAGTAGCGGCTGAGGCGCCGAGATCAGGTAACTAATTATTCCCTATCAAAAAACAAGAAAGGTAAGTTTGTTGGAACGTTTGTTATTGACAAAACAATACATTCACAAATATATATTAAATTACAACAAACTACCGTTCTTGGATTTTGATTCTGAATTTTGGAACGTTGGCAGTCTTTTTGTTTTTGGATTTATTTAATTATTCCCTAACAAAATTATGATGTGTCTGCTCACTTTTTAAGTGCCGACAGTTTTGGTTAATGCTTTAGTAACATTTTTTATTTATACATGTGCATAATTGGTATTCTTTTTTCAGTTCTAACCACAGAACCTGGCCTGCACTGAGGCCTGCAAGGCGAATGCAGCTGCACTGAGGGAGCAGGTCAAGGACCTGCAGGCCAAGGTCACTACTGACTAGCCTGGAGGCAAGACAGCGCGAGCTGGAGGGGGAGCTGATGGCCAGCTATGCTACACAAGGTATGTCAGGTATGATAGCTGCATACCTGCCAACTGCTACAATGTTTGGCGTAGCATGCTCCGATTTTGCAGTCATTGCTACGCCAAGCCAAAAGCTGCTATGCTCAACAACAAAATGACAAGCATCCAAAATGTTCACTTATCCCTCGACAATCAATAATGAACATAGCGTAACTAGCCAAGTACTGATGCCTGGGTACCACTCCGTTATGACTCGATGTTGTCCACGTGACTTGCTTAGCCATTTGTGAATTTTGTTGCAAGCATTCGCATACTGCGACTTCTGTCTTGTGTGTGGCGCACGTTAAATGTCAAAGCAGCACCGCCCTGATATGGCCCTTCGTGACTTTTTCGCGACGCGCCGCCCGAATACAAGCGTTCACTGATCATGCCGTTGTCAGCACGCCGCCAGAATCCGTGCGTAAGGTGCGTGAGTCGCTTCGCCTCACACCGCCTTAATAGTAGCGTTGGAAGTGGAAAATACCACGCTGGGGATTTTCCATACGAAAACCCACGTCATAGGTTCAGAGGTCGGCTGCATTACCATACGCGACAAATAACTCCCAGAACAGTTGATTTCATTGGTTAGTTTGGATACTACAGGTCATTGACGGGACCAACCCATGCCTTAGTTTCATATTTAGGATTCCAAAATGTCGCGAGTTGTCAGTGTTGTTGCGAAGCGAAGCGGCGTGCAGAAGGAAGGTAGTGACTGTGTGTGCATGAAACAGTGGTGTTGTGATAGATGGATAAGTGAGTGATGAGGGTGAATGAGTTAGCCAAATCAAGAGCTCGAGGTGTCAATGCTACTTTGGCCAAAACCCAATGCAAGCGGACGGACGCGATTCTGGTGCCGGGAATGTTCCGGCTGTGGCCACATGGCTGTGGCGCTTTGTGTTGATCCGTGCTTCGAAGTGTGGCACACAAAGAAGGATGTTCTCCGTGCATAAACCGAGTTCTAAACAAGTCATTTATACAAAAACTGTAAATACTGTGACAGCAAGTGTTTCTTTTCTTCTATGGATAAAACCCAACGCAATGGGACTCGATTCTGGTGCCTGGAATGTGGTGTGGCGTTTTGCGTTGAGCTGTGCTCTGTGGCACTGTAAATACTGTGACAGCAAGTGTTTCTTTTCTTCTACATGGATATATTCATCATAGTCATCACCCAGTCATCTCATTGTATCATTCAGGTTAGTAAATTCTTTTTTGAGTATTCACTAACAACATTTTGTGCATATTTTCAAACATGTCTGTAGTATTTATGTGGTGCCTCTGGACTTTTTTTTATTTAAATTGTTGACATTTTCAATAGCATACCACACAAACACAACAAGCCTTTTGACAAATACAAAGTACATTTCTGAAACAATGAAAGATCTTTCTTTAATTGTGTGCAAAAAGTAAGTCTCCACATGTACTAGTTTTTTTACAATATTTTTTTCAAAATACAATATTTTTTTCAAAATTTTCAAATTTTGGTTGTCAGCAGGCTATTTATTGACATTTTCAATAGCATACCACACAAACACAACAAGCCTTTTGACAAATACAAAGTACATTTCTGAAACAATGAAAAATCTTTCTTTAATTGTGTGCAAAAAGTAAATCCCCACATGTACTAGTTTTTTTACAATATTTTTTTCAAAATACAATATTTTTTTCAAAATGTCCCAATTTTGGTTGTCAGCAGGCTATTTATATGCTTTGGCGCATGCGTTCTGAGTGTATAGTCATGTCATAGGGTGGACGTGTTGAAAGAGTTAAACACACACACAAAAAATTCAGATCTATCACTGTAAAAGAAGGTTCTAAAAATTAATCACTATCACTTCTGGTACTTACAATCTTATAAAAAAAATCTTGATCTCTTTTAAAAAGTTAAAAATCTTGTCCGGGGGAACATCCCGGATCTGAAGCAGACAGAGATGCATTCATATTAATTAATTGCACAAGTGCTATTCTGCTGGTAAAGTTAAAGAAAAGACTTCAAGTACAGAGGTTTGGATGGATATTAATGTTTTTCTTGCAGGCTTTAATTTGAATTATAATTTTGTGACGTCTGAACCTGCTGAATATATCATTTCAGCTTACACCATGGCAAGCAATGAGGGCAGCTCGTCGGCGAGGATTAGGACGGTGCTGCGGAGCAAGCTGTCAGCAGCCATTTGTAAAGCTAAGAATTCGAAGTAACTTTTACGTTCTGATGTAATATATTATTGTGCCATGTGCCAGGACCTATGGTTGTTTGGATGTATGGACAGACTTTATTTTCTTTTAGATCTGTTTGATTCTAATGTGCCAATTTTTTTTTCTTCTTTTCTCTGTGGTATATTTTTATCTAGTCACGTTCTGTTGTATGTACATCAAATTGTTTCTCTCCTAAAATTGGTTTGTGATTTCTAGTCATGCGTTTATCTAGTCACGTTCTGTTGTATGTACATCAAATTGTTTCTCTCCTATTATTGGTATGAGAGTTCTAGTCATATTTTGTCTGTGGTGTCTTTATGTGATCTCCACCCATGTTCTATGGTATGGAAACTTTGATGAGGGTTATTTTTTTGTGTACTGACATATATTTTTTTCCTTTCTATCCCCACCCCCCTCCCCTCTCCCTCCCCCCCCCCACCCCCTCTCCCTCCCCCCCCCACCCCCTCTCCCTCCCCCCACCCCCTTTTTTCTGTGGCTATTTTTATAAACCTCTGGGGAAGTATATTATTGGTATACTTTTAGTACATTTTTGGTATACCTCTGCAGCAGTACATAATCAGTATACTAATGGTACATTCTTTTTTCTGTGGCAATTTTTCTTAAACCTCTGGGGAAGTATATTATTGGTATACTTTTAGTACATTTTTGGTATACCTCTGCAGCAGTACATAATCAGTATACTAATGGTACATTCTTTTTTCTGTGGCAATTTTTCTTAAACCTCTGGGGAAGTATATTATTGGTATACTTTTAGTACATTTTTGGTATACCTCTGCAGCAGTACATAATCAGTATACTTATAGTACATTCTTTTTTCTGTGGCAATTTTTCTTAAACCTCTGGAGAAGTATATTATTAGTATACTTTTAGTATACTTCTGCAGCAGTACATAATCAGTATACTTATGGTATATTCTTTAACTTCTATGGCAGTATATTATCAGTATGCTTTCAGTATCTGTGAGGTATGTCTTCAAAGCAGCAATTAATCAGTACAGTTGCAGTATGGTTGTGGTATGCTTGCATGCAGGTGTAAAAGTTAATACATATTTTTCTGTAAAGTTGAACACTATTTGTTTTAAATTTGCATTGTGTGTGTGCATATATAGATATAGATATATATATACACATGGATTCATGTGAATGCATTGTTATTTTTCGGATATTAAAAGCTGAAGATTGCCACTGCTTTGACTTTTCTCAGTTTTTCTTATTTATAAATGCTAGCATTTGCCCTAAAACTTTCATGGTGTGCATGTTAACAGCACATATTCAGTATATTTTCAGTACATGTTGATACTTTGAAAAGGGAAGTACGTTTTCAGTACTTGGAGGTATATTTTTGGTATCTTTTCAGCATAGTTTCAGCACGGTTCCAATTTGGTACATTTTCAGTACGTACCTTAAATGTGCTGCAAACGTACCAAAATTGTACCTCCTGCAGTACAAAATAAGTATACTGCATTTGGGTAAGGGCGTATACTCGTAGCATCGTCACTCCACCGCCCGTGGCAAAGGCAGTGCACGTGGAATTGACAAGAAGAGCGGGGTATTCGTTGCGCTGAGAAGGATAGCACGCTTTTCTGTACCTCTCTTCGTTTTAACTTTCTGAGCGTGTTTTTAATCCAAACATATCATATCTATATATTTTTGGAATCAGGAACCGACAAGGAATAAGATGAAAGTGTTTTTAAATTGATTTCGAAAAAAAAATGTTGATAATAATTTTTATATATTTAATTTTCAGAGCTTGTTTTTAATCCGAATATAACATATTTATATGTTTTTGGAATCAGCAAATAATGGAGAATAAGATAAACGTAAATTTGGATCGTTTTATAAAAATTTTTTTTTTTTACAATTTTCAGATTTTTAATGACCAAAGTCATTAATTAATTTTTAAGCCACCAAGCTGAAATGCAATACCGAACCCCGGGCTTCGTCGAAGAGTACTTGACCAAAATTTCAACCAATTTGGTTGAAAAATGAGGGCGTGACAGTGCCGCCTCAACTTTCACGAAAAGCCGGATATGACGTCATCAAAGACATTTATCAAAAAAATGAAAAAAACGTTCGGGGATTTCATACCCAGGAACTCTCATGTCAAATTTCATAAAGATCGGTCCAGTAGTTTAGTCTGAATCGCTCTACACACACACACACACACACACACACACACACACGCACAGACAGACACACATACACCACGACCCTCGTTTCGATTCCCCCTCGATGTTAAAATATTTAGTTAAAACTTGACTAAATATAAAAAGAAGGAGGAAGACAGACAGAGATCTATGCAAAATCAGCCCTGCTCAGTTCTCTAGACAACAACGTCAGCGGATCATTGACGCACAACTTCACAAGCAAAGTTCAATTACAAGATCTAGATTACGAACAAAGAGGAAGAGCATACAAGAACATTCTGACAGAAAGAGGAGGAAAAGACGGAAGACAAAGATACAAAATCAGCCTTGCTTGTTTCTCAGGAAAAAAACACTTCAGCTGACGATAAACACCCAACAATGCAAGGTCAATGACAATCCTCAGATTTCAGACAAAGGAGGAACAGCTGAGAGTAGTCCAAATCAAGAACAAGTCGCGTAAGGAAAAATAAGAACATTTAGTCAAGCTGTCGAACTCACAGAATGACACTGAACGCACTGCTTTTTTCACCAAGACCACATACTCGTAGTTTCGTCAGTCCACCGCTCGTGGCAAAGGCAGTGAAATCGACAAGCCATGCAGAATAGTGCGGTAGTGGTCGCGCTGAGCAGGTTAACACGCTTTTCTGTATGTCTATTCTCTTTAGCTCACTGAGGTTTTTTTTAATCCAAACATATCTATATGCTTTTGGAATCAGGGAGCGACAAGGAATAAGATGAAACTGTTTTTAAATCGATTTCGAAAAATTAATTTTAATCATAATTTTTATATTTTTAATTCTTTCTTAAAAGGAGAAACAGAATCCGTTAGTCGCCTCTTACAACATGCTGGGAGCATCGGGTAAATTCTTCCCCCTGACCCGCGGGGGGTATATTTTTAATTTTCAGAGCTTGTTTGCAATCCAAATATAACATATGTATATGTTTTTGGAATCAGAAAATGACGAAGAATAAGATGAAATTGTTTTTGGATCGTTTAATAAAAAAATAATTTTAATAACAAGTTTCCGATTTTTAATGACTTTTTTTTCTTCTTCTTCTGCGTTCGTGGGCTGAAACTCCCACGTACACTCGTGGTTTTTTTGTGCACGAGTGGAATTTTACGTGTATGACCGTTTTTTACCCCGCCATTTAGGCAGCCATACGCCGTTTTCGGAGGAAGCATGCTGGGTATTTTCGTGTTTCTATAACCCACCGAACTCTGACATGGATTACAGGATCTTTTTCGTGCGCACTTGGTCTTGTGCTTGCGTGTACACATGGGGGTGTTCGGACACCGAGGAGAGTCTGCACACAAAGTTGACTGAGAAATAAATCTCTCGCCGAACGTGGGGACGAACTCACACTGACAGCGGCCAACTGGATACAAATCCAGCGCGCCACCGACTGAGCTACATCCCCGCCCCCGATTTTTAATGACAAACTCATTCATTAGTTTTTAAGCCACCAAGCTGAAATGCAATACCAAAGTACGACCTTCGTCGAAGATTGCTTGGCCAAAATTTCATTCAATTTGATTGAAAAATGAGGGTGTGACAGTGCCGCCTCAACTTTTACAAAAAGCCGGATATGACGTCATCAAAGGTATTTATTGAAAAAGTGAAAAAAACGTCCGGTGATAACATTCCCAGGAACTCTCATGTCAAATTTCATAAAGATCGGTCCAGTAGTTTAGTCTGAATCGCTCTACACACACACATGCACAGACAGACACACACACACACATACACCACGACCCTCGTCTCGATTCCCCCTCTATGTTAAGGCGAAGTGCGCCACTGAAATTTAGAGTGATTGGACTTACACAGCCATTTTGAGTTGTTAGCAGTTTTGCACCTTTCAATCTGTCTACTTTCATGAAATGCATATGATTACACTATACAAATTCATCAAAGTCTCTAAAAACATATTTCATTGCACCAACCCGGCGAATTTTTCTGTCTTTTCATTCACTCTTCCGATAAAAATTCCGATTTTCAACCCTTGACAACAGACATTTCTGCTCGCCTAACGCGGGAACGTCGTATACCGTTTGAACAGCAGTTCTCTCCCCTGTGTCATTCGGCGGTTATTTTCGGTTAAATATGGATTCTCCTGGGGAAACCCCCCTATTTTTCAAACAAGCAAACCACAGACACTTTCCATATACGGGGGTATGACGTAAATACCTGGCCACGATTGGTCAGATAGGCTCGCGTGGCTTTTCGCGTTTTAAAAGTCGTCTGCTCACCGCGTTTAGTTTTCGACTGAGTTTGCTTAGAAAAATGGCACGTGTGAAAAGATCAACGCTCCGAAAAACACATCATAAAGGCAAGTGTACGAGAAGACAACAACTGAAGAGTTGCAGAGACAAGAGAACAACTAAAACACAATCGGTGACCAAGCGCACAAAATCTGGATCGACCGCTGTGGCATGCAGATCAAATTCTGCGTCAGGACTGAGAGTGTGTTCTTGGCGGTTTGACGCGAAAACAATTCAAGACGAACACATAGGCCTACACAGCAGCCACTGGTCAAAAGCGACAGGTCCAGAGGCTTCCCAAACAAGGAGATGTCTTGTTGATTTGGAAACCTTTGATGGTATTGAGTTGTAAACGAACTTTGTTGTCCGCAATGTAAACAGCCAACGCTGTCACCATGCCCAGACTCAAAACAGAGACACGGCCTTGCAGTGTACGCACATGTGAGGAAGTTGTTCCAGGTACCGCTGGATACCTTGCTTCCAAAGAAAGCGGTCAAACGGATTATGGTCTCATCAGGCAAGCCGTTTATTCGTCCAGACTCCTTGATATGTGGGCTAGGTGCTCAACAATTTAACAAATTTTGTGAAAGTTTAGATTTGGTAGGCATGGATCACAAAACCTTTCAGAAGAAAGCTGATAAACTCTATCAACGACTTGATGTAGATCTACTGGAGGAGAAAGTATTCAGTGAGGCTGTCCGTCAGGTCAGACAGATACACGCAACGCACAATGGAATGACACTGTCTGATGATGATGTTCTTGATATCAGTGTAAGCTACGACGGATCATGGCTGACCAGGGGGCACTCGTCCCACATTGGAATAGGGTGTGCTGTAGTCTAGACGTGCTGACTGGAATACTTGCTTTGACGCTCATGTTATGTGCAACTACTGTCATACGTTTGCCAGACAACTGGAAACAAACTTCTCCAGGAAACTGGACATCTGTGACAAGAATTTTGCAGGTGAGTGCGTAGATCGAAACAGTATGTGTGTATGGTGCGTTTGTGAAGACGTTTGTTGAAATGGGATGATAGTGTGTTGTGTTTGAATTTTACATAGATCTGTAAGTGTTTGTGAAAATGTGTCAGTGTTTTGTGTGCGCTGTCTATGTGAAGTGTACGTGTGTGTGTGTGTG
The DNA here is from genome assembly GCF_037325665.1 of Littorina saxatilis. Taxonomy (NCBI): domain Eukaryota; kingdom Metazoa; phylum Mollusca; class Gastropoda; order Littorinimorpha; family Littorinidae; genus Littorina; species Littorina saxatilis. The sequence goes on along the minus strand of NC_090245.1, from coordinate 41,687,353 downwards.
TGTGTGTGTGTGTGTGTGTGTGTGTGTGTGTGTGTCTGTGCGTGTTTGTGTATAAATTTGTGTGTGTTTGGGTACTAATCCATGCATAGTAATACATGTACTGAACAAAAACAATGATAGCGTCTATGTTGGTAGATCTGTGGCTGATTGCCTTTTGTGTGTGTGTGTGTTTGTGTGTGTTTGTGTGTTTGCTATTCAGTGGCTGACTTTGACTGAAACGGTGGTTTTATTTTTAGGTTCCAGTGGCATCATGGAAGTCGAGGCGGCTCGGGTTCTGTGGGGCAGGTCAGTGTCGCAGCACAATCTGCGATACACAGTTATCCTGTCAGACGGTGACACAAAAACCTTCCAGGAACTTTCCAAAATAAAGCCTTATGGAGATCAAGTAACCATCGAAAAAGAAGAGTACATCAATCACGTTTCCAAGCGTCTTGTAACAGCGCTTCGCAACCTTGTGACAGACTGCCGCAAAAAAGGAATCACTTTGGGAGGGCGAGGGTATGATCAGCTGACTCTGATTATAATCGGGCAATTAGGGGGGGGGGGGGGGGGGGTAAGACAGTTGCAGACATGAAACGGGCAGTGATGGCATCTCTGCGTCACGGCTTCTCAACAGATGACAAGCCACAGCATGACTTGTGCCCCCATGGTGCCGCGTCATGGTCCTTCTACCAGCCCCCAGGACCACACGCAAAACTCGTCCATACACCTCTCAACTTCAAGAAGCTGAATCCTCCTCTAGAACCAGTTTACCAGAGACTGACGAAAGATCAACTGCTTCAGAGATGTGTGTCAGGAAAAACTCTAATGAGTGTCTCCACAGCAGCGTTTGGGTTCGCTGCCCCAAGGACAAATTTGCATGCAAAAATCGCGTACGGTTTGCAGTCGTCACAGGGGCTAGGGAATTCAATTTTGAACCAGCGGCTGCTCTCAACACTGCACAGTTCTACGGCTTTACAACATTAACAGGCTGTAACATGAAAAGACTAAACAAGGCTAGGAGTGTAAAAGGGTTCTTGGCAGCCTCAGGTTCAAGAAAGATCAGCTAAACAAGAGACGCGACACTGTGCGTGCAGCTAAACTCAAAAGACAGGATGAGCTCATCAGACTAGAAGGGGGTGCAGCATATGCTGCTGGGCAGTTTTAGGTAAGCCTGTAGTTACCAGGTGTCTGTGAAAAATACCTGAACTATGTTAACATTGATTTGGGGTGAATGAAAGAGCTTTGAAATGTTCTCGGCCTTGTTTCTCTGTTCAGCGTTTTTGCATTACCTGCTTTCTAGGAAACTGTTTTTCTTCAATCCAGGTGTTCAGAATGCAATGAAACTTAAGGGACATGCTTATCAGAGGACAACCTGTGGAATGACAACAGGAATTTTCTTTAAATTAATAAATAACTGTTCAGGCGGGTCATATTTACTAAAATTGTGCTGAAAAACATGATAATTCATCTAAAAAAAATATTTTATCAGAACTATTCATCCTAGAAAAAATCCCTGTTGTCATTCCACAACTATGGACTCCTACATCCTACATACAAAAAATCACATTCCTATGATTTAAGGGGAAGCTAAAAAACGTGTTCCTAGCAACCCATTTTGGCAGTTGGAGATTGCCGTTTCCATGGTAACGGACAGTGACGGTACTGAAAACGTTATCCGTTTTGAAATCGTATATGCCTTACCACTTCATAAGCATATAACATTAGCCTATGGTAGAAGTAAATACAAATTTAGATTTTAGTGGCTCCCTTTGCCTTAAAACATTTAGTCAAAACTTGACTAAATGTAAAAACAGACTTGGGGTTCAAATGAGATTTTCATAACATATCCCTTTCTTGGTTGCTTTAGGAATACATGAAACCTGTGAGGAAAGTCTTTCCAATCAGGATTTCCTGGTTTCCTAAGGGGAATATTCATTTTTGTAAAACAGAGAAAAAGTTCACATGAAATACATTGAATGCCCCATACCTGACTATATATACAGCATGCACTGCATATCAACACAAACACCGACTCTGGTTTGAGAGATCTGTCGATTAATACAGAAAAATGCCTTCACTGTCTTCATGGAGATTTTTACAATGTTTCAAGTTTCTGCTCTTCCAATCCATATTTACAAACACACCCTCATAATCTGATAGAAAGGGACACACTAAAGAGTAAGGAAAATGCAACACGATCACTCTCCCACTCAATCCACCACTCTTCCACAAACACCCGCAACATTCACACTCTCCATCATTAACTTGCGTCGGTGAGGAAATTCACAATGTACTGGAGCGTTCGCGGATCCGCCATTATGGCCATGTGTTCGGCCCCTTTCAGCGCAGAGTATTTGACAGGCTGTTTTTGCTTGCTGGCCCAGCCGGCGAAAGCCATGAGACTGCGCTTGTTGACTGTGCCGTCTCCATCATCGGGCACAGTTTTGGGGTACTTGTCGGGAAAACCGCCAGGGACAAACTGGAGTGCACCAGGAGTGGGTATGCCTGTACCGAACAAGCAGTGAACCTCTAGGCCGGGGGCTTCAAGATCTGTGAAAAAAAGGAGTTAATCAGACATGGGAACAAGGATGCATAAAAAAAATTCTGAAAGTGACCCATTACTCCAAAATAATACACAGATGTTGGGCATGTATCACCAAATTTTCTGAAACTACCCTTTGAGCGCACAGGAAAAAATCCGATTTCAGCCAAAAGTCTGAAGGTTGTCATGTGTGGTTAATAATTACGTCACTGCAGTCAATGTTTCACGTTAGACAAAACACATAACAAGTAGCGTTGCATCTGATCCCTGACCTGTGCTTCCAGGTGAAAAAGTTCATCAACTTGTTTAGCTGAAGACCATGCCAATGAAGTGACAACTTGTCGAATCTGTGCTTTTCACTGGAACCCCCCTTCAGGACCTCTATAAATCTTAGAAAATTATGTCTGGAAAGGGAGGAAGTCTTAAAATGGGGGGTCATAACAGGGGGGTTCCTCTGTTCATGTACTTGTTTGCACTGAACGCCCTACAGAAGAAAGTGAAAAGACCTGTGGCGTGGGTTAATCTTTGTTAGACGCTATGCCATGTGTCCACAAAAATGTCATGCAAATGTTTTATGTGATGATAGTTAGTCTTACTTCATGCAAACCAGCATTCCATCTCATACAACGCTTTCAACATTGCAGAAATTCTGATTAAGTGTCTACCTTTCAGGTTTGATTCATTTTTAGTATTGAATTGGTCGGAGTATAATTTTTGACACTTTGGTTTAACGAAAAAAAAAGAGTTTATAAAAGCCAATCAATCTCACACTCACACTGAGTTCAGTAAATAGTGTGTTGATTTTATGTTCACAGCTTCAGCTCATACCTTGCAGGTAATTCTTTTTCACTTCAAACATAATCGTACACACCACTCACCTATAATAAGGTTGCTGGTGTCTTGCCAAATCATGTAACCATCCGTGTAGTTGAGGTCTTGGAACAGCTGCTTGTAGTCATTGACGGTATAGTTGCGATGTTCATTGTAGACCAAGATTTCGTCCTTGTCCCAGAAACGAGTGGAGGGCATGAGAAACGCTGTGCTGGGCATCGCTCGCTGTTCTGGGCGCACAGTCAGAGGGTTCACCACGTACACACCCAGTGAATCTCCTGAGACAGAACAAGAAACAAAGAGCTAAAATGACAGCTTAACCCTATGTCAGGCTAACAGCTGAGAGAGGTTGGTTTTGGAAGGAGATGTGGAGTTGGGGTGCATGAGAAACAGCTCTAGAGTGAAGTCTTACGTTCAAAACCGAGTGCTATGCTTTTAAATCTGCAAACAAGCACATAACCAAACACTCTTGCCCCCCCCCCCCCCCCCCCCCCCCCAACCCTGAACCACACCTTTGCTTTCTCCCCATGCACCCGATGTCATAGGATGCAGAACGTACACCCACCCACACTCTATCGTCTTCTAGCTCCACAACTCAGCTCGGAACCAAACCTTTCTTCCATCTTCCCCTTACCTGAAGTCATAAGACGCAGAGTTTTCACCGCCCCGGCCCACACGCCAGCCAGGGATATGTGCGCTCGGAGGTACTTGTCCTTCCACGCTTGAGGCTTATGGTTGTAGAAGTAGAGCATCACCGGGTTTCCCATGGAGTGCCCAATGATCACTGCTGGGGAGTTGCCGTTCTCTGTGTACGTGTCCTCGATCAGCTTGGTCAGGTTGGCATAAAAATCACCCAGTTCGTCTGGAAAGAAAATGCATGGTGAGTTGAATTAGTTACTGCATTCGGTAGCACAATCGTTTTTGTAGATAAAGGGAGCAGCAAAGAAAGAGATACGGTATGAAGAGAAAATTGAGAGTTCACCAAGAGGAGGACCGTTTACTGAAATTGTTCAGGATTTGTTTCTACTTTTGCGCCAATCCTTGTGAAACCTCAAGTGTAGCAATTTACATTTTAAAAAAAATTCAGCATAGCAAACAGGGATGTTGCTACATATTCATACCTATAGAACAAATGTCCTAGCTCTTCAGCATCAATAGGACATTTGTCCGCTTTCAGAAATTTCAATAGGACGTCAGAATTGTTTCATTTTCAAGAATGACGCTCGCCGTGTTCCCCCCTGTTTTTGACCCTAATGTAGCACAGGATGCAGTTGAATCGATCGCCAAACGTGTTCAGCTTTTGTTGAACTTTGGCAGGCTTTAGTTTTATTTTTCGGTGGCATAACTCAGTGCGCTTCGTCAAAATGTCTCGAACTGAAAGCAAAAGCAGACGCAAGACTAAGTCAGTTGGAGTTGTCTCCCATACTCCTAACTTTAATGTGCTGCAAACGGGTGTCACCCAAACGCAAGATCCGCATTGCACAACTTAAATGCACCTGTACGCAAGAGTGCTTGGTCGCTTTTTGAAAATGTGTATCTTGAAAGGAACATTAACGAATATCGCGCTGTCCGAAGGAATTGAGTTCTTATCGGACAATGCCAGCGCTCAGTTCAAAACGATAGGACATCTGACCGGCATGCGGCAATGTGAATCGGACATTTGAGCCTCTAAATCGGTCTATGTCCGATGTCCGACGCCTAACGACATCCCTGAGCAAATGGTGTGTATAGATCTGTCTAAAATCTATTCGCACATCCACATTTAGGCAATTTTGGACAAGAATATATACAGTTGTAAAAAGTTTAAAATAAGAAACATAATGACCAAAAGAGAGTGTCTGCAGTGCCACTTTTCAGTGTGACTGTGAACAATGTTTTATGACACAAATTCTATATAATTTTTAACCGATACATGGAGTGAGAATCAGAAATGAGTACAGTGGAACCCCTCTCTAGCGACCTTGAAAATGTTGACAAAAATCGGTCCTTATGGAGGGGGGTCCTTACAGAGGGAGGGGGCGGGGTCAGGGGGCCACAAAGAAAGTCACCTCAGATTTTCTTAAAAAAAGAAAACAGAGAAGTTTGAGTTGCTGACGACCGTTTCCTCAAGCAAACTGCTTCGATTTCATGTTTGACATTGTCGATGGTGTCCACCAGTTCTGGTGCATGTTTCAATGCAAAAAGAGTTACCGTATTTGACGGATTACAAGACGCACCGTTTTATAATCCGCACCCCCGACTTTTAAAAAATAAATTGGGATGAGCTACGTATAGGCCGCGTCACTATATTAGCCGCCGTCGAAAAAAATATAATCAGATCGTGTCAATCAATCAAAACAACCAGGCAAACGAAAGTACGGTATTTGGCGAAATCGGCTCCGAGAATAAACAAGTGAAACAAAGAAGAAAAGTGAAAAAGTTTGAAGAAAAATATCATACACACAATTTGTAACCAACACACACATGTAGTCCCGCCCGGAATAAGCTTTTTTTGAGATGATTTACGACTTTTGCGCACATTTCGAGCAGACGAAAACACAACATGGCGGCTCTCGCTCCTCCAACTATCGCGAGACACAAAAAAACGAAATCTCGCGCGCGAGATCCTGATACATCCGGTGTTTCTCTGTACGCTATCTTGTCACAACGACTTGTTGACAAACAAAGATTCGCGAAAGAAAGAGAAAAGCGCTGAGTCTTGAGTAGCGAGCTAATAAAGTACCGGTAATCGAGCGAAATGAAAATCCGCGGCGACTTCCATTAGGTGAATGCAGACCTGTTTACCCTAAACCTGAGGCATGAGTACTTTTTCAAAAAGTTAAGTGTATTTTTCAAAAAGTTGGTGTACTTTGCAAGCAAAGCCATATGGGCTAGGCAAAACGTACGTGGGCCGTGGGTGCAAACGTGTTTGTGTAAGAATAGCATGTCTTGTGAACATCTTCAGAATTTAACTCCTTCCGATACAACAGGGATAAAACAATTTTATTTACCTGTCAGTTTATAACATTATAACCAGTGTCTTCCAAGCAGATTGATAATGAAAAGATGAAGTTCGTGAAATAACATCTGCGGTTGACAGTGGCAAGTTCATTTTTACAATCATCTCAGAAAACATTGCTTCAGCACGGACTACAGCCTTTTCTTCTGGTAGGATTTGCTTTGCGGGAATGAACTTAATAATTCTTTGGCAGCTTTCAGCGGATTTCTTTGCAGCAACCTTGTCCATGTGAGTTTTGGAACTGCAGTGTCGTTCGATGTCATATTTCCCAGCATGGACAACGGAGAAATCTGATTTACAATACTTGCAGTGTGCATGACTTTTTCCCATAGTAGACTCCACAATTCCTGGCTCTTTCTTATATTTCTCCAAGAAAATCTGCTGCTTCTGCTGTTTAGACTTGGTACAGTCATCCGAAACTGTCACATTTTACCGCTTCATTTTGCCACGATTGTCCAGACGATCGCACGTGCCAACAACTGAACAAGGTTTCCACAGCTGAAGACTCGCTGTCATAGTTATCTCCCTTCGACCGAAACCGGTATCAGTTGTACCATCCCGTAATCAGCACACCAACACCGGAAAACGTATTCTAGACTTTTTCTTATGCGTATTTTGTGCGTGTGTCGCGTATTTGCGTACTGATAATAATTTGGCGTACAAAATACGCCCAAATCGTACTGGTAAACAGGCCTGTGAATGCTATTCAACTGGTTATAACCGGTTTGTCAGTGATGCGTTACGCTGACTGAGAGTCTTAATTGGCTTTGTCTGACCACAGGTGGAGGTATCGTTCACTGGACCACCACTATCATAGTAAGACTACAAAGTCTTACTATCATAGTGGTGGTCCAGTGAACGATACCTCCACCTGTGGTCTGACAAAGTCGTTACACAAGCTGTTAGGTCGGTCCTTAGACATTAGAGCGGGGTGGTCGCTACACTGGTGACAACTATATAAGGAAACACATCGGTTAAAAAAAAAAGTGTCGTGGCGCGGTAGTCGTTAGAGAGGGGGGTCTTTGTGAGGGGTTCCACTGTACCAGGATTCATAAGAATTTGTCTTAAAATGTATCATAGTATGCGAATACGTAACAGTGGGCAGCTAACATGTAACTAAAGTAAACTTTTTTGTTGCAATTTCTTCTCTTTGAATCATTTATTTAACAAAAGAAAACTGCTCCAATATGCTTCAATTCTGTTACACACCTACTCAAGTTTAGAAACATGTATCTTTATGACGGTAGAAAGTACGACAGACAGAAAGACAAACATACATACACACATACAAAGGGCAAACTCACTGGGTGCTCTCCTGAAGTCCTAAGGTGCGACTTTGATGTCCTTGGAAGATATGACATTTACACTGACACAATTGTATACAATAATACACACACACATAGACCAACACAACTCACTGGGTGCTCTCCTGAAGTCGTAAGGTGCGCCTTTGATGTCCTTGTCACGTGTGTAGTTGATGGCAACCAGGGACTCCACGATGTTGTAGAAGTATGACACTGGACCAACAGACTTATCTAATAATCCAGGGTTAATCACATGCACAGGGCTAACACACAAAAAAAGTAAAAAACCTAAAAGGCCAGGGTCCACGGCACCACCCCCCCCCCCCCCCCCCCCCCCAGTAGCTGAGGCTTATCTTTTATAATATCTTGTAGTTGTAGGGACAAAGAACAACATTTTACGTTCAGAAACCGGATTTTCCTGTTTTAAAAGTGTTCAAAAACCGGATTTCCAGGGAGAACCGGAAAGGTTCTGCTAGAGTTGCTAGCTCTTCAAGACACTGTCATTCCCGTGTACACAATCCAATTCATTATCACAGATCGGTCCAGACTTTTACACGGATGACAAGAATCCTTCCACTTTGACACATACCGAAGATTTACAGCATGGACATTCTCTGTGCTAAGTGGGAATCTTTTGCTGAATTCATTTAGCTACCGTATTTGACGGACTACAAGCTGCGACTTTTCTTTTTTTTTAAATCGCATTCACCTAATGAAACACTTTTGCACTGCACTGACACAACTGTACTGGATTTACGATGCCGAAGACCAAAAGAATCGCGTACGATGCAGCGTTCAAACTAAAGGCGATTGCACTGGCCGATGACAAGGGCAATAGGCGCGCTGCTTTGAGCTTGGAATAAATGAATCCATGGTGCGACAATGGCGATCCGTCCGCCAGCAACTCTCGAGATGCAAGAAAAACAGGAAGGCTTTCCGAGGAAGAAACGCGAAATGGCCTGAGTTGGAGACCGAACTGAGAGCAGAGATCATCGCAGCACCTACAGCAGACGACACGAGCGGGACCGATTCAAGCTCCGATGATGACGTCACCCCCTCGGTCTCGACTTCTTCAGTTCTGGATGAAGCGATCATGTCGCTGTTTGTGTCCGACAGCGAGGAAAGTGACTTTTCTGGCTTCTCCGCAGCAGAATCTGATGGTTCCGACCAGGCTGCCTGAACGGTAGACACACCCCTTTGTACATGCGTGTGTTGGTTACAAATTGTGTGTGTGATATTTTTCTTCAAATTTTTTCACTTGTTTATTCTTGGAGCCGATTTCGCCAAATACCGTACTTTCGTTTGCCTGGTTGTTTTGATTGATTGACACGATCTGATTATATTTTTTTCGACGGCGGCTAATATAGTGATTATACGTGGCTCGTCCCAATTTTTTTTTTAAACGTCGGGGGTGCGGCTTGTAATCCGTCAAATACGGTAATTGACATAGGAGTCACCTATAAAATTAGTTCAACAAAACATTCCCTAAATGCACAGGAAGCATTCCGGCTGTTGATTTTCGCACGTGTTTAGGTGGACAGATGTTATTATCCCTTGTAAAAGCATGAACCAATCTTAGATGGTAAATATGATCCCTTCAACTAATGCTAATTTATTCAAAGGAAATATTAAGTTGTCTGGGTCTTCAACGCAGCAGCCGTGCTTCCGTCAAAAATGTAGCTAGAAAGTTGATTCAAGTTAAAGCTCAACATAGCAAGACATTTTTTTTTTTTTTTTCCACGTCTCTACACCTGTTCCTTGTCCCGTTGTGCTCTCACACCGCCCCGTCCCTGCACTCGCTGCTCCAACCACCTCCTAATTTCGTTCCGCTGCCAGACTTGTCGATTTTACAGACGCTCCAGGGTGGGGATGTCGGGTCGCTGCGGTAGGCTACCCTCGGAAGATGACACTGCACTTCTGCTGAGTCACTTCGACGGTGTTCAGTAGTGGGTCTGTCCCGAGCTAACGGACGCAGCCCACTACCTACTATGCCCCCTACTAACGACATTGACTTTTAAGTCGCGGAGCCAGACTGAGTGAGCGTCCCCTCCAGAGAGCAGACCGCCACCACGTCCCTCCGTCGACCCCCCAGAACGTCACACGTTGAAGACTGACAGCAGAACTACTATTCAGGGAAGGATCGAACAGGAACACTGAGACCAAGGTCACCATGAGAGCTCCGGGCATGAAGGGCCACAAGAGCAAGGACAATTTATATTTTGGATGATTAATGAGATGAGGATGATTATAATGATGATGCTTTGGATTTCCAATTTTGGTTTGAGACTACGTGACAGGGCAGCACTCTACGCTTACTGTCATAATATATCCTGGCATCAACCAGGCCCGAGAACTGCCGCACCTGCGGTGTTGGTCAGGTATACAGAACCTGAGCACCCTCAAAGTCGCATTCGTTAAGTGAATGACACTCGGCTGTGTGATCCCAGCCTTCCCATAGGAACCATAGCACTTCCCAGTATTGGCGTTAACCGGTAATTACTGGTATTTTACCGGTTGAATTGAGAAAATACCGGAACAAAAAATGGTAGCCGGTATGACCTACCGGTTGATTTTTGAACTACCGTGGGTTTTTTTGCTGGTAAAACAACAAATCCAGTACTCTGAGTTGGACTCTTACTGGTTCCAATGACCAGCCTACCGTTTTTTCTGGACTATTTGTATCATAACAGTTTGCGTACCGGTTTGAAAAAATACTAGCGCCATCACTGCTTCCACTCTGGGTAGGAGCCGACCGTAGCCCAAAAAGCCCACATGACCCTGATGGGATTCGAACCCACGACCTCCCGGCCCGCAGCCCGATGCACTGCGCTACGGGGGCCGGTAACATAGCAAGAAATTGCATAGTAAATTATGTCTTGATGTTGAGCTTGGCATCACGATTTTTCCTCATTAATCCAGTCATACTAAACAACACATCATTTTTGCGGATAGATATATAGTTTTCTTTTCACATGGGGTTTCACTTTTCCCCCCTCTGAAATGCAGTATTGAATTTTTTACTCGCATAGCAGTGTGCGTGCGTGTGTGATGAAACAGCTTCCAGCTTTCATGTATACATGTAATAATTATCTTCAAACCTGGACTAATCCACCATTTAGATATACCAATAAACACAAAAATGTATTAGGATAACTTATGAGCTTCTTCATAAAACAAATAACAGCAGAGACTTACATTCTGAGAGCTTGTGGATAATAGAATTAGGATCCAACCACTCAACAGTCGCTGTTTTCCCGAAACTATCGATTCGAATGTCCACACCTTCCGCATTCCGTGTCGTGTGGCTTGTGCGGTTGTATCGCAAGCTGGAAGAAATGTGAAGATATTCAGAAAACAGAATAATACAATCTGCAACTGCACTCTTGACACTTAAAGGAAGAGAGAAATGGTGGATAAAGTGTGAGAGCCGCAACCAATTTCAGTTTGGTTCATGACATCCCAAGACTGTGTCAAATTCAAAATATTCCAAAATGTGACCCTCCACCACGGAATGAGTTGTATGTCACCTCGCGCGCTTCTGCGCTAGGCTTAATATAAATCCGGGGGGGTGTCTGGTAATAGTGTGAGGGTCACCTTAGTCACAGGCTTATAACTCTTATAAGTTTTCGCTCTTTTCTAAAACGGTTTTCACCACTGGATAGAGCATAAAAAACTCTTCAGGAAAATGTAAAAATATGAAAACCATGCAAAGGTGACAGGCGACTCATTCCGTGGCGGAAGGTCACAAATATACTTTTTGTCATACACTGTCACAATTCACTTACTGGACCAAGTAAAAGAATAGTGATGCATAGTTACTGTAAGCACTACTTACCGCATGTTGTCCACAAAGCACTCGACAGGTAGAGAAAACTCCTCAATGTTCAGCCAGATGTTGAAATAGTCGTCAGTCTTCCTTGAGCAGTAGAAGTGCGGCACGACCGACCTGTCAAGCTTGGCATAGAGTTGACTCCCGCCATCTCCAGGCACTGTTGGACATTCAACAACAATAAACATTACATTCAAGCATGAGCTGTTACTACAGTGGACCCTCCCCCCACCACCCCCATGTTATAACAAGAAGAGCAAACGCTCGATCGAGTCACTTTCGCAGTTCTGAATATTATATGAGGCATCAGATGGACAGGAAGAAATTGCTATTCACAACACAATGAGTCACGTTCACATAAAATTTGAGCCCGGTCACTTTTATAGTTTCCGAGAAAAGCCCAACGTTAAGTTGTGTGTTGCCGAACAGAAAAGGCTAGTTATCTCCCTTGTTTTTCTGATAACGTTCGTAAAAGGCTACAGATGTAAATACTTTGATGTAAAGAATAATCCTACAAAGTTTCAATCACATCCGATGAACTTTGTCAAAGATATAAAATGTCTAATTTTTCCTTTGACGCTGACCTGTGACCTTGAAAAAGGTCAAAGGTCAACGAAACCATCGTTAAAGTGTAGAGGTCATTGGAGGTCACGACTAAACAAAATATGAGCCGGATCGCTTTGATAGTTTCCGAGAAAAGTCCAACGTTAAGGTGGTGTCTACGGACGGCCGGCCGGCCGGCCGGCCGGACAGACTAACACTGACCGATTACATAGAGTCACTTTTTCTCAAGTGACTCAAAAATATAAAACACCCCCCCCCCCCCTTTTTTTTTATTACAAAATGTTTTCTTGTTGGTTTTACGAAACTGAAACTTTTCCTCATTAAAGCCATATGTACTCGATGACTATACACGCTAACTGCTTTACCAACAGCTGGAGACATGCTAAATTAAGTTCCCTGCAAAATATTGTGGTCTAGGACCCCTTCAATGTTGAGATATGTTAATTTTCATTTTGATCTGGATCGTCCTATTTATAGATTTGCCAACAGAGGTAGCGTTGACGCAAGGGAAATAACTCCGCGTCTTTGTTTACATCCAAAGTTTTTGAGACTCTAAAACAAGCTGTAAGGCATGTATATGGTCCGCGCATGGCGACATATCGTCATTACATGGTCTTATGGTGCGTTTGACATCGATTATGGGCAAACTACACTTTGTAAACACGGGAGCGCGTACATATGCCTTTAAAAGAGTGACTTGCTGAAACAAACGTTCAAAATTTGATACCATTGATACCATATTAGGCGTTCCAAAGTTGGAGAGCAGGACATTTTTCAGAATGCTTCCTTAAAACTATAATTACAACTGCAAACTGATATTTCTTTCTGTGAGCGATCTCTTTTTGTCAAGTGCAAGTTATAAAATTCACAATGTGGTCTGCTGGCTATATTTATGAAAGTATTGAAACACATCGACACACAAAACTCACAATGTCCTCTTCACAGTTTCTTGTGTGCAAACCATGTTTGCAAATGTTCTTCCTGATTGCCTGAGTAGTGAGAATTAATGCACTCCAAATTTAATTCAGATCGTGCCGCTATAACTCAACCCCTTTTTTTTTGGGGGGGGGGGGGGGAGGTTATGGGGCTAAAACCCAGAAATAGAATGAGCCCTTATGAGTCATATGACACACATATTTTGTACGACAGCAACAGGACAGGAAGTTGTGGCCGCAGTACTTCCTTGTTTTAATATTTAACAACTGAATTAAACCCGATTAAATGTTTCTGTGAAGGCGATTAAATCAAACTTACAAAATTTCATAAAGTGGACACCCCTTTACAACTTAATACAAGTCACGTCCCCCCTCATATTTGAGACCTTGTTTCTCCTGATTTTCTGTTCACAGTCTCTGTAAATTTACCCCCAGTTTCAGACTCCTTCCCTTTTTAGTTTTAAGAGTCACTCTTTATTTTGTGCTTTTGCCTGTCAAAAAAGTATCCAATACAATCCAGCTGTTTGGATGTCAATTGTCACAGTCAAGTCTGAACACGATCTCTATGTTCTTTACCATCATCACCTAGAAGACGCAGGACATTTCAAGAGTTTGACAGAAAATCGGATGGAACTGGTGTTTCGTTTAACAATTATCTTTATCAATAGCACTGCTGCTCTTGCGCTCGCTTATTTTACTTTTTACTTTTAGCTCAAATAAACAGACATCAACAAAACTGCACTGTTTTATTTCTAGATAAGCACAAATATACCCTTTATAAATAACCTTAGTAACTGTATTTAAACCATCAAGCGAGAAAAACAGACGCCTGAATAGTGTATGTAAACAAAGGGCACACAAATTTATGTTTGCTGCTTGCTACGTTGTCAACAGAAGTTACGAAACGTTCACTCGAAACTGTGTCTGACAAGAGCGAACGTCATTCCGTCTGTTCCAGTATATTCGCCATGAAGTAAATGAGTAGATCAAACACATAACATCATGCAAATTACTTACCCAAAATAACGGGATACTTCGGTTGTTTAGCAGATGAAAGGCAAAATAATTGTAGTGCAAGTAGAACCACAATGACCCTCGTCGCCATCGTCATAATTTCTTGTGGGTAGGGTCTGATTGGCTAACGAAATGTCTTTGTCTTTTTACCCAAATTAGCCACAACCTGTCAAGTCTGGGTTTTTTATGTCACTTGCCAACTTGAAAGAGAGAAAAAGAAGAAGAAAAGTGCCAACCTTAAAGACACTGTAATGATCACAAACCCAGAAAAGCATGCATGAAGAGACAAATAAATGAATGAGTAAATGAAAGAAGAAAACGGCAAACTGCCAATGGTGAGGGAAAACTCAGTGACGACCGGTTCAGTAACACTGACGAAATCGGTCCTCAGGATTTGAATGTTAAAAAAGGTTTAAGACTACGGTACAAAAATAATGTAAACTAGTTCAGAAATAGGTATACAGACGTTTCGCACTTTCGCCGTTTCGCACTTTGACGATTCGCACTTGTGCGAATCGTCACAAGGAAAAAGTTCGAACCGTCAGCATCAGGTGCGAATCGTCATAGTGATAGGTGCGAATCGTCACAAGGAAAAAGTTCGAATCGTCAGCATAATAAGGTGCGAATCGTCATAGTCATAGGTGAGCGATTTTGGTGTTGTTGTTGGGCGCAAAGTAAGAATCCGGGGCAGAGTTGGAATAATCGGGATTTCCCGAAACCTCATTTGATTTCCAACAAAGCGCCGCATTTCCGGAAACGAGCTGCCTCGTTCTAGAAATGGCAACCCTTCGACTGGCACAAAAAAGTAGGCCTATACCCTTTTCACAGGTCATGAATAAGGTATATGTGAAAAAGCAAGGTCTTCTACAGGGGAAATCTTGGGGTGGGGGGGGGGGGGGGTGGGGGCATTACACTGTGTAACAATTCTCTCAGTGACACTCAGCGCATGCAGCTAGCTTGTTGCTGCTGTCTCGATCTATTTTGAACACAATGATTTTTTTTTCTCAGAGTAGAGTGTTAGTTTGTTACAACAGGCTGAAATCATCTTTAATTTGAATCAACATTTTGCAACAATCAATCACATCAATATAGCGCACAGACTTACACATCACGTTCAGTTCAAGAGCCGAGAGAGAGAGAGAGAGAGAGACAATGACAATGACAATGACAGAGAGAGAGAGAGAGAGAGAGACAGAGACAGACAGAGACTGAGAGACTGAGAGAGAGAGAGAGAGAATTGCATGGCTTGTTGTGACAGGTGTCATGTTGATACAATGTTGCCATTGTATCATGGAAAACAAATTGATGAGGCTTGGTGTCGCAAGGTCGTGTTAACGAAACGTCAAAAATGACGTCAAAATAGCAGAATGCTAAAGCCCGCATGCGATCATACTGGAAAATCACCTACGCACACCAGATCCGCTCTTTGCCGGCTCACATATATATTTGAGGCCAGTACTATCACAGGGCCGCCCAACTCATGTCCCAAAATAGGTCATAGCTACCTGAGAGGACGTAAACTCCACCCCCTTAGTTTCTGAATAATCATAACCATGAAGCAAAGATCATTGCTGTCGTTTCTGCCTCCAAGAGGTCAGAAAAGCCCCTAATTGTCAGACACTGAAACTGAAAGTGCTTCACGGCCTAGTAGGCTACGTCAACCGCCTGATGATGCTACGATGGCATAGCAAGTCACTCGGTGATTTTGACATCGGCTCTGCGCGTCAACACTTTTTTGACAACCAGGGGGGGGGAATAACCCGAATTTATTCCACAGAAAACGTCTGCGTGTCGATGGCATTGATAAACATTGATTTAGTCAATGTTTGCATTTGACTGGTTGCATTGGCAGGTTGATTTTCGTGAGAGCATTGTGCCGCTCATGATGTCATACCGGTTTGAAAGATATCTAGCGCGATCACTGAATATAAATATAAGCTCTTTACAAATTTAAAACTAAAAATAAATATTGACAAGGAACTTAGTCGATAAATATCGACAGGGGGCCGACAAATGGTTTAAATGGGAAATGTGTGTATATGGGTGTGGGTTTGAAACAAACAAACAAACCAACCCATGTGAACCCCGGGCCGCAGGCCTTCGATGTAGTGATTGAAAAAAAAGGATGTTCTCAAATGGTTCAATTCTCATTTGGTCTGATTCTCAAATGGTACCGGTATACTCCCCCCCCCCCCCCTGGCCGCAGGCCTAGGAGTAAAATTTTATAGACACTGACCTTCTTCCCAGGGGTCATTGACCCAGTTTTAGCTATGAGAGGTGGTTCGCCCAGAGGCTGTAGAGTATACTGGGGCGGTCTCTTTGATGTCTTGAGAGGAAACTTGGCCAGGGTAGTACATGCACCAGAACTGGTGGACACCAAGGACAAACATGAAATCGAAGCAGTTTGCTTTCAGAGGGAACGGTCGTCAGCAACTCAAACTTCTCTGTTTTCTTTTTTTTTTAAATCTGACTTTCTTTGTGGCCCCCTGACTCCGCCCCCCTCCCTCTATAAGGACCCCCCTCCACAAGGACCGATTTTTGTCAACATTTTAAAGGTCGCTAGAGAGGGGTTCCACTGTATGACCTAACCGCTACTGGCAGACGGCCTCAATCTTCACGCGCAAAGACGAGATTAATAGGTGCTCGGTTTTGGTATTTTGAATTACATTACATTAAACCTTTGTTGGGTTTCATGGTCATGGCAACAGCCATAATAATATTACATGATGTATAATATCATATTTCAGCATATGTGAATTACATGTCATCATACTAAACTGTCATACATTTTTATTCCTACATTATTCTGATTGATCACAACCAAACCTACTATCATTGGACACATCCAAATGCAAGCGCCTGTTCTTGACAATTTAGATCAGTGCAATTTCCTGGGTCGGGCTTTGCCACAGACACTCACGGTTTGGCCTGTAGGTAAAATGTACAATGTATTTTCTGATTTGTGCACAAAAGCTTTTTTTCTTTTTTCTTTTTTTTAACATAACAATGTTTAATGTCACTGTATGTTTAAAAGACCATGGTCATATTTGTAAAAAAAATGTTAAATTAGAAAATAAATAACATTTTGGTTCATGATTTTTCCTACACCTGTGCTAAAGATAAGAAATAAAAATGTCGGGTATATAAGTCACTCAAATACAGCTAGGTATGAATGGCTCGGTTTGAGTTTGTTGCAGTTGACCCTGCACAAAGCGACATATCATGTTTTTGTTGAACAATTTTGACGTCACCCCTCCCATAGGGTGACGTATTTCACAACTTCCTGTGTTACACAAACTCTGTGATGACCAATTTTGACGTCACCCCTCCCATAGGGTGACGGATTTCACAACTTTCTACAGATGAACAATTTTGACGTCACCCCTCCCATAGGGTGACGGATGTCACAACTTCCTGTGTACACAAACTGATGACGTATTTCACAACAAAATGGCGCTGCCCATGGTCAACCTCGAAACTATCCGTATAGAATGGGGGCGTCCTCGCCCCCATAAAAAACAACAACATGCAATTTCCCCAACTGGCCAAGTAGCTAAAATTATCAAGCCAATCATCCTCACTAACACTCCCTCAGCCTGCTCAAGTTAGAAATTGCACAATCACTCATGAACGCGCCACCCTTCCTTTCAAGCGTCTCTCCTATCGGCAGTATTTTTTGTGAAGGCATGCAGTGAGTGGCGACTCAGTGCGCTATCTGTATTGGGTGAGCGCGCTAGGCGAAAAATAACAGACCAGTAT
>NC_090245.1:41634595-41664595 GCF_037325665.1 Littorina saxatilis | reverse complement strand
AAATGAAGACTAGCGGGTTGTAGTCACAATCGAAACTCGTCATGCTAGACGCATTATATCGACTAATGTTAAGTACTTTCCGAAACTGTCTATGTAAAGTTTCCGATTGCAGCTCTCTTCTTGTGAACAGCAATGGTTGCTGCGACTTCTGATAAGACAATGCGGAGAAGTATTCAGGGGGTGCGACTAGGTGGCCGATTGTGTGAAGTCCTTTGGTCATTTCACTTGTTACTGGAAACTGGGCTCTGCAAAATATTACAAAATAAATTTTAGAAAAAACTAAACAATGAGCGGTGTCACATTTTTGTGCTTGTTTACTTCATTGTAACCCTTTTCTTATTTTTGGTTTGCTTCCGTGGTCACTTTTCCTTTTTATTTAGCTATATTTTACCCTAAATGTTCTCCCAACGGACTCTCGATTTATATGGAAAATATTTCTTCGTTATTGTGGTTTCTTCGTCTTGGCGGGGTTCGTATCGTGTGTGTTTGTTTGCTTTTCATACTATTTGCCTCGACAGCAACCAAATTGCTTTTTTTGCGTTACTTTAGATTTTTATGCAACGCAGTCAAAAATATGTTCCCCTTTGATTGACTGACTGCATGAGAAGTAGTAAGTAAATGAGAGAGAGAGAGAGAGAGAGAGAGAGAGAGAGAGAGAGAGAGAGAGAGAGAGAGAGAGAGAGAGAGAGAGAGAGAGAGAGAACAAGTGTGTGTCTGTATGTATA
Organism: Littorina saxatilis; assembly: GCF_037325665.1. Classification (NCBI taxonomy): domain Eukaryota; kingdom Metazoa; phylum Mollusca; class Gastropoda; order Littorinimorpha; family Littorinidae; genus Littorina; species Littorina saxatilis. Next base: position 41,663,870 of record NC_090245.1, on the reverse strand, counting down.
CATGTGTGTGTGTGTGTGTGTGTGTGTGTGTGTGTGTGTGTACCTGTACATTTGCAACAGCTATCCTCTTCCGCCGTTGGCCTTTCTGTGGGGTGTCTTCCGGGGTCCTCTTTGTTCCTTGTCTTCTGGCGATCTCAAATGACCTCGCAAGGACATGGTCAGGGATAAGACACAAGTCTTCTATTGGCGCTGAACCCCAGGTGGAAGCCTCTGTTGTAGAAAATAAAGGAGGACCTTGCATCATAGGAAGATTGGACGAGTGCTGACCGGCTGTGAAGAGGTATGCTATTTGCCAGTTGATCATGTTCACAATCAGTGAGAGCGCTTCCTTTGGTGGCATCCATTGCTGGGGATTATTTACTGTTGCTTGCCTGGGGCGCTTGGTGCTGTACTGTCTCACCTCTTCAAAAGAAAGTTTCGACAAATCGAACTGGGTAGGGCAATACAGGGACATGAGGAGTTTAAGATACACATCCTCCTTGATGTTTCCTGTGACAAGCTTGCCAGACTGACTGGAAAATGAAAACAAACTGTGAAGAAGTCCCTGTTCCATAACAGTCTGAAGCAATTTGGAATGTGTGATGCCGTGAAACTTTGGCAGAAAGTCATTTCCACCCATGCTCAAAAGAATCGCGATTTTCAGGGCAGCATAGTGTCCAAAACGACTTTCCAGTTGTTCCACAATGGCTGTTATATTGTAGACATCGCTCATCCCCTTCGCCTTCTGAAGCATAACATGAACAGGGTGTTGAAATTTTCCGTCCGAACTTCGTGGCCATAGATTGCTGATGACAAAGAGGTGAATCACAACTGCATCGATGTCACCAGAAGTGACGACGCTCAGAACCCCTTCTCCTGGCTGCAAAGATGGCAAGAGTTCCAAGAGCCAGTCGAGCTGTGCCATCTCTGCTTCCCCCTTCCTCTGAGCGATGTGAATCATTTCAGTAGGTTTGTTTTTGAATCCTCCCTTTGTGAATTCACAGCTAAGGGGAACTGCGAACAATGGACTACATCCACAATTACTGGCATCCTGGCACTGGCATCCTCCTTTCACGTGCAGCTCACTGTCAACCATCAGCATAATGTCGTTTTTTATTTCCAGGGAGCTGATGTTGGCAGCAAGGTAGGAACTGACTGCCTGTTTTCCACTGGAGGTTGACGTGATCGATGACTTGTCGTAGGTGTTTCTGCTAATCAATTCTTCGGATACCTTCAAATGTCCGATCGACGCACTTGTGGTCTTAGGTTCTCTTCTTGTCCTTGTCGCTGCCTTCATGAGGTCAGGGGTGAAGCTGTACTTTTCCTCTACAACAACAATCTTCTTAATATCTGGGCCGAACTTTAGGCATCTCATAATGACGCTGTTCTGGGCGTAGCGAAGATACTGCAGCCCTGTGTTGGCTACAACTTTGAATTTCACGCCGGCAAATTCAATGATGATACTTGCAAGTTTATCAAAAACAGCACTGGATCCATCATGCTGGGCCAAAAAGACGAGACTTAGTTCTTGTAGAAGTTTGGCTTGCTCTTCAGATGTTTTGTTTCCTTCCATCATAGATGAAAGCAAGTGAAGTAGAGCATTTCTGATCCCTGATGCTTTCTGAGGGTCAAGTTTTTGGCATTCTGGCGTCATCACAGCTTGGCATGTGTTTCTTGCAGAAGAGAGACCGTCGATCACTTTTGACTGTTTTCTTACCAAAGCTTTTCTTTTTTTCTCTTTTTTCTCAGAAGTTGAAGTAGCCACCGGAATTTTTGATGTCATTCTCTTGATTGTGACCCCCTTTCCAGATTTCACTTTGGACACAAGCTCTTTTGGACCCTTGATTTGGTTGACGTCTCCACCATCTCCCCTTGACATGTCCATCATCTTTTCTTTGATGAGAAACTTCCGAATCAGATACTCTCCTGAATCTTTTGAATGTGTATCAAGACATGCCAGAGGCAGTGGCGTCCGTGTCTTAGCATAAACGTTGTGTGGGACTTCCTCGGGGGGGTCCGCCTGTCCTCAGGATCAGGTTAGCAGTCGGTATGACAAAGTCAAGGTCCTTTTGGGTTGTCTTCCATGTCACCTCAGCAATCTCTTCATTATCAGCTCGTTCAGCATCCACACTGTCAAGAACTGGTTGGCTTTGATTGAGCATGCCCATGGCTTCCATTTCCTCAAATTTGTCTACGAGTGACAGGCGTGGAAGCACTGAGTCGACGGTAGATCTTGAACGGAATCCTTTCAGCGCTGCCTGAAAAGAAAAGCGCAATTGTTTAAATTGTCTATTTGTTTGTTTCGTTTCTAGAAAATGGTATTTTTAAGTAACATTTCTAGTTGATCACTGCCCTTTTTTCACTTCTTACATGCAGTCTTCAAATTCAGGTTAAATTCCGTTGCAATATGTTTCTGTGCGAACTAAAATACCAGTATTAGCTGTGGTGAGTATGTTATTTAAAAAAGGAGAAGAATTAACGTCGCTGAATGCCACTCATAAAAATAAATCTGATCATGCACAAAGAGCACCAGATATGTGGTATGTGACCATGTTGAAATGAAGGCTGATCGCACTCGATTCACTAGTTTAACATACTGCCAAGATCTGAGAAGGTAAAAGGGAGTGTGTAAACTTGAAGTACCATGGTACCACGCAGGTGGTTTAATGAATACTTCTCCTACCTTGTGCTCCATTTCCCGTTGAGAATCAAGAGCGAAGTTCCTCTTGCTGTCCTTGAAGGGCGTACTGAAAAGGGTCTCCTTCATCTTCTGGTGGAAGAAACCTGCACTGTGGTGTTCAACCAGGAGCTGAGTGCAGAAGCCGGCGTAAGACGAAGCCCCGTTGACAAAGGAAAACGCCAAAGATGACTTGACGGCAGCAAGAAGCAGGCGGTAGCCATCCGGTCCACCAATCTTTTCTGCTAGTGCAATCGCAAGAATTTCTAATGCATGATGCAAAATGTCACAGTGAAGGGCAAAAGTAGCGTTTGTCCTTTGACCTGTTTCCATAAAGTCCTCCAATTTCTCAAGCCAGGATGGTTCAAGCTTTCCGTCGTCTAAGGACTTTGAACATTTGGCTGCATCCTCTGGGCTGAGACTTCTGTGGAACGTGAGGAAGAAGGCAGTCTGTAGAGCAAGGGCCAATCTTTTTACGAACGTGGTGGCAGATTCGATGTTTTCCGGTCGCACTATCTTTTTCAAGTCGGTTTCCTCACTGTCGTGAAGAAACCTTGTCAGTGAAGACAGACCGGCGTCCTTGTAAGCACTCAGCAAATTGACGATTTTTGACTTCCGCAGGTGTAACAGCGGGAACTCTGGGAGAAATATCTGGAACATGCTGTTTTCCTTCATGAGGCGGAACAGGTTTGCCGCTATTTTGTGGTCGGGTGCCAAAATGATGCGGCTTTCATCTCGCCCAGGGAACTTCTTATGCTTTCCTGCGAAAAAGAAACATGTGTGATGTTTATTTCAGTCAAATACAGATACACAGCTGCTTTTTGGAGAAAAAAAATCTTATCAATTCGAAATGTGGCTGCACATGTATGAAACATTTTGTTACGTTGGACAAGAAGTGACCTTTAGATGCGACGTGTGTGTGTGTGTGTGTGTGTGTGTGTGTGTGTGTGTGTGTGTGTGTGTGTGTGTGTGTGTGTGTGTGTGTGTGTGTGTGTGTGTTAGAGACCAATAGGAAGAAAAATAAGGGAGAGAGAGAGAGAGGGAGGTGTGGGTAGAGAGAGCACTTATTGTAGGTAGATCTTACCCGTTTTTACTAAGATGTCCGTCAAAATTTCACGAAGTTTCATCAGATCATCATCACGTCCAGTGTAGGGGGGCGGATGTCGACTGATGAGTGGGGGTGGACAGTACACGCGAAATCCCATGGAATTGTGGTCTGACTCATCTCCATTTCCTGGGGAAAAATAGTATCAACTAAGTACTCTGTGCAATGCGGAAGCTTTGTTTTACATACAAGATTATTTCACGATGTTTTGGAACCCAAGTAAAGGTGCGGAAAAGGTTATCGAGTTAAACAAAACAAAATCCAGATGTTAGTGACTTTTACTGATAATGATCCCAACCCTGCAATTCTGTATTACATAAAAAGACATTTACAAACGAAAAACAACAAGCTTAAGTCAACAGATATATACCAAAGTAAGCGGACGTTGTACGTTTGACTGACAGGAACACACATACATTTTGAACAAGTGAAAAAAGACAGGGATGGTTGGGTCTGTGGGTGCAGGGGATGTGTCTGGGTTGAGATCGGACTTAAATTGCTTAACTAAGCTTTGCATCTCGAAACACATCTTTAATGTATTGACATACAGACGTGACGTGATAATGTGCTTACCTGACGAAGCTTGACTGTTAACTTCTGTTGTGAGCGGATGACTGTCCTGCACGGAGAGGTTCGCAAAACTGGTGTCCAGGTACCCCTCTTCAGTGTCTGGATCCTGGATATCATCTGCATTGATGACAGCGGGTGTATCATCAGAAGAAAACTCCTCAATCCCCGAGATGTCAAGCGAGTGGGTGTTTTCATCGTCACTGCTGATTTCGCTGAGAGCTGGCTCAACCGTTCGTGCCAAGCTGCCTTTGACCTTGTCCCATACTGCAGCGATTCCATGGGCAAAACTTCTCTTGAACTTTTTAAACTGGAATGACTCTTCATGCGATGGGTTGAGCAGACAGGGACTAACATCATCTGGGGTGAGGGTCACTGGTTCCATGCATACACACTTTTGACCGGGAAGACCGTCGCAGTCAGGATTGTGCCACGAGTTGATTGTCTCCGCATCTCGAGGAAGTCCTTTTATTGAGACAGGCAGCATGCACACCTGGGACGACCTTGCCACGCCTCTGCTCGGGTCTGAGTGAAATGTTAATCTGACCAGATTGTCAACAAGCACAATAATGTGGCAGTCACGAAGGCTGAGCGACCGGTGTACATGTCCGGCGGTCGACTTGTATTCCAGCTCAAACCGCCTCTTGAATGTGTTGTAGTAACACCGGTTTTCAGAAGCCTCTTTCTTGAGACGTCGCTCTGCCTCTGAAAAGCTTAGTGTCACTCCAGCTTGATTGGTGATAGCAAAGACCGTCTTGACACTGTGGTAAGTGTAAGAGAGGTAGTCGGTGAATAGCCCTTGCAATATACCGGAATAATGGTAGTCATACAGGTTCAGATGAGTGTGAAACAGGTAATACATCCGCTGTAGTTTCCGTCTAATGTACCTTTCCTTTTGATCTCATGTCGAGACATAGCTTTGATTGACGAAAGCCTCGTAGAAAAGCTGAAACTCCAACGGTACGTTGTAAATCCACTCTTTCACCACATCAAGATGCTTCCAGCCCAGGGGACCAGAATCACATGTAACTGTAAGACTGCATACATGACAAAGATCTTCGTGACTATCGTCGTTGTGGTCTCCATTGCCGTAACGATCTACAACTACAGTTCTGGCTCGCAGATAGCCAAGACTAATATGATCTTGTAGACTAAATGATAGAAACTCGCCGCAACTCGTAAACCTTTCAAAGGTCCCACTTTCAAAGACATGAATTTCATGACAGAAGTCACCATGGCGTGAAATTTCACTTTTGATCAGATGCACCACATCGTCCAAGCAAGGGTCGGCACCCTCCCTCAGTTCTTCTTGGAACTCTAGAAACACATGAATCCCCTTTTCATTCCCGCAGTGAGTTACAGCACAGTCACCACAATACACCTTTACGTTTAGATGTAGTGCGGACAGATTTGTAAGAATATCATCTTGGAGTACTGCTTGAAAATGAAGACGGTTGGCGTAGATCTGGATACCTTCGCGCTGTTTTGCAAGGTTCTGTCGGGATTTTTCTCTTTGGAGGACGACGGCGATAGTGTTATTCCATTCCTTCTGTTTTCTAACAAGAGAGAGGCACACCTTGAAGTATTTTGTCTTTTCTCTCAAAAGTTTTTCGTATGACCATTTTTCACAATCTGGAAATTCCTTTTGGAAATGCCATTCAAAGAGCTTGATTCTTGACCAGGAAAGTTCATCGTATTGCGTTCTATATTGATGTTGCAGGGTTTTTAGTTCAGATTCTTCGGTCGATGTATTCGATAATATGAACTTCTCAACTTCCTGTAAATGAATGTTTGTAGCTGCGATCTGCTGGTACAAGTCTGCGAAATTCTCAAAAGTTTCTTGCTGTGCAGGTAGAGAGGAATTCAGTACAAAAAACTCAACTTCACTGGCGATCGTCCCACAGATGACGAAGTTTTGACTATGTTTGAATATGAAAGAAAGAACTGCGCAAAAGAGAACGTAATTTCTATCACCTTCCCTCAGAAGTGCATTTCGTGTTCTAAATGAAAATAATATGTTGTCTTTTCTTTGTAACACAGAGTCCGTTTGATGACGATGACTTTTTATAAGCAAATAAAATTCTTCAAAATCAATCCATGTGCCACTTGCATTGTTTATGAAGTTAATGTTATGTAGACTAGGTATATTTTGAAGTGATGCCATCCTCGTGAATGTACGTGTACCTGAAAAAATACAAAAAAACATTTGGAGATACGGAACACCCATATCCGTTCAGTTTATATAACGTATCCACCATAAACGTTACAAAAAATGTAAGGTTGAACAGTAAATTTCCCTTTGGTAGGAATGGTGTAACACTCAATGTATGCAAGATAGCCTGTTCAGGATTGATAATGGATTTGACATTTCCCCGTATCTAAATGTTACCGAAGTGTGTCTATTTAGATATGTGTCATATTTATAATAATACTATAGGTTTTGTCACGTGACGGTTGTTAAAACTGGTACCAGAAGATTGCAGAACACTTGCATACATCACGCAAGCACGCACGCACGAACGAACGCAGGCAGACACGCACACATACACACGCAACCCCCCCCACACACACACACACACACAAATACACAAACACACACATGCACTCGGCTTCAGGCTGCGTATTTAGGAATTGACTTACCAGCATCGTTGTTTCTGTGTATGTTGCAAACTTCGTGTCATGGGCACTCGTTAGACGAACAAATCCTGGTCGATGAACAGCAGAAAAGTTTAGCGTACTTTCCGAACAAATTTGAAACACGTAATGTACGCACGCTTGTCCAAACAGATTAAACCGGCGAAGGAATACACATCATTCTTAGGTTTGCTTTCAGCAACTTTCTAGTCACACTTCACATACACATATATATATCCCAACTTTGATACATATGTTGACACAATGTACAACATGGCGACGTTCACTTTGTCACAAAGGGAAATGAAATATACAAAGTCACAGTGAAGAATATTGATAACGCGTTCCTTAGCATTTACACCGACACTGACAAATGCACAAAGAAATCTGCATCTGATCCCAGACCTTTACTTCAGCCTGTCTGATGTGTAGTACATCTTTATATAAATTCCCTCTGCACATGCCACGGCTTCGGGAGTTGCATAATCTTTCCTCCGCATGTGTTGGTCATTGATCAGTACCATCAAATGAAAGATGTTCCAGATAATGTATTATACACTGGCACGCCCATGGCTCTCTTGCCAGCACTTGGAGGTGTCAAGCCCCCAAAGTAGATTGTATCAGCGTTAATGAGCATACCGGATTTGAATGTGTGTGTGTGTGTGTGTGTGTGTGTGTGTGTGTGTGTGTGTGTGTTGTTGTTGTTGTTTTTGTTGTTGTTGTTGTATTTTGTGTAGGCGTTGTTAATGATGGGGGGGGGGGGGTTGATTGTGTGTGCGTGCCTTTGGTTTAAACAAGATTATATTCCGAAGATACAGGCTGGCATGTATAGTACGATACAAACATGTGTGACCACACAACAAGCTAAGCTTACACTTAAAGCCTACACTTATACATAATTATGTACATCTAGAAAGGAATTGTTTTTCATGTTCTGTCAAGGTCATAAAATCGCTTATACCCTTAGTAGGAATGTAAGACAAAGTAAAGAATACCCCCACAAAATCCGAGGAGGTATATGAGGATGGGATAGGGGTATGACTTTAAATTACAACAGTATCGGGGAGCGTGTCTTTAGTGCGTGCACGTGCTTCTGACACTGAGATTATGCTTTAAATGTCTTCGTGTTTGTATGAGTGTTCATCACGATACAACAAAAAAGCATTAAAACTTAGCGATGTTAAAAATAAAACAACCCCATGTTTATCCTTGCATGAGAGTGTCACTAATTCTGCAAACACATCGCCTCGCTGTTCAGACAATTTGGCAGGGTAATAGGCCTAGATGCTATCTTTCCGAAAGTAATAACTAAAGACATTGTGAGAAGGTACACCAACACCCCAGGTGTCGTGGTGATGCCATAGGAACTATAACCCGCTTTTTCCGACACTAATCTGATTGTCTACCCGCAGGAAGCATGCATGTATCCCCTGCACTGGGAGTGGGTGGGAGAGCTTTATTGCTTAGGTGAGCTTTGTAGGAAACTATCTGTACCCCCCAGTCTGCAAACACATCGCCTTCTAAACACTACTTCTTGGATTTAGTTTTGTCGTGTGTGAAAATATTTACCAACGAAAGCAAAATAACTGAGCAGTCTATAATTATTTCTTTCAGACAGAGCTCATTCCTTTCAACCTCTCATTGTTTCCAATTATAACTTCAAAATTGTGATCGAAATTCGGCTTTCCGTTCATGCTGCTGCTGATTTCGTGTGTGTATCTGCATGTATCGCATTTACTGAAAAGTTGCTGAGATGTATGATTTCTCATTTACACGGCCCAGTGTGTAAGGAAAACATTGAATACATTGACCTTTTTCACGACAGACAGATAACTACAGCCTTTACTTGTATGTAGATTGATGTTTTCCCTTTTTATATTCCTTTTAAAATTGATAAATATTTTTTAAACCCTTCTCGGAACAGCTTTCGCTATTCATGTCCACCCACAGGCGCCGGACTATTCTTAATAACAAGCGACTGCTCAAAGACCAACAGCAGACAATGATGAACTCGAACTGCCTGGAATCTGTGTTGCCTGTATCATTGCAACTCGCCTGCTAGATCACATTTCTGTATTTGTCATGTAAATTCTTACAACCCCGGATACAAAAACTATTCTTGTTCACCTATTTCGTCTCCTGTCTACCCCTGTGCGTGTATTGTGCCTCTTGTTTTATGGACTGAGCACAGGAGCTGTGTCTTCGGCTCTCAGTGTCAAGTTACCCAAAGGCCGAGGGAAGTGTTTAACGAACCGTATCTAACACACGCATATCGTGCATTCCGAACGCGTGTACTGGAGTGACTGACAGGAGCTCAAGTTCTCCCTCCCTTAAAAATAAGGGAGTCTGCCGCGATCGCGCCTGAACTGGCCGGCGAACAAATATCTCTCGCGGGCGATCTCAAAATCTGTCACTTCTCTACTGCCCACCCAAGCCCCCCACTTTGAGAAGGACTCAGGACCAGGCTACCACCAATCAAGGCCAGACACATTGGCTAGACAGCTACCCCCCTCCGCCTCACTTGACCCTGTCATCACCCCTCCCGACTGAGTGCCACGAGCCGCTGGCGATTGCATTGATCAGCAGTCAAAGCTACCACCCTCCCCCCTCCCTCCCCCCTCCCCCCTCCCTCCCCCCCCCCTCTTTGCGCTATTCACTTCACCCCCTCTCTTATCTTATCATGCGCTGACCAATCCTATGACGGCTTACTAGTGCCAAAACCTGGGGTTACCCATTATCACGTGATAATTACTAATTAACGCTGTCAGTTACTGTTTTCACTCGTTAGTTACTCATTTTCACGGGATAATTAGTAATTTTCACGGGAAAATGACTAATATTTAGTTTTGGCACTAGCAATCCGTCAGGAAGTGAGCCAAAACTAAAATTAGTCATTAACAGGTGAAAGTTAGTAATGTTTTCGGGAAAATTAGTAATTAACACGTGAAAATGGTAATTATCCAGGGATTAATTTTCCCTTGATAATTACAATTATGAGGTTTTGGCGCTAGTAAGCCCTATGACGGCTTACTAGTGCCAAAACCTGGGGTTACCCATTCAGTATCACTTGATAATTACTAATTAACGCTGTCAGTTACTGTTTTCACCTGTTGGTTATTCATTTTCACGGGAAAATTACTAATTTTCAGTTTTGGCACTAGTAATCCGTCAGGAAGTGAGCCAAAACTAAAAATTAGTAATTAACAGGGGAAAGTTAGTAATCATTCCGGGAAAGTTAGTCATTTTTCCGGGAAATTTAGTAATAAACACGTGAAAATGGTAATTATCAAGGGAAAATTACTAATTTTCCCTTGATAATTACAATTATGAGGTTTTGGCACTAGTAAGCCGTCATACAATCCTTCAGAGACTTTCACATGTTGTAAAACAGTTTCCTCTCAGATAAAACTGAACTCGGTCATTGACCCCGGGTAAGAAGGTCAGTGTCTGGACAGGCAGCTGTGTTCAGATTGCGAGAACCGGTCATCTCAAGGCCAACCAGGGCGTTAGCAATTTTCTCCCTCCTTTCGGGCCTAACCTAGGTGGTGGGTTCAAGTGCGCGCTAATCTTTCGGATGAGACTGACGAAAAACCGAGGTCCCTTCGTGTACACTACATTGGGGTGTGCACGTTAAAGATCCCACGATTGACAAAAGGGTCTTTCCTGGCAAAATTGTAAAGGCATAGATAAAAAATGTCCACCAAAATACCCGTGTGACTTGGAATAATAGGCCGTGAAAAGTAGGATATGCGCCGAAATGGCTGCGATCTGCTGGTCGATGTGAATGCGTGATGTATTGTGTAAAAAATTCCATCTCACACGGCATAAATAGATCCCTGCGCCTTGAGTCCGAGTCTGGAGATACGCGCGCGATATAAGACTTCATATAACATAACCAGCTTTTACAATGCATCTGCCTTTGATTATTTTTTTTTTGTTTTTTATTATTATTCTCTTTATTTATATAGCGCCTTATCCGAAGTTCAAAGCGCTTTATGCCGTGTGAGATGGAAACATATCCAGAGCAAACATATTCCCCCTCTGTATTTTTCCTTTGATGTGCCTGCTATGTACCACTGATCCAGTTTCTGGGAAATGTATAGGTCATTGACTGCAGGGATACTCATTAAGACCGTTTTCTAAAATATGTTAACACCAGCTTTGCTGACCAACTTAGTACAAGTAGTGACAGTACTACTGCTGTCAATTATTTCCCTTCAACTAAGGAAGTAACAAACAAGTCGCGTAAGGCGAAATTACTACATTTAGTCAAGCTGTGGAACTCACAGAATGAAACTGAACGCACTGCATTTTTTCACAATGACCGTAGTCCGCCGCTTGTGCAAAACGGAGTGAAACTGACGAGCCTGTTCAGCGCGGTAGTGGTTTCGCTGTGCTGCATAGCACGCTTTTCTGTTCCTCTCTTCGTTTTAAGGAACCGACAAGGAATAAGGTGAAATTGTTTTTAAATCGATTTCGGAAATTTAATTTTGATCATAATTTTTATATTTTTAATTTTCAGAGCTTGTTTTTAATCCAAATATAACATATTTATATGTTTTTGGAATCAGGAAATGATGTAGAATAAGATGAACGTAAATTTGGATCGTTTTATATAAAAAAAATTATTACAATTTTCAGATTTTTAATGACCAAAGTCATTAATTATTGAAATGCAATACCGAAGTCCGGCCTTCGTCGAAGATTGCTTTACAAAAATTTCAATCAATTTGATTGAAAAATGAGGGTGTGACAGTGCCGCCTCAACTTTTACAAAAAGCCGGATATGACGTCATCAAAGGAATTTATCGACAAAATGAAAAATAAGTCCGGGGATATCATTTTCAGGAACTCTCATGTCAAATTTCATAAAGATCGGTCCAGTAGTTTACTCTGAATCGCTCTAAACACACACACGCACAAACAGACACACACACAGACACACACACACAGACACAGACACACACACACACACACACACACACACACACACACACACACATACACCACGTACCACGACCCTCGTCTCGATTCCCCCTCTATGTTAAAACATTTAGTCAAAACTTGACTAAATGTAAAAACAAGTCGCGTAAGGCGAAATTACTACATTTAGTCAAGCTGTGGAACTCACAGAATAAAACTAAACGCACTGCATTTTTTCACAGTGACCGTAGTCCGCCGCTCGTGCAAAAGGCAGTGAAATTAACGAGCCTGTTTAGCGCGGAAGTGGTTTCGCTGTGCTGCAAAGCACGCTTTTCTGTACCTCTCTTCGTTTTAACTTTCTGAGCGTGTTTTTAATCGAAACATATCATATCTATATGTTTTTGGAATCAGGAACCGACAAAGAAAAAGATGAAATTGTTTTTTAAATCGATTTCGGAAATTTTATTTTAATCATAATATTTATATTTTTAATTTTCAGAGCTTGTTTTTAATCCGAATATAACATATTTATATGTTTTTGGAATCAGAAAACGACGAAGAATAAGATGGACGTAATTTTGGATCATTTTATAAAAAAATAATTTCAATTGCAATTTTCAGATTTTTAATGACCAAAGTCATACATTAATTTTTAAGCCTCCAAGCTGAAATGCAATACCGAAGTCCGGCCTTCGTCGAAGATTGCTTGGCCAAAATTTCAATCAATTTGATTGAAAAATGAGGGTGTGACAGTGCCGCCTCAACTTTTACAAAAAGCCGGATATGACGTCATCAAAGACATTTATGGAAAAAATGAAAAACACCCAGGAACTCTCATGCAAAATGTCATAAAGATCGGTCCAGTAGTTTACTCTGAATCGCTCTACACACACACACGCACAGACAGACAGACAGACACACACACACACACACACACACACACACACACACAAAAAACACACACACACACACATACACCACGACCCTCGTCTCGATTCCCCCTCTATGTTAAAACATTTAGTCAAAACTTGACTAAATGTAAAAACGATCCAATATATATGGGATAAAGAAGAAAAGACAGACCTTCAACAATGGGATAAGGGGTGCAACTCTGCAACTCTTCTGAATCAAAAGCATAAAGATCACCTGTAAACAATTCTAGGATCAGGAAATCTAAACATCTGTTTGCTTTCATTAGGAAATAGAAATGAAATATAATGCTTTTGATTATTTATGATTTAAGCTGTGATAAATTTGGCTGGTGTGCAACTTTTATACGTCTGCTTGATCTAACAGTAATATTAATAACACACATATATATATATAGAAAAAAGAAAAAAACCAAGAAAGCAACTTTAAAAAAAAATTTATTCAGCTTTTTATACTTGGTTTTACAAAACAAAAAACATAATTTAAATTAAAAAAAATTGCTGATTTACTCTTTTGTTTAAAGTGTGTGTTTATGTGGTAAGTAAAGTTCCATAGTAAATTACTTTTCAAATTGTGTGGTAGGGGGTAACTTTCAGTGAGGTTTAGTGTGTGATTGTGTGACAGGGTGTGAATGTTGTTTTGATTTCTTGTTTCTTTGTGGCGGCTTTTATTTTAAATTCTTTATTAAAACAAGGTTAATTATCATTATATTGAAATATAGCATTTTAGTCATCAAGTTTTGTGTGTGTTTGTGGTAGTTATTAGTAGTGCAAATCCACATGTATGCATAATAAGTATGAATAATAAGAATAAGAATAAGAATAATAAGAATATAGTTTATTGTCATGAAACCATTTAGGTTTATAAGACACATACATGTACATAAACAACAACATAAATCATTATGTTTTTTTAAGAAAACAATTGTATACGAACTTCCCCAACATGAATTGTAGATTGTCTTCCAACAACAGTTGACTGGGCATAGTATAAACAGGTATACTTTTATTGACCTGTTTCATTAATTGTTCTCTAAAATGTTTATATTCAATACATGTATCTAGCATATGTAATTCATTTTCTATTACTCCACAACGTTGACATAATCTGTTTTCTTTTGGCGTATTATCATATCGGCCTTTTTCAATCTTCAAGTCATGTGCACTTATTCTAAGTTTACACAATGCCTGTTTGTATTTAAAATCAATATCATTGGTTAAGTATGAAGCAGTTTCATATTCCTTTGTTACAATCCTGTAAAATTCTAATTTGGAAGAACTGTTTACTTTTTCTGTCCAAAATTGCATATATTTTCCTTCTAACTTCTGCAATATAACATGTTTCAATCTTTTTCCACTAAAGGTAAACTGATTTTTCCAAACGTGATCTAATCCTAAAGTGTGTAGTATTTGTTTCACAAACGATATCCATGGGTTGTTATCATGTGCAACATTATACATGTGGTCATATAACATACTTAAGTGAGATGTTTTTGGGCGTTCTAATATGTGTATCCAGTAAGAAATGACCTGACAAATTATCTTTAAGGTAATTGGATATCTTCCTAATTCGCCTAACACTGGCAATACCACAGCCTTTTTATGTACACCAAGAAACTGTCTACAAAACTTCGAATGTAACATTTCATGACTGAATTTATTAGACAGACATTCCTTAAATAAATCGTTGAGATCTAGTTCTTTCTTTCCCTTCAACCTATGTGGGAACCAAATTTCTGCTGCGTATGTTGATATTGGCATAATCAAACTATCATAAAGTTGTGATATAATATCGAAATTAATATCAGTCCTTCTAAATGTTCGACGAAGTGTATGAAGCGCTTTGTTTGCTTGTTTACTCAAATGATCTTGAGCTCTAATAAAATGTCCACGCTTGTGTAAAATTACTCCCAAATATTTATACTCTTCAGCCGTTTCTATAATATCCTCTCCAAAACGAAAGGAAATGTGCACCTTAGGGTTCACTTTAGAAAAAACCACTACTTTCGTTTTAGTTTTATTTATTTTCATTCCCCATTTATTGCAGTATTAATTAAGATGAATGTACGTCTTTTTATATTTAGTCAAGTTTTGACTAAATATTTTAACATCGAGGGGGAATCGAAACGAGGGTCGTGGTGTATGTGCGTGTGTCTGTCTGTCTGTCTGTCTGTGTGTGTGTGTAGAGCGATTCAGACTAAACTACTAGACCGATCTTTATGAAATTTGACATGAGAGTTCCTGGGTATGAAATCCCCGAACGTTTTTTTCATTTTTTTGATAAATGTCTTTGATGACGTCATATCCGGCTTTTCGTGAAAGTTGAGGCGGCACTGTCACGCCCTCATTTTTCAACCAAATTAATTGAAATTTTGGTCAAGTAATCTTCGACGAAGCCCGGACTTCGGTATTGCATTTCAGCTTGGTGGCTTAAAAATTAATTAATGACTTTGGTCATTAAAAATCTGAAAATTGTAAAAAAAAAAAAAAATTATAAAACGATCCAAATTTACGTTTATCTTATTCTCCATCATTTGCTGATTCCAATAACATATAAATATGTTATATTCGGATTAAAACCAAGCTCTGAAAATTAAATATATAAAAATTATTATCAAAATTAAATTGTCCAAATCAATTTAAAAACACTTTCATCTTATTCCTTGTCGGTTCTTGATTCCAAAAACATATAGATATGATATGTTTGGATTAAAAACACGCTCAGAAAGTTAAAACAAAGAGAGGTACAGAAACGCGTGCTATCCTTCTTAGCGCAACTACTACCCCGCTCTTCTTGTCAATTTCACTGCCTTTGCCATGAGCTGTGGACTGACGATGCTACGAGTATACGGTCTTGCTGAAAAATGGCATTGCGTTCAGTTTCATTCTGTGAGTTCGACAGCTACTTGACTAAATATTGTATTTTCGCCTTACGCGACTTGTTTGTGTATGTGGTTAGCACGCGACGAGCCACTGGGGCAGTTGTAAGAAATCCCGGCCGGTTGGGGGCCGGTTGGGGATTTTGGGGGGCCGGTTCAATTTTTGACTTACCGGTAGCAAAAAAAGTTAAGGTACACTGACCCCTGGTCACGTTGCTCAGGTTGCCAGTGTGCGCAGTGTCGCACGCTTGAGCTCCGCCACTACCGCCGCCCGCTCCGGCTGATCGCGAAAGTTTATCAAAGGACCAACTGTCTCGTTCTGTCACAGCTCATCAGTGTGCAAACTTGAAAGACTGAAATCATGACTCTCCGCAGATCGTGTTCATTCATGTTGCACCATTTCTCTGTCCTCTCGAGCATCTCAGTATCATCATGCCATCTGGTCCAGAAAAGAGTCACTGAAGTTGAACCGTTCATATGTTGGGCCGGTGTTGTATGTGACCGGGAAAAGCGAATTATCTCTTTTTACATTTCAAATTAGACCATGCATTGAGGCGCGGGTGGTGGTGGTGTGTGTGTGTGTGTTTGTCAGTGTGTATGTGTGTTTGTCAGTGTGTATGTGTGTGTGTGTACATGTGTGTGTGTGTGTGTGTGTGTGTGTGTGTGTGTGTGTGTGTGACGTGTGTGTGCATGTGTGTGTTCAGCAATTCCAGGAAAGCTACCGGACAGAAGTGTCTCGACATTGACGCGCTATTCGTTATCAATTTTTGAATTAAAAAAATACAAATATGTTATACTTACTCTGAAAATGTGCTCAGAATGAAATAAAATTGGATTTTGTAAAATTATGTATTATTATGTTGGCACGCTTCGCCGAGACAAGCTCGGACCCGTCTTGGTTTACAGGTATTGGCTAGCCAGGTTTTAGTACGGTCTCGTGACGATGTTGTGCCCAGGTGTTCTGTGTGAATCTGTTAGTTTCAGGCCGAAAGATTGACTAAATGTTTCGATATCGCTTGCCTGTAGGACAGGAACATTCTTCTTCATCGACGCCACATATTTTTTCCAGTATGTCAGATTAATTAAGTTAGATGGAGATAATACAACTGAAGCGGTCGGTTGTGCCGCGCACGCGCAGTGACCGAATGAGAAAACTGCAGGTGAAACTTCAGATCGCTACCCCGGACCCTGAACTTGTGGACACTACTATCGACTTGTGAAGTAAAACGTACAGATGTCAGTGATTACGACCCGATACTGATGCCAATTACATCTCAACTTGAGTGGTTCTTGAAAGTTATAGCGTGCTTGTACCGTCCCATGGGTCTAACTCAATGTCAATTTCGTGCATCGGTGTAGGTCTATAGCACCCGGTTCGTCGTGTGTTCACCTTACTCGGTCATCCAAATATTTACTTAAACAAGAAATTCCTCCGATAGGAAAAACACCCCCGTTGGTCAAAGGGAAATAACCATTCTCACTGCCACCAACTGAGAAGGTTATTTCCCTTTGACCATTAATATGTCAGTCTTAATCTTAATCCAGCAATAACTCCCTAACCGTGTGTTTGACTGGTCCCAATTTTTGTAAGGACCGTCTCAGGAATGTATAGAACCTGTTCACCAAGTTTGGTGACGATCGGTCCGTTCATTCTTGAGATCTATATGCGAACACAAACACACAAACACACAAACACACAAACACACAAACAAACAAACACATCCAGTGAAACCTATACACACCCCTATACCGGGGGTGTAATTACCTACCTACAAGTTAATATATGTCACAGTTTTACCGATCAGTGCTGAGGAAATAAGTTTGAAAAATCCCTACAAATACTCGTACTCCTCATTATGGGATACTCTTCCTCAGCAGTTTCCATGATTATTGTGACGAACAGCACAGCAAAACAACAACGGATTTTGACGTCACCATGATCATTATCATGATCATCATAATGACTTGATGATGATGATGATCATCAGCATCAGCAGCTGCAGATGCAGCGGCCCGAACACACACACACACACACACACACACACACACACACACACACACACACACAGAGGCAGCTAGCAACGTTTTTATATTTAGTCAAGTTTTGACTAAATATTTTAACATCGAGGGGGAATCGAAACGAGGGTATGGTGTATGTGCGTGTGTCTGTGTGTGTGTCTGTGTGTGTGTGTAGAGCGATTCAGACTAAACTACTGGACCGATCTTTATGAAATTTGACATGAGAGTTCCTGGGTATGAAATCCCCGAACGTTTTTTTCATTTTTTTGATAAATGTCTTTGATGACGTCATATCCGGCTTTTCGTGAAAGTTGAGGCGGCACTGTCACGCCCTCATTTTTCAACCAAATTGGTTGAAATTTTGGTCAAGTAATCTTCGACGAAGCCCGGGGTTCGGTATTGCATTTCAGCTTGGTGGCTTAAAAATTAATTTATGACTTTGGTCATTAAAAATCGGAAAATTGTAAAAAAAAAATAAACATTTATAAAACGATCCAAATTTACGTTTATCTTATTCTCCATCATTTGCTGATTCCAAAAACATATAAATATGTTATATTCGGATTAAAAACAAGCTCTGAAAATTAAATATATAAAAATTATTATCAAAATTTTTTTTTCGAAATCAATTTAAAAACACTTTCATCTTATTCCTTGTCGGTTCCTGATTCCAAAAACATATAGATATGATATGTTTGGATTAAAAACACGCTCAGAAAGTTAAAACAAAGAGAGGTACAGAAAAGCGTGCTATCCTTCTTAGCGCAACTACTACCCCGCTCTTCTTGTCAATTTCACTGCCTTTGCCATGAGCGGTGGACTGACGATGCTACGAGTATACGGTCTTGCTGAAAAAGGGCAGCTACTTGACTAAATATTGTATTTTCGCCTTACGCGACTTGTTATTTTATATTATTTGCTTCATTCACGGCATCATTCTTTGAATCATTATGGCTAAAGAGTACATCGGAATTACAAAACATGCAAAAAAGATGGTCAATCAACTCAGCGTAACAAACAGCAACATTTATCATCTTATGACGGCAGATGTAATCACACACACACACACACACACACACACACACACACACACACACACACACACACACACACACACACACACATACACACACAAGGCATTTTTACGGCTATGATTTTTCAGACATCTAGTAGATGGACAATGTATGAAGAAGTTCAACCTTCATTGAAGGTATATACTGACAAAAAAGAATCATATCAGCCAGTGCAGCTGATAAGTCAGCACGAGATTAAGATCTTTCTTCTCACGACACAATGTGTAATCGACCCCAGAGTTCAAAGCCCCGTATGGATTACCGTCAACGCACTAATTAGTATATGATCCTCATCAATGATCACACTGTCCCACCAGTACATGATAAGGATCTTTCACCCCCAGACAACATTTTTAATCGATCTTCAGTGCCCCAATAACTGTTCAGACCCAAATTAGTGTTGTATCCCAATCAATCATCTTTCTACCCCCTTTCCTACCAAGAAAATAGGCACTTATTGTAAGGCAGTTGAAAGCGACAAATCGAATGAGCAACGACCTAAACATCCTCCTCATCACTATCGTGGTGTCCGTGTATACACGTGACCTCGCCATGATGCCCCGCGCAGCACAGACATGACGTCACCACCTGATCGATGGGGTCAAGCGAGTGCAGACAGCGCGGCAGGAAGTCCCAAGTGCGCAGAATCGGAGGCAGCCAGTGATTCCGCTTTACCTGAAGAACGTTGACGACGCTGGTGAAGAGAAAGAGGAGGAGGAGAGGCCCCCCGATACACGCCAGGTACACCCAGCCAGCGTAGGACAGAGCGAAGACTATTGCGGGGAAGAGGATGAACATGAAGACGAGATAAAAGATGGCGAACCAGCGGTGATGCGCCGTCACCCTGCCCAGCATCCTGGCCAAGGGCACGGGGATGCGCGTGACAGGGACCGGGAAGAACAGCAGAGTCCCCGATATGTTGAAGAAGAGGTGGCACAGAGCGATCTGCAAGGCGTCACGCATGTGAGGCCCCTGCGTGGACAAAGCCGCCAGAATCCCGGTGATGGTGGTTCCGATGTTGGCTCCCAGGGTTAAAGGGTACATACGCTCCAAGCTGACGATCCCCATCCCTACGAGAGGCGTGAGCGTGGAGGTGAAAACGGAGCTGCTCTGGATGATGAGGGTCATGCAGCAGCCCACAGCCAGCGCCAGGTAGGCCGTGAAGTAGGCCGCCCTGCCCGGCAGGTCCTTGTTGATGGTCTTGCTGATCACCTTAGCCACCTGCCCCTGTAACAGCGCGTTGAGGATCTTGACGATGGCGAAGAGGGAGGTGACGATAATGAGGAAGGCCACGGCCAGCAAGACCCCGCCCACTGTGTTGTCCGTCCAGTTCGTCGCGGCAAACAGGTGACTACCTGCACCGAGAGAGAGAGAGAGAGCTAGAGAGAGAGAGCTAGAGAGAGAGAGAGAGAGAGAGAGAGAGAGAGAGAGAGAGAGAGAGAGAGTAGTAGTAGTAGTATATAGTACAGTCTACTGCAGCAGTATCAAGAAAACATCAAACATCAATTATTTACTTATTTAGTTTTGAGACCACGCACACATTTATGTATTCAGTTTTCAAATAAACTATTACTAACCCTATAATTTTCCATTTACCATGCCACAGTGCGCCAACAACCAGCCAATAGACGATTTTCCGAAGTTTGTGTGGGTTGTGAAAGAGTGAATACCCTTGCTTTTCCTCTGACAAACAACTTGACATGTACACCTGCCGACTTTAAAGGCACATTCCTATCTTTCAGTGCAAACAACTTGACATGTACACCTGCCGACGTTAAAGGCACATTCCTTTCAGTGCAAACAACTTCACATGTACACCTGCCGACTTTAAAGGCACATTCCTTTCAGTGCAAACAACTTGACATGTACACCTGCCGACTTTAAAGGCACATTCCTTTCAGTGCAAACAACTTGACATGTACACCTGCCGACTTTAAAGGCACATTCCTTTCAGTGCAAACAACTTGACATGTACACCTGCCGACTTTAAAGGCACATTCCTTTCAGTGCAAACAACTTGACATGTACACCTGCCGACGTTAAAGGCACATTCCTATCTTTCAGTGCAAACAGTTCGCCTCACCATCTCAGATCTGGCTTTTACATGACATAAGACTCAACTTAGTCACATACCAACAATTTACAGGTTTTGTGCTCTCTGTGGGGCTTCACAGATGAGGCAGGGGTATGGGGGCTGGTCAGGCGGAGAGACTGCGGGTACCCCAGATGCTGTTGGAGTTTAGCATTTAAAAGGCGTATCATGGCTCTCTCATTGAGAAAAAAAATGCAAGGTAAGGGGTGGGGAGGGGGGCTTCCACAACCCCTCCCCCCTCCCCCCCCCCCCCCTTCAGATCTGTAAAAGCCTTGGCAGATCTAAAATACTGTTAACCTATCTGTTTTCACGGGAAGATAATGGTACCTTTAAGTGTTTACCGAACTCCTGTACTCAAATGACCATATGTAAAAGCAACCAGTCAGTTTTCTAATCAGCATGTGACCAAGGAGTTTATGATGAATGAATTTTGTGATAGGCTAGCTTCTACGAAACTAATTCATAAACAAAACTAACTCACCAAGCAAGCAGTTTTGTGACCCAGGAATTTTTGATGAATTAATTATACCCAGTTTACCAAGGCTGTTCACAGCACTTACATCTGTTTCCCTGCGTGGTGATGTTGATGAGCTGGGTGGTGTTCCAGCTGATGGCAAAGACCGCGGTCTCCGGGTACTGTGCCGCTACACAGGCGTTGTGAAACACCGAGCCCACAGCCTGTTCCGAACACCTGTCAATAGATGAACACTATTATGTATAACTCATTTTTGCATAACCACACGCACACACGGCTCACGACGCACGCACGCACGCACGCACACACACACACACACACACACACACACATACACACTCGCGCACGCAAGCACACAAACACACTCACACACACACATACACCAGCAACAACTTAATACTATAAAACATAAAATAAAATAAAATAAAATACAATTTACTCTGCTGCTACTCAGGCGTCCTGAAACACCGACCCAACAGCTTGTTATGAAGCCTATGAATAGTTGACAGCATCAAGTTCTGTATAATTATTATGCAGTCGGCTTGGGGGAAAAAAATCCTATGGTACAGAGCATCGAGAACCTACAGTCTGTTTTGGGCATCTGTTAACAGCAACAACAAAAATACAATAGCACACTTCGTTTGTATAAGTCTGCACTTTTTGTGTGAGAGTGAAACCACATCCCACAATGCCTGTTCAAAACATGTTGTTTCACAATTACTCCAATACCGATCACACCAGAATATGCTAAGCTTTCAGATGGACATTCCATGCCTTTTCACCGCTCAAGACTGCAGAAAGCTGCTGTCGTGCATTGTGAGTATCTTCACCCTGCCACATGAAACCAAACTCCAGGGAAGCATTTAACCATTGACTGCCACAATACGTATCACGTACGCTTTAGCAATCATGAAAGAAAAAAAATCAATCCTCTAACAAGGGAAATAACCTACGTATTATTGCCTCCCCTGGAGACCATTTTCTCAGTTTTGGTGCAATAGTTTTACCTTGTATGTTATGTGTGTTTTTTTGGGTTAAATGTTGTAACTTAAATCTTCCGACGGTCAAGTGGTTTTATAAACTGACCTGATGTCAACAGGGTTGAAGTGTGTGGTGGTGTGGTTGACCTCGACCCTCTCACGGTTACACCATCGTTTCAACACGGTTTCTTTAACCTCTGTGGTATTATCAGCCAGTACGATGTCTGTGATGGCACCGCTGTTCACCTGAAGTTGTCAACACAGGAATGTGAGAGATCAGTTCGATTAAACTTAAATAAACACACAGAATGTGACAAAAGTAAAAAAAATAAAACCTGTAATCAAACCCTCATAAAAACATTATGCAGAGGCCGACAAAGGTATACTCAGACAAGATATGCGAGTATGTTACAAGAAAGAAACTTTACCTTTAGTTAGTAAGGGTCTACGCATTCTCATGAAAAGGTTCCCCACGCCATAGAAGATTTACGCCGAAGTGGTTGCTTCTTGCACGAGAGAGTATGATGAGAAGTAAAACAAACAAGTAGTAGAAGATTGGAGCTACCTGTACAATCATGTGGATGAAGGGCTTGGTGATGGCAGTGAGAATCTCCACCTGCGTGCCCTCGGAGGCGGAGGGCATGGAGGAGAGGAGGGCGCTGGTCAGGTGGTACAGGTAGTGCGTGGCGACCTCCAGGGGCAGGAGGATCATCACGGCCAGCCAGTTAAACATATCGTGCACCTGGAAGCAAACGGTTCCCGAGTCAGGTGGCTGACATGCATACTGCACTGACAAATCAGGTATGAACTGACCAGCGACTTAATAAGTGATTAGACAATGCTGAGAGGGCATACAATATTTTGATAATTTACACACACGTGGCGCGGGCGCGCGCACGCACACACACACACACACACATGCACACACAAACACACACACAAACACACACACACACAAACGCACACACACACACACACACACACACTCACACACACATACACACACACACACACACACACACACACACACACAGAGGCAGATGCAGAGAGACAGAGACTGACAGCTGGGTTGTTCTACAAAGCTGTGTACCACGAGAGGGTCATGACTTTAGAGTTAGATTTCGGAATGTTTCTCTTGCTTCTCGAATGATATAAGGATATCAACAGACTGCAAATTGACCAAAGAGATAACGATAATAAAATCAAGAAGATCGTTAGGTTGGTTAGTGTTTTGTATGAAAGCAAACACAGAAAATGACGTCAAAATGGCGTTTTTATTGTGACATTGCTTACATCTTGTTTTTAAGTATCCGTGTGGCTGCCAATGAAATGCGACCATGAAACCCCCAACATACATCTTCGTTGTGTTTTGTGCTAGTGTTACATATGCACTTAGCTGTTTGCCCTTACGGATGTTTACAGTGTGCATTTGGATCGTTCAAAAATAACGGTTGCCTACGCAACATTTGGTTTATGAAACCAACCGCGAACTACGTGAACGTGTCTATAACTTCTGTACGCACGAATATGCGACTGTGTGTATTATCAGGCATTACTGATGTGTAGTGAACGTGTTAGAATGTGCGCCGTGTCAATTTGATCCGATTTGAATGTGATTTTGCCTTTCGCGTGTCGCCACTAAGCTTCGTTTATATTTGTTCTGGTTACGCTGGATCGTTAAAAATGGTATTTGTCACTTAGCAACGCATCAAACTTGGTGTTTCTTTTGCATGCAATGTTCTTCAACATCGCTGAAGGTTTTTCCATTAACAAAATCCCATTAACTTTTTGAACGGAGCAGGCGTGGAGCGTTTTATGAGTCGTTACCAACGAGGGACGAATGTTACGTAGGCAACCTTTTGCGACTCTTCGCTCTTAAAGTTAATATTTTTAAAAAGTTCGACATTTTAATGTTTTATTTTGTGATATACGTGCTCGGTGTCTCTTTGTCAAGTCTTAGGCTATTCTTTGTAGTCTAGTCCTGTTCCAGTTGTAATAGTTAAGGTAAAAAACCGTTGAGTTTTCATCAAAATTTGAACACACTCGATCGACTAGGTTTTTTCTTTCGGAAAACGATAAATCGAATAACATTAGATTAAATGCTGTTGCGAAATAGAGAGAAAGAAATCCTGTGTCTGTGAAGCTGATTTCCTTGTTAGTGGGCATTAAGCACACAAAAAAGAGCAGTCCCTTCAAACTGCCTGGTGATACTAAGCTTATGTATCCGGAAGACTTGATTGGGCGAACCAAGCAGGCAAATTTAGCATCGGATTTCACTAGCTTACAGCATTTACCCTCCCCAACTTCTTAAAGTTAGAAATTGTGCGATTTTTCTCGCCCATGACACTTAGATTTATGGTAAAGGAAGAATAATGTTTCTGACAGGACCACTAAGAAAAGATTGAATTATCAATCAAATATAACAAGAAGGCGCAAGTGGTCAACTAGATCTAAAAAGTTGCCCATCGTGTTTATAATCTGTGCCATGTAGCTTTGAAATCAGCAGTACATTGTTTCGGACACATAAGCTGTGAAAACTTGTAAAATACATTGACTTTTTCGAAGCATGATCACAAAAATATGGTCGCAAAAATTAGGCGATTTGGTAGAAAAATAACGTTTTTGAGGTAAAAAGTATCGTGTCTATTGTGTGGATAGTTTGTGTATTGTTCTGTATCTGAGTTATTCCATGATTCAGATATAAACACAAAACAATACCAACGTGTTTAAGAGAGGAACACTGTGTCCGACGTAACTCGAAGACACAGCAAATCATTAATAATCAAAATCGTTAAGGCTCTTGATCTGCCGTGTGTTAAAAACAACGCACCTAAATCTGACCGAATTTCGAGTCTATTCAATGACGACGTCACTAAAACCAAAAGAATTCCATTCATAACACAGTCATTCATAAGCCGGTTGATGACGCCACGTCATGTCCCGGTCATGGACCAACCGAATCGTCACAACATAAGCTGACGTCAGCTGCGACGCGGCGCAAAAATGTGCTAACCTAGCCTTACTGGCTTGTCTCTGTGATAACTGATTCTGGACTTTCAGTGTTCACATTCTAGCTGCATGTCGACTCGATGTTTTGTTATTGATACTTTGTGTTTGTTGGTTGACGCAACCAAACAAATATGTTTTAGTTACCAAATATCTAATTCGTTTCCCCCGACTGCATTTTGTTCAGAATGAGCTCTGAATGAGAAGCAAATAAAGCGTGTTACTATTATACTATGGCTTTTTGTAATCTGTCTTGTGTGTTTGGACAACATTATACGCTAAACATGTGTGATGTTACACACCTTTCCGACCACCCCTCGTATCCAAAAAGCATAAACTTATCTTTTGTTCAGCATGGCACCGTGGCATATGTCTATATCTGTCACATATATCTGTCAGTTTCAATTTTCACGATGCATGTCACACATTTGGTACACAGCTTTATGGAATGACCCAGAGACAGCACTGGGCGAAAAGTGGCGTTTTGTATCTTACAAAACTACTCAAAATCCCAACAAAACTTCAAGTTTCAATGGGTTTATCACATTTTGGTGTTCACGACAACGCCAGATTTTGATTGGATTTTGTTGAAGTTATCGCAGCGAAATTGCCTGGAATTTCAGCGCGTTTTGCGACGGTCAAAACATCATGTTAAACCATGTTACAGCATGTCTGTAACATGCAAAAATTCCAAGTTTTGATGGCATTAAAGCTTTGGTTTAACGCCAAGTAACATCATGTTATCGTAGACTTAACTTGCAAAACTGCTTGTTTTGGTGGTGTTACAGCTTGCTTGTAATGTGATTAACATCATGTTATCGTAGACTTAACTTGCAAAACTGCTTGTTTTGGTGGTGTTACAGCTTGCTTGTAATGTGATTAACATCATGTTATCGTAGACTTAACTTGCAAAACTGTTTGTTTTGGTGGTGTTACAGCTTGCTTGTAATGTGATTAACATCATGTTATTGCTGGTATAACATGCAAAACCCCATATTATGTCGGTGTTAAAGCTTGCTCAAATGCCTATTAACTCCATGTTATGTTGGTGTTAAAGCTTGCTCAAATGCCTATTAACACCATTTTAGTTGGTGTAAGGCTTGATTATTAATGTAAAAAAACACCATGTTATGACGTTCACATAATTGTTTTCCACTGGATGGAATTTTGTGGAAAAGAAAGCATGTTGTTTGGGAATTGTGTGCGGGTTTCATGCTTGGATATTGCACTATGCTGACTTGTCACAGGTCAATTTACATTTAACAATATTAGTTTTCAAATGCATCATCCTTCACACATTATGTAAACATCTTTAACATTAACACTTTGGTTGTAAAATGATTGCACTTTATTCAAACAGGACAAAAACAAAAATGCTGATTCACAATGTACAATAGCAAAGGACTATTTTGAGTGGAGACAGTGTTCATCCACACTATAATTGGATAAGCTAAAATAAATTATTTAAATCGGCGAAGGCCACCCGAAATGAAAACACACCATCAGTAAATTACTTCCCTTGTGAGTAAGAGCGTCATACCCATAAGAGCCATGTAAGTTTTAGCCCATGTGAGTGTGTGTTGGGAGGGGGGGGGGGGGGCAGATGCCCTGTGAAAACATTGGCCATAGATATATGTGAATTACTTCCCTTGGGTATGAACATTTATGAATGATTAAATGGGTGAAAGAAGGCCACACAAAATGAAAATCAGTAAATA
Organism: Littorina saxatilis; assembly: GCF_037325665.1. NCBI lineage: Eukaryota > Metazoa > Mollusca > Gastropoda > Littorinimorpha > Littorinidae > Littorina > Littorina saxatilis. The sequence goes on along the minus strand of NC_090245.1, from coordinate 41,636,814 downwards.
ACAAAATCACTTCCCTTGTGAGTAAGAACAGTCATACCATGTTCCAACTTTTTGCAAAAAATTCGTCCACAATGTGACCTTCAAAGTTAAAAAGGGGTAACTGAACTTCATGTTTGGATGTCATGGAGTCCAACATGTCAGTAAATTTTGAAAGCCCTGGATTCATAAACATCTGAAAACTGCTCAACGTCTTTGCATCACGGCACATTAATAAAAGTAAGAGTTAGTAAAACTGGCCTAACTGCTATGGTGAGGCAGTAATAACTCGTTGATGAAGAATTATTTGAATTCTGAATTTCGAACAAACAAATACAGTGTCCTTCCAAACCCCCTTTTCAGGCCTCCAAGAATAAAAAAATAAGCTGGTCTTAAAAAGGAGGAAACCTGCTTAATATGTAGGTAAATGTACAACAGGTTGTGAACAGAAAATCCAAAAATGTAAGGTCTGAAAAGCGGGGAAGTTTGAAAAGGGGGGGAGGGGGGGACCTAAAATGTGACGATCATAACAACCATAATTTATCTAACAAAGTTCATTCTGAAATCTTCTTCAGCGTTTGATTATGGAGAGACTAAATCCTCAGTTCAGATGTGGTCTTAACTCCTTGTCTCCCAGGTACACACAGTCACTATGTACATTGCATCTGTTATCATTCGGCACATATCCGCATCCTGCTTAGACTGTTAGCTTCAGTCGCTTCCTGTAACGTTGATCTAACGCCAGGATTCTAGCCTGTTGATACAGTTTCTACAATTCTGAGTGACCTGCTGCAGCACAGCTGGTCTCGGCTTAAAAAATCTTGGTCAACATAGATGGGGTACAAAGTGTTAAAATAAAGCGTCCTTCCAAAGTTGATGACAGGTCCCCAGAGTATTCACAAAATTATATGGTACTGGAACTGGAAGCCTTGCACGGCGACGAAAAAGATGTCCACGCCTACATGAAGAAGCATCCTTCACGGCTTCAGCGGAAACAGTCGGCTGGGGATGAGGACAGCACCTATGTAAAAAATATAGACAAGAACAAAAATATATGTCAATGGGAAAACAAAGAAACAAGTAGAGAAGGACCTCCCCACCTTTACACAGTGAAAATGAAAAACACATGTGAATGTACTTATGTTTTAAATCTCCCCCCCCCCCCCCCCCCCCCCCCCCCCCCAATTAAGACCAATTATCCAAGATATTTTTCAGTCCTCAAAGGAGAATTTCACTGTTCTCACGGAACCCTGAAGAAAACTGAGCTGTGCTAATATATTATATAACTGCAAACATCCCTCAAATTCAATACAGTAAAACCTGAGTCTAGCGGACCCTTGTTGTAACGGCCACCTGCTACATACGGACAGTTTATCATGGCACGAACACGATTTCAACAATAACTAACCTTTAACGGGCGGACACCTGCCACTTACGGACGCGGACACGATTTTTTGGACCGTAGGAAGTGTAAACACTGTCACAAACGGACACAACCAGGGTTCGTACAGGTTTTTTGGTTCTAAAATTCAAGGACTTTTCAAGGACTTTCAAGACGTTCTGAAGAGAAAATCAAGCACCCTCTCACCTTCGAGGCTTCAAGGTTTGCCGTAATGGGTCACTCGCTGGTAATTATATAATTATATACCCCCATCTTGCACACTGATTTAAAACACTGGATGTAAAAAATTAATGATTTAATGAGCCGACAGACTCAAAAGGGACTGTGGGTTACTGTTCAACTTTTTCCTTGAGGTTATGAAAAAAATAAAACATTGCAATTGTTTATTTTGGTTGATTATTGTGTAATCAGTTTGCAGAATCAGAGTTTTCAAGGACTTTCAAGGATCTTGTCAATTTTTTAAGCACTTTCAAGGCCCTTGAAACTGACCCCTCCAAATTCAAGCACTTTCCAGGATTTCAAGCACCTGTACGAACCCTGCACAACGTACATAAAAAACGCAACTTCGAAAACTCGACTGTTATGCAGACAGTGCTCGGCAGCCGTAGCCATAGCACAAATGGTTGTTGATTGGTTGTCCTGTCCCTTTTCTGACCAATCAGTGGCTTGTTTAGATGGAGACCCACTTTCGCTCACTCACTTTCGCTTTTCCGCATTGTGGATACAGTCACAATTAAAAGCAACAGTAGACTACTGTGTTTGAAAATGGAATCTCCAGCAGGAAAAAGAAAAGCGTTGACTTTAGACAGCGTGTCGCTGCCTTGAAAAAAACTAGATAGCG
>NC_090245.1:41561518-41634395 GCF_037325665.1 Littorina saxatilis | reverse complement strand
GGGCATACAATATTTTGATAATTTACACACACGTGGCGCGGGCGCGCGCACGCACACACACACACACACACACACACACACACACACACACACACGTACACACACACACACACACACACACTCACACACCACACACAGACAGAGAGACAGAGATAGAGAGAGACAGAGACTGACAGAGACAGAGACAGCTACTGACCGTGGCGCCAGCAAAGGCTCGTTCAAACTGGTCGCGGTGTCCGGCCTGGGCGAGGGCCACGATGGTGTTGGTGATGGACGTCCCGATGTTGGTGCCCATGATGATCGGGATGCCTGACATCAGTGGTATCACTGTCAACAGCCACAATCAAAGAATCTTTACTAGAGAGGCATGGCGAGCGCTAATGAGAAGGTCCACACACACGCCCGCACACACGCACGCACACACACACACGCACACACACACACACACACACACACACACACCAACACACACACCAACACACACACACACTCAACAATTCTCTCATGAATACCACTGGTACTCAGGGCTGAAGTGCACGAACCGAAAGTGGGTGCCACCCAAACAGGAGAGAACAAACCACGGGTTCGGTTTCGTTAAAATCACAACAAGTCTCAGTTTCAACCCATCCAACGGGCGGGGATGTAGCTCAGTCGGTAGCGCGCTGGATTTGTATCCAGTTGGCCGCTGTCAGCGTGAGTTCGTCCCCGAGAGATTTATTTCTCAGAGTCAACTTTGTGTGCAGACTCTCCTCGGTGTCCGAACACCCCCCGTGTGTACACGCAAGCACAAGACCAAGTGCGCACGAAAAAGATCCTGTAATCCATGTCAGAGTTCGGTGGGTTATAGAAACACGAAAATACCCAGCATGCTTCCTCCGAAAACGGCGTATGGCTGCCTAAATGGCGGGGTAAAAAACGGTCATACACGTAAAATTCCACTCGTGCAAAAAACACGAGTGTACGTGGGAGTTTGAGCCCACGAACGCAGAAGAAGAAGAAGAACCCATCCAACTACATGTATAAGGGTGGCTCCCATTTGGGTGGTAACTTTCTCGTTCACCTCAGCCTTGACGGCCACACTAACCTTCAGAAGCCACAAGAGCCACGACGATAGAGGTCGCTGTGGACGAACTCTGAACCAACACCGTTGCCATGACGCCGATCATCAGTCCTGCCACTGGGTTAGAGAGTAACTGGCTGTTCTTGAACGTCTCACCAGCAGTGCGACCTGACAGTTGAGAGAGAAAAACATGTATTAGAGGTTAAAATAAACAAATTCCGGAAATAACTCTATCGGGGTTTTTATTGGTTGTAGAAGAGTTGCCTTTTTCCTCGTTTTTTCTTGCTTTTCCATTAAAAAAAACCAAAAAAACACTGAGGTAAGATACACGTGACATTGTAGGCTCGTCTCAGTGTTTCGATGTAAAATCTCTGACGTTAAAAGTGAAACAAATTGGAGAAGACCCGGCCTCACACCGTGAATAATGATGCCAGGTAAAATCGTGTCACTTCTTCTGCATGATCTCCCAAGGAATTGACAAAAAATCTCAAGAACTTTATCATATCAGCAAAAGAAAAGTATAATTACCGCCAGGGCGTGCATGTATTGGTATCGTATAGCATTAATGTTCCGCTGTATTCTGCTACCATACCTCCGACAAGTTTAAAAGAAGATTCCAATAGACCGAGGGAGCAGATGAAGAAGTAGAGAGCAGATATCAGCCCTACAACTCTCCCCGTGATGCTCGCCACTCGTTTCATCTTCTCCCACTTTTCCATCTCTGAAAGGACATAGATGTTAGATTTCAACACTGAAATGAAAAAAAATACAACAACAACATGTGCGTGCGGGGGTGCGTGCGTGCGTACGTGCGTGTGCGTGCGTGTGCGTGCGTGTGTGTGTGTAAATGTTGTGCGTGCGTGCGTGCGTGCGTGCCTGCGTGTGTGCGTGCGCGCGTGCGTACATGCTTTTGTGCGCGTGTGTCCGTCTGTCTGTCTGTCTTTCTGTTCGCGTGCCTCTCCGCTTTACTGTCTATCTTCATCCGGCAAACGAAGGAAGATTCAACCCACACTCAGCACACTCACCATCATCCTGAACTCAGGTCACAATGAGTTCGGCTCATTCTCTCCCTGACAGGATGCCTAAACCGATTTTTTTTTTAACATAATTATTTAGAGCTTTTTGTAATGTATTATTGATATAAGCAGATTCGCGATCGTCGATAATGATTTTTCATGGTGTTTTGTAATTTTTAAATTACAAAGGAATTGATATGTAAGACAGTTTCAAGCGAGCTATTTTTTGCGGCTGTATTTACTGTGCAAACAACTCTAAATATGGCAAAAGTGTCACGTGATAATCAACCGTTTGGTTTCGGAGCTCACTGGAGCAGACGATTTTTTCTGTAACCAGTTGACAGTGATGAAACCATATATTACGGTCTCCTTCCGGCAGCAGTCCCAAAATTTCGACTTGTTTTGACCTTAGAACGATGTCTTTATCATAACTGTGAAAAACAGAACGGAGATCACTGTCGAAGTCGGCTAATCTGCAATCATTTTCGTCTCGCGAACACTGATCTCAAATTTAGATCAGTGCTCGCGAAAAACATATGGGAGATAACTCTGTATTCTTATTTTGATAGATTCGCGTAGGACTGTAGCGTCCGCTCAAGCCATCCTGTCAGGGAGAGAATGAGCCGAACTCATTTTGACCTGAGTTCAGGATTACTCACCATCCCAACATTTCTCCTCTTTCTTAAATTCCACCTTGGCCGTGATAGGGCCGTTGTGACGTCGATGGTGAAGATGATGGTGATGATGATGATCGAAGTCTTTACTGCGATGGTGGTTGTCGTCGTCGTTGTTGTTGGGGAACCTGGCCGGCAACATATTGCTTCCAACCTCATCGTCGTCTTCAACTTGGACCTTGTCCGAGTTCCTCGTTCTGGAATCCATCTGCGGACACAAAGAAAACTGACGCGATTGTCAACGCCATATGAGGTATACGTAGATCGAGTCATTGGAAAGGAGGGCGGAGAGAGCATGGCGGTGGGACACATGCACAAAGTGTGGTAACGTGCCTTTTTAGAGCGTGGCTGGGTTTTTACACCCCCGGTATAGGGGTGTGTATAGGATTCGGTCGATGTGTTTGTTTGTTTGTTTGTGTGTTTGTGTTCGCATATAGATCTCAAGAATGAACGGACCGATCGTCACCAAACTTGGTGAACAGGTTCTATACATTCCTGAGACGGTCCTTACAAAAATTGGGACCAGTCAAACACACGGTTAGGGAGTTATTGGTGGATTAAGATTCTACAAGGACTTATAGAGGGACATATTAATGGTCAAAGGGAAATAACCTTCTCAGTTGGTGGCAGTGAGAATGGTAAGGACGGGGGTGTTTTTCCTACCTCGGAGGAATTTCTTGTTTTTGTGCGGAGTGGTTTGTATTTTTTTGTACAATGATAATTATTTTTTTCATTTGCAGAACTAATTATGAAACGGACACCCATACAAATCTCCGACATGAAATCGGCAAAATACTCCCAGTGTGCACAGAAACCAGCAACTAAGGCTGTTGATCTTGGCTACGTTATCAAGGGAAAGAGTGCCAACATTCCGTGTGAAAACTCGGACAGACAGGTGACAGTCAGTGACAAAGGGGACACATTTTTATTTTATTTATCTAAAATGATCATCAAAAATTATTTAAAGAATCCCAACATTTCGTTTGAAAACTCGGACAGACATGTGATACTCAGTAACAAAGGGGACAATTTAAACAAAAAATCTAAAATGATGATCAACAAATTATTTAAAGAATCCCAAGACATACGAACCAGGCTTTGCGTGTCCGGATAGAAGCACAAAGGAAGACGCAGTAGCCTATTTTATTCTCACAGCAATAATAACATCTGTACAAGCCATCACAGATTTCTGCGAGAATCCAATATGCTAGCATGGTGCAAAAGAAAAATACACAACAACAACAACGACAAACAAACAAACAAACACACACACACGCCACACACACACACACACACACACACACACACACACACACACACACACACACACACACACACACACACACACACACAGATACAAGATATTTATTCACCAATTTTGCAAAAAGATTTCATCTTGGCACGGCACGGTAAAAATAAAATAAAAACCAACCAGACACATATGCAGACACACATCACCATGCATGCATACATACGTACATTACACTGTCATGCACACACAGACACAACTCACACACACACACACACACACACACACACACACACACACACACACACACAATTATTTACATACTCACACATAACCAGCCACATATCTACATCACAAATTCACATCGTCGCCTTGTAAAGGTAAAAACCATATCAGTTTAAAAGGGGTGCCAGTAATATCAATGCAACATTAGTGAATACTAGAACAATACCTAAAAATTATAATCCCTTTAAAAGTAAGTAGTACACGTAATTATTATCATTTAGTCTGATCATCACATAAAATTATATAATCGTAATCAGTTAGACAGTTTAAAACAACAGTATTAACAGACTATCACAGATCTACTCAAGCACCTGAACACACACACACACACGCACACACACACACACACACACACACACACACACACACACACACACACACACACACACAGACTGTCTCGAACACTACACTGCAAGATGCAGGGTGCAATTAAGAAACTTACCTGAACAGAAAAGACAACAACAAAAAACACCAGAGGCTGTGCGTTTCAATTTGTTGAACACATATCTCACAAAGCGCGTACAACAAATGCGAAAATATAGGCTACAGGCTCCTGATAAACATGTGTAGTCGTCTCGTTCTGAACTATTCGGCTTCCAGTGTTCCCATTCCGTAACGACACACTGACACGGCACTAAACAATTGCTTTCTTTCTGACTTGGAGATGTGGGTCATTATACCACAGCTGTGAACAGACACAAGATAACGTGTGTGCTGTGTATAACATGTTTTGTCTGTCTGTCTGTCCGTCTGTCCGACTGTCCGCCTGTCTCTGTCTCTCTCTCTCTGTCTCTCTGTCTCTGTCTCTCTGTCTCTGTCTCTCTCTGTCTCTCTGTCTCTCTCTCTCTCTCTCTCTCTCTCTCTCTCTCTCTCTCTCTCTCTCTCGCTCAGAGGCTCATTCTCAGAGTAATCGGTCACAAAAAAGGTCTTTGTCACTGCGAAGCATGCCAACATGGGACCGATTTTCTTTAATTGTGAGCACATATTCGGAGTTAACATGACATATCTATATATGAATGAATTCACGAAAGTATAAGCAATACAATACAAAGATTGTTTAAATCTATACTTAAAATATTAAACCATTAATTTTAAGTTTCCAATCTGAAATGCTATCCCATAGTCCGGACTGTGTCAAATATATACCAAAATTATAATCAATTTGAGAGAAAAATGAGGCCGTCACAGTGCCGCTCAACTTCTTTAAAACCGGATATGACGTCATCAAAGACATTTATCGAAACAATAAAAAAAGAAGAGGATGGTAATGTCATACACACACACACACACACACACACACACACACACACACACACACACACACACACACACACACACATATGTAGACCATCACCCTCGTCTCGATGCCTAGTCAATCTGAAAACATTTGATCAAAACTTGACTTAATGTCAAAATGTACTCAGACTTTCCCGTTTAGACCACGACAGGTCAACCCAGAATTGTCTACAGAACGAAAGCATCCGTCCACTTGGACGCATACCCAGATTCAACGGCCTACCTGTTTCCTGTGAAGGCTGTGGGAATTCGTGCTGAAATGATTTTACAGCTCAGATTCAGCGTTCAATATATAACCTCGCAATATTCTCTACAAACACGGTGACACTCAGAGAGCCTCTGGTCACTAATCGTGTTCTTTCGGAACAAACAATCTGATGGCCGAAGTCGCTGACCAAACACATCACGACACTTGACCAGTTGAGTGCTTGAGGGATCACTTTCACTGTGACTTTGACACAAGCAAACATCTCAAACTTTGCCAAAGCAGCTATTTTCTTGAAAACCCTTTTATCGGGAAGCGATGCCATTGGTTCGGGTAAAGTGGGAGCGATCGTGGGGATTTAAATGTTAGCTCATGCTAATCTTTTTACCCCTGTGAGTGCGTGCGCATAATCGCACACGGGTATTACCGAGAGAAGACGAACAGAGAAGGTGGTGCCGCGTTCAAAAAGGTCCTCAACGGTCCTTCCCCCCATTCTTGCATGTACAGGGTGCAACGACATCTTCTTTAGATGTCGTTGACAGGGTGGTATATGCAACCCTCCTCCCCCCTTACCCCCCACTCCGCCCTTACCCCAGATGGACGGGGACGTTTCCTTTTTTTTTTTTTTTTTTAATGTACCTCTCCTTACCTTCATATATATCTACTTGTATTTAAACAAGCCAGCCTTCTTACCTTCACTTATATTTAAGTAAGCCAGGAATTTTTTTTTTTTTTTTTAAATTTTTTTTTAAAAATGTACTTCTCCTTACCTTCATAAATCTCTAAGTATATTTAAACAAGCCAGCCTTCTTACCCTCATGTACCTTTAATCAAATTTAAGTAAGCCGTTTTTTCAAATTTTTTTTTTAAACCTCGACCTATTTTTAAAAACAAGCCAATCTTATGTATATTATGTATAGTATGTACATTATGTATAGTATAAATATTCAACTTTTAAACTGCTACGGCAGAACAGATGCTTTGCATACTGAACGTTCTTAAAACCGGTGGTCCTGATTTTATCACCTTTTAAAAATTTATTGAATAAAATTTGAATTATTTTATACCCCCCTCAACCCCTGACACAATATAGACACAGAAATAATAGTGATCACGGGCGAAATTAATACGTGCCCAGAATGAATTTCTTATAATTTTTATCAACGCAACTTTTAACTTTTACAGTCCCTCTCCCGTCATCCTCCCGGCCCCACCCCCACACACCCAATTTTTTCTTAGCGTATAACCACCTCATGTCCCAAATAGATCCTTATTCTGGGGACAGTAATAGAAAATTAGCATAGCATAGAGAAGGTGGCATTTTTCAATGAAGGGGCTGTGGCAGGGGTAGGGAAGGTCGTGGTTTTGGAGTAAACGAGAGATTCTGTCATCCTTAAATCCAAAATCAGTTAGAATGCCAACGTCCAAAAATTCAGAATCAAAAACAAGAATGGTTCGTCATTGTATGTTATAAAGACCGGCATAAGCTCGAACGACAAAAGCTCGAACGACAAAATGTCGAACGACAAATGCTCGAATGGACAAATGCTCGACGCGACAAAAGCTCGACGCGACATATGCTCGAACGACAAATGCTCGAATGGACAAATGCTCGACGCGACAAAAGCTCGACGCGACATATGCTCGAACGACAGATGCTCGAATGGACAAATGCTCGACGCGACAAAAGCTCGACGCGACATATGCTCGAACGACAAATGCTCGAATGGACAAATGCTCGACGCGACAAAAGCTCGACGCGACATATGCTCGAACGACAAATGCTCGAATGGACAAATGCTCGACGCGACAAAAGCTCGACGCGATAAAAGCTCGAATGTCGTTCTCGGTGTTATTTTGCCTGTCTGTGTTATTTTAAAATCTGTCTGCAAAAGAGAGAGAGAGAGAGAGAGAGAGAGAGAGAGAGAGAGAGAGAGAGAGAGAGAGAGAGAGAGAGAGAAGGCGAAGGCGAAGGCGAATTTTTATTGCATCAAACACAATGTGTATGTACAAGGGGGAGAAATAGTTAGCATGTGAACAAAGTGGACTTGACCGTCCGGAAGCAAGGCAACTTAAAATCAACACCTAGCACAAGAAGTAAAAACAGAGAAGAAAAAAAAATACAGTAAGATGAAGACAAGGATTTTGGGTTGTACGATCATACCGGTCTATTTCACAATTGATTTTCTCTTTGTCTAAACGCGTAGAACACATAATTTGACAATGCAATCAGTCGTAATTTGTTGTCAGTCTGTAAAATACACAACGATGAGTTGGAGAACTGGTCAAGGTCAAAACAAGCACCAATGTACTTTTGACGGATTGCATTGTAAGCTGGGCATTCTGAGAGAGAGAGAGAGAGAGAGAGAGAGAGAGAGAGAGAGAGAGAGAGAGAGAGAGAGAGAGAGAGAGAGAGAGAGAGAGAGAGAGAGAGAGAGAGAGAGAGAGAGAGAGAGAGAGAGAGAGAGAGAGACGGGGGAAGATCGTGTCGGGGTTTAGATTTGTCAATGTTATTATTTTGATTTGGCCCGGGATTGACTGTTTATCAGGAAAGGTTCAGGTAAGCGGCACTTCGCCTCGTTTGGAGAAACCCTGTGTTCAACCCAGCCATGTGGTGCGTTCATGAAAGGACGATTGAACATGAACCAAGAACCACAAATGCACTAGAAGGCTAGCATCGCCGAGTCCAGTCTATCATTGGCAAAGACCATCCCAATCTCTGGGACTTTCTCAAATTCCTGAAAGGAGAACAAGCGCACACAGACATGGCAATTCACGCAGCCCGCTGTGGAGAGCAACGCAAGAAGCGCCGGAAGAAAAACGAGCGACAAGAGCATCGCATTCTACGGCTGGTCAGCCAGTACGCGGAGCGCACCACAGAGCGTCTGTTCATGGAGTTCCTTTTCGGAATGGCCAACAACATTTCCTACTACTCATGATCCGGTCCTTGACGACTCTGTGTGTGTGTGTGTGTGTGTGTGTGTGTGTAAAAATGACACCAACAGGGACCGAGTCTGTATTGATGGCTACTTTTTTAGTTTAACCAGTCTTACCTTTGCATTTTACCCCTTATAATTTTTACTAGAAATCGCATTTGAAAAATCGTATAAGATGCATATACATAAGATGCATTAGCATTTTACCCAGTATATATTATGAAATGAAGTTATTGATGAATATTTTTGTTGTAATGGTGTGTGTGTGTGTGTGTGTGTGTGTGTGTGTGTGTGTGTGTGTGTGTGTGTGTGTGTGTGTGTGTGATCCAGCAGCGTGCTAACAACAACAACCACAACAACCACAACCACAACCACAACCACCTGATATCAAACAAATTTAGTTAATTTGTCGCTCGAAACTAGAACAACATGACCGTGACAGTTTCAGATATGACGTTATCAGAGTAGTTTTGACAGCATCATTCTACAGTCCGGTCGAGCTTCTGTCGTTCGAGCATATGTCGCGTCGAGCTTTTGTCGCGTCGAGCATTTGTCCATTCGAGCATCTGTCGTTCGAGCATATGTCGCGTCGAGCTTTTGTCGCGTCGAACATTTGTCCATTCGAGCATCTGTCGTTCGAGCATATGTCGCGTCGAGCTTTTGTCGCGTCGAGCATTTGTCCATTCGAGCATCTGTCGTTCGAGCATATGTCGCGTCGAGCTTTTGTCGCGTCGAGCATTTGTCCATTCGAGCATTCGTCGTTCGAGCATATGTCGCGTCGAGCTTTTGTCGCGTCGAGCATTTGTCCATTCGAGCATTTGTCGTTCGACATTTTGTCGTTCGAGCTTTTGTCTTTCGAGCTTATGTCATGTACCCTATAAAGACAGCTGGGTAGTACAGTAAATGTAACGTTTTGTTTTGTCATACATTAAACGTTCCAATAACAATACCATTCTTGTTTTGTTTTCTAATTTTGTCTTCCTTAGTCCTAAAATGAAAGCTTTGACGACCTCAAACACAGTTTGCAACATCACATTAATGCCAAACACACGCGTATTTGTGTGCTCCAAAGTGTGTCTGTTGTGATACATGTCACGGTATGTTTCTTGAATAAAATAAGTTTAAACTAAATACACATGTCACTCTTGATTGTTGCATCAACTCTTGGTGTTCATGCCGCAGGCACACTTACGTGCAATAAAGAATCATAAGAATGTGGATTTGGCAAATACTGCGATACAACACTTAATTGTCACACATGTTAACTGATCTATTACCCTATTAGTATCTGTTTCTATAAACTTTTGTTTGTTGTTGTTGTAATGAATCATTCATTTCATCATACAATCATTCATTCGCTCGGCTTCCTGACGAGTGGACGTAAACTGATAGAACTATCAAGATAAGTTTTGTGTGAATATTTGTTTGTCTGTTCACTTAAAAGACCGTTGGGTCGAACTATCTGTGAATGTATTGTTTTGTCAATAACAAACGTTCCAACAACCAACCTTTCTTGTTTTTTTGGTTGTAATGAACAGTTAAACATTGTGATCGGAATCAAATTTCCTGTGAAACATATGTGACAGGGTGACCAGTCACCAACTATAGAGTAAGCTGTTGTCATTGTCCAGTTTAGTCTTTGTTGCCGATCAGTTTGTGTTAGATGTCTATTCATTATCTGTTAACAAAAAGTACTGGTGTGCACCAGCCGTGTCCAGCCAGCTGCAGACATTTAAATCTCCTGCTGGGTGAAGGAAGTTCCTTATCTCTTTTTGAAGTGGGCGGTGCACTTGTCAGATGCTTGCCGTAGACGAGACCTTGGGCCCCCAGGTGGTCGTTATGTAATGTGCCAGCCGGGGTTTGTCAAGTGGGTGTCATTCCTTTTGATCGGGTAGTTGCCAGGTGGCTTGGAAGGTTTTGGTCCCTTAACCCCCCCCCCCCCTTCTTTGTTATATTTAGTCAAGTTTTGACTAAATATTTTAACATCGAGGGGGAATCGAAACGAGGGTATGGTGTATGTGTGTCTGTGTGTGTGTGTGTGTAGAGCGATTCAGACTAAACTACTGGACCGATCTTTATGAAATTTGACATGAGAGTTCCTGGGTATGATATCCCCGAACGTTTTTTTCATTTTTTTGATAAATGTCTTTGATGACGTCATATCCGGCTTTTCGTGAAAGTTGAGGCGGCACTGTCACGCCCTCATTTTTCAACCAAATTGGTTCAAATTTTGGTCAAGTAATCTTCGACGAAGCCCGGGGTTCGGTATTGCATTTCAGCGTGGTGGCTTAAAAATTAATTAATGACTTTGGTCATTAAAAATCTGAAAATTGTAAAAAAAAATAAAAATTTATAAAACGATCCAAATTTACGTTTATCTTATTCTCCATCATTTGCTGATTCCAAAAACATATAAATATGTTATATTCGGATTAAAAACAAGCTCTGAAAATTAAATATATAAAAATTATTATCAAAATTTTTTTTTCGAAATCGTTTTAAAAACACTTTCATCTTATTCCTTGTCGGTTCCTGATTCCAAAAACATATAGATATGATATGTTTGGATTAAAAACACGCTCAGAAAGTTAAAACGAAGAGAGGTACAGAAAAGCGTGCTATGCAGCATAGCGTAACCACTACCCCGCTCTTCTTGTCAATTTCACTGCCTATGCCGTGAGCGGTGGACCACGAGTATACGGTCTTGCTGCGTTGCATTGCGTTCAGTTTCATTCTGTGAGTTCGACAGCTACTTGACTAAATATTGTATTTTCGCCTTACGCGACTTGTTTACTTGTTTGACCAATGCGATGTCAGTTTTGTTAGCTAACTGTTGATTGGATGTTGTGACTCTAGCTAAAGTTGAATTCTGTGTGTACATGCTAGAGTGTGGGAGCTAGAGAACTCTGAGAGACACGGGAGAGAGTGGACGTTTTTTTGGTAGCGTGCTCCACTGACTGTGGAGATGTAGTTCAATTAAGTATTGTGGCTTATAGCCACCGGCTTCGGTCGGGTTGGCGAAGAGGAGGAGGGAGGATCGAGAGACACAGAAATAAAGTGTGCCATGCCAGTATACTGCTGTTGTTGTCACAATGTCATCTGTTGTGGATGAAATGGAGAGAAAGACGTGTATGTCTTTGTACGTGTGTGTGTCCACGTGAGTGAAAGTCCAGTGAGTCCGTAAGACAAGAGAAGAGAAACAACAGAACATTCTTTTCCGCACCTCTACACATACATTGGGTAGCCGGGTAGCTTAGTTGGTAGAGCACTGGCCTTGTGATCCCAGGTCACAGGTTCGAATCCAGGCCGGGGCGGACATGGGTCAACTTTATGTGCCGTCGCGATATAACCTTCGTGGTTGAAAACGACGTTAAACACCAAATAAAGAAAGAACTTTATGTGCAGACTCAGAGACGGTATGCATGTCCCTCTCCCGTGTCACCCGAGTGGCACGTAAAAGACCTCGGCCATTCTACCATTAATGCAGGTGGCTGATTAGACCTAAACGCGCACACACTTGCGAAGCGCGACTCTTGTTGCTGCTAGCTTTCCAATGGGAAGAAGCCAACCGAATTTCCAAGCGATGGGATATTAAATTGAATTAAAGTAAAGTAAAGTAAAGTAAAGTAAAGTAAAGTAAAGTAAAGTAAAGTAAAGTAAAGTAAAGTAAAGTAAAGTAAAATAAAATAAATTAAAGTAAAGTAAAGGAAAGAAAATAACATGAAATGCAATACGTGAGTGCCTGGTTTGTTGCGGCCACGGAAGATGTAGGCTGGTCTGTCAGGGTCTTCCTCTGACCAGTCCAGTAACTTGGACATGGTTATTGTTGTTGGTGTGTTGGTGCTGGTGGTGGTGGCCCAGATGGTGGGTGTGGTGGGGGGAGAGGCTGATTGAACCTAAAATTAAAGGGCATCTGGGAACACCTCACCAATAATAGCATTGATTTCTTAACATAACTAGTATCAAACTGTTCTATCATCACCAGCTGCAGAATCAACAACAAACAACCTTCAAACCACCACTACACCCACTGACCGATTAACCACACACACACACCACCAGCACCAGCACCGCAAACAGCAACAACAACAACAACAACAACAACAACAACAACAACAACAACGCAACATGTCCCCACGGGAAAGGGGGATAAAGTAATATCAGTGAGAAAATAAACATGGAAGGGAAAACATTTATGGCTTTTACCGGTAACCATTTTTATTTCATCTGCTTATTTTGTGACTTCGTTTTGCATTATAGGTTACAGGAATGCTGCACTTGTGATTTGGTTTTTGTTGTTTTTGAGGATTCACCGTAGAGACAGAGTTCCCAACAGACCCTCTACCTAAAGGGTCCGCGGACCCCCACTTTTAATTTTTAGTGGGTCGAAGGACCCCCTCAGCGAAACTTAAGAAGGTCCGAAGGCCAGGATGACTTTTGGAAGTTCTGTGAGATCTGTATATAAATGAGCTAGATGATTACCCGCTTCGCCGGGTGGATCGCGAGACGGAGTATGCAGCGTGGCGGTTCGCCGGCTTAGAGCCCGTGTTGACGTGATTGACGCCACACGAAGGAAGGGAGATAAACGCGCAAAACACTGGAGAAGATAAGGAAGAGTTACTGGGAATGGATCTACAGAAAAACCAAAATCGGTTCACCGCGCCGCGCTTAGAGCACGTGTTGAAAATTGTCATCGACCAGATTGTGTCCGGGGTCTACCTGAATGTGCCCACCAAATTTGAAGCAGAT
The DNA here is from genome assembly GCF_037325665.1 of Littorina saxatilis. Classification (NCBI taxonomy): domain Eukaryota; kingdom Metazoa; phylum Mollusca; class Gastropoda; order Littorinimorpha; family Littorinidae; genus Littorina; species Littorina saxatilis. Next base: position 41,620,925 of record NC_090245.1, on the reverse strand, counting down.
CCATCGAGAACTTTGGCCGTGCATCGCGAAGTGACAGACAGACACACACAAGCCGTATATAGATATAGATTCATGAATTCGGTACAGATTTAGCAGAATTTTCTAGCCTTCCAAATCCAGCAAAGTGTATACGTTCTTGTCCAATGTGTATGGAAACTAGCAGACGATTCCAGTCTGAAAATCAGCACCGACGGTACGCATGATAGCGCGAATTTATTGCATCCCGGGACCAGCTCTTTTTAGATTTAATGTGTCGCGGGACCCCTCCAAAAATGTCTAGTACTTTTGTTTTAAACATTTTAGTCGCGTCAAGTTTTGATTAATGTGTGTGTGTGTGTGTGTGTGTGTGTGTGTGTGCGTACGTGCGTGTGTGTGTGTGTGTGTGTGAGTGTGTGTGTGTGCGTGCGCGCGCATGTGTGTGTGTGTGTGTGTGGTGTGTGGTGTGTGTGTGTGTGTGCGTACGTGTGTGTGTAGAGCGATTCCAAGAAAACTACAAGGCAGATATCGTCATGAAACTTTACAAACAAGGTCTTTCAAATGATATTACAAGATGTGTTTTCGATAAATGTCTTTGATGACGTCATATCCGGCTTTTAATGAAAGCTGAGACGCCACTGTCACGCCCTCATTTTTCAACAAAAATGATGGAAGTTTTTGTCAAGCACTCTTCGTCCAGACAATGGAATTGCATTTCAGTTGGTCATAAAATCAAATTTTTACAAACAGATGATTAATCATCAAATTCTGAATCCAAAAATATATAGCTACGTTATGTTTACTCTAAAAATATGCTTACGTTCCAGTTCGCATGTTTTGCGGATTTGAGTGTGATCCGTCTTGGACTTCGGCTAGCGAGCATGCCAGCGTTTTCTCGTCCTACTACTCTTGGTGAAACAAACGTTCTGTTTTATCCTCTGAGTTCCACAGATTGACTAAGTGTAATAATTTCGCTTTACGGGACTTACGCGACTTTTTTGTTTGTAGTTTTTTTGCTTCTACATTACCCGTCATAAAAAAAAGTACACAGATACATTTTGCTGTAGGTCTTTGTGATGCGGCCAGTTATATTGAAACCGAGTATATTGCCGGAAAGGTAATTCATTCCCCTACCGTATAGAATAGAAGAACAACTCATTTCCTACCCATATACATTTATTTGGTTCAGCTGTTGTGCCTAGCAGTGTTTATTTGCCATTGTGAAGAAGAATGGTGTCAGCCTCGTTAGAAGCCATAGATATTAGCAAAACACACTGGTAGGCACAACAGCTGAACCAAATAAATTTATATGGGTAGGAAATGAGTTGTTCTTCCATTTGAGATCAAAAACGGGGTCACTCTTACTTATTTTCATGTTTTGTGTATTTTAGTGTCTGCAAGTTTCCTTTTGCGAATTTAATTTTGGGGGGTGTCCTAGATCTTCGGTACACTGCATAAACACTGACGGGTATTGTAGTACGTATATTAAACGCACATTTTGTGGATCATTAAGAGAAGAAATAATGTTACTTTCCCTGCTTTATTAATTGCGTGTTGAAGACATAATTATACGATCCTTCTCTTGTAAGCAATCATATTCACTACCACTGATGTGTTCAGGTTTTGCCATGTGATAAGAGCATCTTTCAAATAGAACACATGCCAAAAATAAACAGCCTGGCTACTTCATGAGCCGATGTGTGTGTTAAATTATTTCAAAAGTGACACCTACAAGTACGTATGTTTATTCTTTCGCTCGCATTTCAATATTTTAAAAAAACAACCTCGTGTAAACCTGGTATAATAATAATAATAATATGGGAGATTTATTGAGCGCTTTACGTTCTCTAAGCGCTTTACAATGAAAAAAACATACATATATATACATACAAAGCGAAGCGAAAAAGCATGTGCAGCAGCATTCAGCACACAAGTGAACAACGAAACACTACATCAATACAAGCTGCAAGCATACTAACACAGGCAAAACATTCAAACATTCAAACACCTGATCAAAAATGCACCATATTGAAATAAAAACTAATCAAAATACTGTGTGAAGAAGTGTGTTTTAAGGTATCATACAGCAAGCCATGTATCATTCTCTATCAATCCAATACATCAAAGGTACACGTCTTCGTGCATTCACATATACTGTTCAAAAAAAGAAACGCATAGCTTGTAATATTTGGTTAATTTAGTTATATGGCTACAAGGATATCCACCAAACTGCAGAAAATGTTTATCTGGTCGTCGACCTTTCGTCCATTGCCACAAGTGAGCTCTGCACGTGACGCATGCGTTATCAGTGGCTACAATGTCAAAATTGCTCATTTGGCATGACCACTCGTCATGCTTCAGTGTAATCTCGTGAAACTCGGGGAATATTGAGCTCTCACCATGTCTTCCAAAACCCATAAAAGCGGATTGTTCGCCACAAAGAAATCAGACGACAATTCAGCGACGAAAGATGGCCCGATTGAGCAGAGAAGACCGCCAAATTGCATTGGGTCGTTTACAAGCAGGCCAAAGTCAAAGTGCAATCGCCAGGCACTTCCACGTGTCCCAGAGCACCATCAGTAGACTGTGGGTCAGGTTTCAAGCCACTGGCTCCGTTGCTGACTTGCCACGAGCGGGAAGACCAAGGGCGACAACTGCTGCTCACGACCGCTTCATACGGCTCCGCCACCTCCGGAATCGTTTCCTGTCGGCCTCATCTTCTGTCCAGGCTCTCCCCGGGCCACACCGATTATCGGACCAGACCGTGCGGAACCGCCTGCATGAAGCTGGTTTGAGAGCTCGCAGACCTCACAGAGGAGCTGTCCTCACCCGCCGCCATCGCCAGAACCGAGTGCAGTGGGGCAACCAGCACCTTCGCTGGACCGTCCGGAATCACTGGAGACACGTGTGGTTCAGCGACGAGTCCTACTTCCTGCTCCAGCGACATGATGGTCGGAGGAGGGTCTACCGGAGAGTAAACGAACGTTACGCGCCCAACTGTGTGGATGAGGCACCCGTTCATGGTGGTGGAGGCGTCATGGTGTGGGGGGCGATCAATACCGCTGGAAGGAGCACCCTGGTGCACGTCCAAGGGCGCATAACTGCCCAGCGATACGTGGAGGAAATTCTGCGCCCACACGCCCTTCCTCTTCTGGCTGACCAGGATGCCATATTCCAGCAGGACAACGCTCGCCCGCACACAGCACGACTCACCACCCAGTTCCTCACCGACCACCATGTCCAGGTGCTTCCCTGGCCATCCATGTCGCCAGACATGAAACCGATAGAACACCTCTGGGATGAATTGGACAGACGTGTGCGCAGGCGAGAAGAAGCGCCGGCAAATCACCGCGATCTATTGCAGGCACTTCAGGAGGAGTGGGACACCATCCCACAGCAAGATATCCGGCATCTGATCTAGTCCATGCCCAGAAGGTGCCGGGCAGTTGTTGCTGCTCAAGGCAGTCACACCCCCTACTGACTTGACAGCCTCGGCACCCAATCGTATTGATTGACTGATTGATTTGAAGATGCAAATGAACTGTGTGTGCATTCAACTGTGTCCATACCAAATTTCAAACAAATAATCTAAATATTGGATTTTCTGTTAATTTTTTCGAAAAATAAAACAAATTTGGCAAGTAGCAACTATGCGTTTCTTTTTTTGAACAGTATATATAGAACCTTGAAGTTTTAACATAAAATTAAATCAGTTTCAAGGAAGTAGCCACAATTGTCATACGTGATTGTTTGGTTTGTTGCGGCCACGTCCGGTGTAGGCTGGTCTCTCAGAGTCTTCCTCGGACCATTCCAGTAAATGGCCCCCCGCCCCTCTGCCTTCCCTCGACTTGAATGTTGTCGTGCCGTTGCTGTTAGAAGTATTAGTGGCATCGGCGGGGATAGGGGCTGCGTGAACCTAAAATTAAAGCATCCAGGAACACTGCACTATCAACCGCATTGATTGTTCAACATTATCTAATCAGCCTGTTCTTTCATCATCATCATCGTCATCATTATCAGAAGCAGCAGCAGCAGCAGCAGCAGCGACTGACAAGAACAGCAGCAGCAGCAGCAGCGACAAGAACAGCAGCAGCAGCAATAAAGCAGCAGCAGCAGCAGCAAAAACAACAACATACCACGTACAAACCACCAACCAACTAGTCACGCACACATCACCACCTTCGCCGCCGCCGCAGCCTCCAACAACAACAACAACAACAACAACAACAACTTGACAAGGGAACAAGCAGTCACCACATTGATTGTTGGTATGTGTCCAACTGAAAGGATTGTCTTTCCATGCGAAAGCTTAGAGAGATCTGTGGTGATGAACATGATTGCGTGGATTGTCTTTCCATGCGAAAGCTTAGAGAGATCTGTGGTGATGAACATGATTGCGTGGATTGTCTTTCCATGCGAAAGCTTAGAGAGATCTGTGGTGATGAACATGATTGCGTGGATTGTCTTTCCATGCGAAAGCTTAGAGAGATCTGTGGTGATGAACATGATTGCGTGGATTGTCTTTCCATGCGAAAGCTTAGATAGATCTGTGGTGATGAACATGATTGCGTGGATTGTCTTTCCATGCGAAAGCTTAGAGAGATCTGTGGTGATGAACATGATTGCGTGGATTGTCTTTCCATGCGAAAGCTTAGAGAGATCTGTGGTGATGATTGCGTGGATTGTCTTTCCATGCGAAAGCTTAGAGAGATCTGTGGTGATGAACATGATTGCGTACGCAGGAAAGACGGTGCCTTTAAATCAAATCAACTCAGTGTCACAGAAGGAGCAACAGGTATTATACATGACCGCCAGGTTTGTTGCGGCCCCGGACGATGTAGGCTGGTCTCTCAGCGTCATCCTCGGACCAATCCAGTAACTGGCCTCCAGCCCCTCTGCCTTCACTCGACATGCTTGTTGTTGTTGTTGTTGTTGTTGTTGTTGTTGTTGTTGTTGTTGTTGTTGTTGTTGTTGTTGTTTTGGTGGTTGTGGTGAAACTGGAGCTGATTGAACATACAATGGAAGCATTTGGGAACATACGCTCACAAATACATGTCAACAACATTAACAGCAACAAAAACAACAACAACAACAACAACAACAACAAACCACCTATAAACAGACCAAACACTGAGACACACACGGTATCGTATGACCCCTTGGGTTCTCGAGACAAGAAACAACATCAACACCAACACCAACAACAACAAAAACAACAACAACAACAACAACAACAAACAGACACCCATTCACACCACCACTACCACCACCACCACACAAAAAACTAGACCGTTTGGTTGCCAGATTATTCGACGTTTCATGTTATAATAGTCAGTACAAAGGACGAACAGACTGTACGAAACAAAAACATTTCTTTTAATGTCTTCGGTTGAAATATCTCATCATTTGTAAATACTCTCACGCTGCAAAATACAACGCAAAATACCAACTGACCGAAAGCGTGTGTCAGTGAACAAAAGGTTGAACAACGTCGATGACCCCGAAACAACACACAGAGTGATAGAAAGACTATGTCAAAACACAAAAGAGGACTCAAAAAGCAAACTTGAGATAAGGACACAGCAAGCCAACGAACAGCCCAACGATCCTGAGTGCACTTTGCACGATAGTCTATAAGCTGTGCACAAGGGTGGATACGGAAAGCTGTGCACATTCTTGTGAAAATACAGCTCACAGACAGACAAGCAGGCAGGCAGAGAAACAGACATATACACACGTTGTTGTAAATGCTGTTAAACAGACAGACAGACAGACAGACCGACAGACATAATTATACATACATAAAGACAGACAGACAGACAGACAGACACAAAAGACTTTAAATGAAAAACGTTTTCTTTAAATTTTTTCAGCTGAATTATCTCATCATATACTAATAGTGCAAAGTTGTAACGCGGCAAAATACGACAGACACACGCACTGCAGGTGCGCTCAACAAGATTACCAAAACAAATAAACAAGTCGCGTAAGGCGAAATTACTACAATTAGTCAAGCTGTGGAACTCACAGAATGAAAGTGAACGCACTGCATTTTTTCACAACGACCGTAGTCCGCCGCTCGTGCAAAACGCAGTAAAACTGACGAGACTGTCTAGCGCGGTAGTGGTTTCGCTGTGATGCATAGCACGCTTTTCTGTACCTCTCTTCGTTTTAACTTTCTGAGCATGTTTTTAATCCAAGAAAAATGCAGTGCGTTCATTTTCTTTCTGTGAGTTCGACAGCTTGGCTAAATGTAGTAATTTCGCCTCATGGCGACTCAGTTGTTCTTGTTTAACTATGGTGTGTTGTTCTCAAGCTTGCATCACACACACTCACACATATGCACACACACACACACACACACACACACACACACACACACACACACTCGCCGCCCCTCCCCCACATGCACACACTCGTGTTTTTTCCTCTCAGTTATTTACCACACAAATAAAGAAAAACAATAAAATCTGACCTTGAACAAAACGATATCAAACACAACCAAACACTCTCCAAACCCTATCAGGCTCTCGTCTCGACTGCAAAACATTTGGCGACTGAATGAGCGAACTAAACGCGTACGCACATTTTAAACGGGTACACTACCCCCGGACGCAGACATTCTCACTTGCCTGATATATATATATGTGAAACGGTTAGACAGAGGAAATTCGAGAGGAGATGGGTTTTGCCATGCGTCACATGGATGGAAATTATACCAGTTTTATTAATTTGTTTTTGGGGTGTTTTTATTATTATTATTTTGTTTTATTGTCATGTTTTCGCTGAAAATATACTGGTGCGAGCTTTTAACGTAGGGGGAACAGTGTGTGCGTCAACCCTGACCAAGCCTACCCGGTTATCTCTCCTTTCTCTTTGAGTGTGTTGGGTTAGGTTGGGAGTGGTGGTGGTGCTGGGGGAATCGGAATAGGTGCGTGTGTGCGCTTGTATACATGTGTGTGTGTGTGTGTGTGTGTGCGCGTGTGTGTGTGTGTGTTGTGTGTGAGTGTGTGATGTGTGTGTCTGTTAGTGCGTGCGTGCGTTAATTTTGTGACTGCATAATTATGAGTGACACCTCACAAGATCGTGTACACGAGAAGGAGGCCACTTTTAAGTAAATTGCAACACACAATGGGAAACAGTTAATGAGAATGAGCTGTAAAATGCCATAAACAATCATCATATGCTTCGGACGGGTGTGACTACTGTAAGCTTACAGCTTGTTTCTGTCCCACACTTACTTTACAGCTTGTTTTTGTCAGCTGACTGTCGATGTACCGTACAACTCTGCAACATGCACTCCCACACTTACTTTACAGCTTGTTTTTGTCAGCTGACTGTCGATGTACCGTACAACTCTGCAACATGCACTCCCACACTTACTTTACAGCTTGTTTTTGTCAGCTGACTGTCGATGTACCGTACAACTCTGCAACATGCACTCCCACACTTACTTTACAGCTTATTTTTGTCAGCTGACTGTCGATGTGCCGTACGGCTCTGCAACATGCACTCCCACATTTAGGCTACTTTACAGCTTGTTTTTGTCAGCTGACTGTCGATGTACCGTACAACTCTCCAACATGCACTCCCACACTCCAACATGCAAGCGTGAACTGAACTAGCACACAGGCACAAACATAATTATACAGACATACACAGACAGACACACCGACAGACAGACACTCAGCGGGCAGACAGACAGCCAGCCAGCCAGAAAACGATCAATCAATCAATCAATATGAGGCTTATATCGCTCGTATTCCGTGGGTACAGTTCTTAGCGCAGGGATTTATTTTTTAATTTTTTAATTTATTTTATTTTATGCAATTTATATCGCGCACATATTCAAGGCGCAGAGATTTATTTATGCCGCGTGAGATGGAATTTTTTTACACAATACATCACGCACTCACATCGGCCAGCAGATCGCAGCCATTTCGGCGCATATCCTACTTTTCACGGCCTATTATTCCAAGTCACACGGGTATTTTGGTGGACATATTTATCTATGCCTATACAATTTTGCCAGGAAAGACCCTTTTGTCAATCGTGGGATCTTTAACGTGCACACCCCAATGTAGTGTACACGAAGGGACCTCGGTTTTTCGTCTCATCCGAAAGAATGAAAACCAGGTCAATCAGGTCAATCAATCAATCATTCAATCAATTGCACTTGCTGTTCCAGATGCTGACAGCGGTGATTCAATGCATTCAATGAATCAATGAATAAATAAATCAGTCAATCACTCAGTTAGTCAGTCAGTAAGTCAGTCAGTCAGTCACTCGCTCGATCGCTCACTCTCTCAATGTCAGGTGCAGCAACAGTTAATATTCACAAAACTGAAGGCTGGCATAATTCTTGCCCGCCCCCGCTGTGTAGCATCATCTGTCTGTCTCTTTCTCTCTTCATGAGATACACATAATATTACCAGTGTGCGAACCCTTAGACAGTAAGGGGGCAAATGGGGAGGGGGTGATGGAAAGGGGGGCCATTGAACAGATGGTGCACACTGCAATACCTTTTTAAGCCCTGCACATGCCCGTGACACTTTTACTGATCCAATTTTATCTGTTTACGGTTGCTGCAACCTTTTATCGAGAGCCATTTCGCAAAAATGTGTGAAGATTTGAGTATTTATCATACATTTTATGGCTACAGATTCAAGCGTGTCTTCGATACGATATTTTTGTTCAGTGCTGTTACGCAACATTAAAGTCATGAAGTTATCCCTGTACTGTGTCCGCCTTAAAGTCACTTTCCCGTCATAAAAGTGTTTCCTGTCATCGAGACGCTACTATAGTTTTGTTGCACACTTCACATAATAGTGCGAAGCAATCGGAAAAGGTTAGGGGTAAGCTGTGTGCAATGCCATAGGTCTACTTGACCGTGGAGGGTCACAATGACACGACCACAAATAATGCTTAAAGCTTTACAATGAACACACATGGGTTCAAATGCTAAAATGTGAACTATTAGGCCTACGCAATAATTAAATTGGCAGACTTAACCAAATTATGAAACATATTTTAACTATCAGACCAACGCAATAATTTTGCACGTGGGCACAGAAGAAGCAAAAAAATTTATATATATATATACCCGGTATTTATATTTTAGTCCAGGGTGCTGACCTATATACTGAGTGTGGTTTCAAGTAAGTTCATTTGACTCAATTCATCGGCGCGTGACCCCAAAACAAAGCCATAAACACGGAGTTAGAATAAATTGAGCCATAAAACTCTGGACTGGTGACAGGTCAAACAAAAGTGACATGTGTGTGTGTAGAATCAGTAGACTGTGCGTGGGTCTGTTCAAAAAAGTTGGTCACCGTGTAGATTTCATTATTAGTACATGTTACGTATGTGTGTGTGTGTGACGGGGGGTGCGCGCGCGTGTGTGTGTGTGTGTGTATGTGCATGCACATGCTTTGAGTTGAGTGCAATTTACTTAATAAAGATGTAGATTTCCAATACAGTTTAACCGCCCAAAAGTGTGTGTTACTGCATGCTTTCAAGCCGGCTTAAGGGATTGTCCGGTTAAGATTGTGTGAATTATGACCATGAGTACTTGCTGGAGAAAAAACAAGGTCATGGGAAAATCCTGTCAGGGCTATTAAGGAGAATGGGTGAGGAGAGAGAGAGAGAGGGGGGGGAGAGATAAAGAGTGAGTGAGAGACAGAAAACCCACACACACTTACCCCCCTGCCCCCCCCCCCCCCCCCCCCCGCACGGACACACTCAGACACACACGCTCACTCTCTCTTACCCCCTACACACACATTGACACTCTTTCTGCCTCCTCTCTAGCCCCAGCCCTATCTTCTCTTAATCCTTGTTGGGACTGAAAGTTCTTGAAAACACACTTACACGGACACAAGCAACAACAAGTCGCGTAAGGCGAAAATACAACATTTAGTCAAGTAGCTGTCGAACTCACAGAATGAAACTGAACGCAATGCAATTTTTCAGCAAGACCGTATACTCGTAGCATTGTTAGTCCACCGCTCAGGCAGTGAAATTGACAAGAAGAGCGGTTTAGTAGTTGCGCTGAGAAGGATAGCACGCTTTTCTATACCTCTCTTCGTTTTAACTTTCTGAGCATGTTTTTAATCCAAACATATCATATCTATATGTTTTTGGAATCAGGAACCGACAAGGAATAAGATGAAATTGTTTTTAAATTGATTTGGAAAATTTAATTTTGATAATAATTTTTATATTTTTAATTTTCAGAGCTTGTTTTTAATCCAAATATAACATATTTATATGTTTTTGGAATCAGAAAATAATGGAGAATAAGATAAACGTAAATTTGGATCGTTTTATAATTTTTTATTTTTTTTAACAATTTTCAGATTTTTAATGACCAAAGTCATTAATTAATTTTTAAGCCATCACGCTGAAATGCAATACCGAAGTCCGGGCTTCGTCGAAGACTACCTGACCAAAATTTCAACCAATTTGGTTGAAAAATGAGAGCGTGACAGTGCCGCCTCAACTTTCACGAAAAGCCGGATATGACGTCATCAAAGACATTTATCGAAAAAAGGAAAAAAACGTTCGGGGATATCAATCCCAGGAACTCTCATGTAAAATTTCATAAAGATCGGCCCAGTAGTTTGGTCTGAATCGCTCTACACGCACGCACGCACACACACACATACACACACACAATATTACACCACGACCCTCGTTTCGATTCCCCCTCTATGTTAAAACATTTAGTCAAAACTTGACTAAATATAAAAACCAGTACTTACTGTATGCTTGCATGAAACAGGTGGTTTATTAATTTATTTTCTGGTCATAACATTTTACATGCATGTAAAACCCAACCTGAAAATAAAACGGTGTGAAGCAGATAGATGTCATTTACCGGTTCATGTATCTACAAAAATACACAATGTACACAGGAAATATTTGTGACACACACACACACACACACACTCTCTCTCTCTTTTTTCTCTCTTTCTTTTTCTCATCGATTTCTTCCAAATTTCCAGGAAAACGACAATCACTGACACAAGATGATGCCACAAGTAAAAAGATAATGAAAGATGACAAATAGGGTCTTTTACCAGCTGTATTATCTGACTTTAACCAAAATAAAGAGAAAAAAAAGATTGCCAATAACTTGATACTGATACTGTAACACAAACTTTATTTGGTGTTTAACGTCGTTTTCAACCACGAAGGTTATATCGCGACGGGGGAAGGGGGAAGATGGGATAGAGCCACTTGTCAATTGTTTCTTGTTCACAAAAGCACTAATCAAAAATTTGCTCCAGGGGCTTGCAACGTAGTACAATATATTACCTACCTTACTGGGAGAATGCAAGTTTCCAGTACAAGGGACTTAACATTTCTTACATACTGCTTGACTAAAATCTTTACAAAAATTGACTATATTCTATACAAGAAACACTTAACAAGGGTAAAAGGAGAAACAGAATCCGTTAGTCGCCTCTTACGACATGCTGGGGAGCATCGGGTAAATTCTTTCTCGTCCCAACCAATATGGGACTCCCCCTAACCCTCGGGGGGTTGTAACACAAACATCATCATCCCCACCAACAACAAAAACAAAACAAAGTGACAACAACTATGAGAGAAATGATGTTCACAACAACATTAGCAGGTAGCTCAGTTGATAGAGTATTGAAATTGTCCTAATCTATCTTTGAGTCGGTTTGTGCCGGGACAGACACGGATCAACTTTATGTGCCGACTCAAAGACGATATCTGTCCCACCACCTGTGTCACCACTATGGCACGTAAAAGATCTCAGTCATTATGCCAAAAGAGCATGCGCGTGACATTGCAGGGAGGAAGTGACCTGAATTTTTGAGCGATTTGACAATAAAGTAATGAAATAAAAATGAACAGAAAAATAAAAATAATAAAAATTGCAGAGTAGTAATGTTGGCACTGAAGTCAAAGTGAAAAAGAAATAGCATTTTAAGCAACAGAAGTAAAGGGAAAAAGGAGATAAAGAAGTGCATTAATTACAATTAGTTTCCTCCTTGTGATTGGCTTCAACACGCTTTTGACATGCAAGGGAGAAATATAACACTCAGAAGAATCACACGATGCTTGATTCTAAATGCCTACAATTTACCTGTCTGACATGTACCCTTCAAACTGTATAGTTGTATGAAAGTTGAAACTGTTAAAACAGAATTCTTAGCACAATCCAAGCAAAGTGTCCATCATCAATAATTATGCACATAGTGCATACAATGGGAGTCTCATTCTGAATGTGAAAAATAAGCTCAGCTTCTCTCTGTGAACAAAATGTTTAAAACAATCACATTTTACCCTTCGACAAAAGGTACGAACCTCATTAATCTCATTAAATGCCCTACACAATGTGATTGGCAGATTGAAAAAGTCAACAACGAAAGAGCCAAAAATCAAAACACACACACCAAATCCGAAATTATTAACCAAGCTTTCGTATAGAACTGAGAAAAAAGGTAAGTAAATGCTCTAGATCAGTTGATGCAAATGACATTTGCATTATACAGTGAAACCTCCCGTAACGACCTATCCCAAGAACGACCCCCTCCTTTTGCCGACCGAATTTCTCGGCACGGATGCTTTTCACACTGTAACTAACCTCCCAAGGACGACGCCCTCCATTTTCAGACGACCGACCTTCCAACATAGGGTCAATAACGACTTTGACCGTTTTACCAGTGAGTGTCAAAGTTCGTAATTACCCAGCACACGCGGAAAACGCACGCCATTAGTCACGCATCGAGAGTCAGGGGTGGTAGTCTGTAGTCAGTAATGCGTGCAAGTCCAGTGGCCTTCGGCTGTCATCTTCTCATCTATTGCTGTCACAATTGAAGGACTGCCCTCGAAGTAGTGGGGGGTGGGGGTGGGGGTGGGGGGGGGGGGCGTGTGTGTGTGTGTGCGTGTTATGTCTGCTCGTCTGTGCGCTGGGATATACACATCCATCATGCTTATCCATATGCCCATCAAATGGGAAAAAAAATGGGATAACGAACACAACTTTCAAGACTGAACTGCCCAACAGTTGCCCCACCTGTGACAAAAGTATACCTCCCAAACTCCCAATAAAGACCCCTCCTTTTTACGACCGAATTTTTTGGACATTTTCAAGGTCGTTAGTGGGAGGTTTTACTGTAGTAAGTGAGACTGAGAGTTACGCAAAGTTACAGAGCTTACTTTCCCTTTTTTTCTCATATTTAAAAAAAGTGCTCTGCCTCATCAGTTTAAGATTTTCAAGCGTTTGTTACATCCAACTTTCAGTCCCCTTCCATCACAGCACCAAACAATCAGCGAATTTCTCCTCCAAGCAACTTGACCACCTGTTCCTCAATGTGCCTGTGAATGACATTGACCTCTTCCTGGGTCAAGGTGCGTTCCATGTGTCGGTAAATGATGCGATAACAATGGCTCGTCCGCTGTGTCTTTGGGTGCACAAATTCGTCGACAAGGAAAACCTGCTCCACAAGATCGCCTCCTTCGTTGCGAACGACGTCGTAGAAATCGTTGGGAGAGAACGCAAAGTCTGCCGAAGACGGAAGCCAGAAGGACAGGTCGTTGGTGCATTGTGGGTAAATACTGACCGGCTGTAACAGATGCAAAGAATCACATTTACAAAATTCACTTAGTTTTCTGCATTAGTACCATATTTGACGGATTACAAGACGCACCGTTTTATAAGCCACACCCCCGACTTAAAAAAAAAATTGGGACGAGCCACGTATAGGCTGCGTCACTATATTAGCCGCCGTCGAAAAAAAATATAATCAGATCGTGTCAATCAATCAAAACAACCAGGCAAACGAAAGTACGGTATTTGGCGAAATCGGCTCCGAGAATAAACAAGTGAAACAAAGAAGAAAAGTGAAAAAGTTTGAAGAAAAATATCACACACAATTTGTAACCAACACACACATGTAGTCCCGCCCGGAATAAGCTTTTTTGGGACTTTTGCGCACATTTCGAGCAGACGAAAACACAACAAAGTACCGGTAATCGCTAATCGAGCGAAATGAAAATCCGCGGCGACTTCCATTAGGTGAATGCTATTCAAGTTTAGGTAACATTTTAGCCACATCTTTTTATAAGCCGCAATGCAATTAAAAAAAACAAAAAACGGCTTGTAGTCCGTCAAATACGGTACGCACAAAAACATGGTGCACCATGGGTAGATACTGATCGACTGTTAACAGATAATAAGAATTGCATATTTAAATTAGTTTTCTGCACTGGCACAGACACACACACACACACACGAAGAATTTATGGTATATTCTTGGATGCATTGTATAAAAGGGGAGATAATTATCAAGGCTGCACAAACACACACAAACTTTCATTTTCAGAAGCAGCGCTGATGTCCTGGATTAAGGAGAATAATACATGGCACAGCGTTTACATACACTCAACATACATATTTTCCAGAGGACAATCACTTTTACTTCTTTTCATGCCATTTTTTAAAATGGGGGTAATGCCAATGGTACGTTTTGCGCGCGGGTCTGTGAGAAAATGTCACACTCACAGTCAATTGTTTTAATGATTTTATATGTGATTGTGTGGACTTTGCTTTGCATTGTGTAATTTTTTGGGCTAAAATCGCTCAGATGCCCTAGGAAATATGTTCATGTGAATTGAGAAACTGATCTAATTTTCGCCTACGAAAACGTCATGTTATTACGCTATTTCCAGCCATATCAGAAAGACACGTTAAAATCATTGAAATAGAAACACATATCATTACAACAAATGTAAACAAGGGTTTAATACCACTTACAACATAGATCCTGTGATTGTAATTGATCGGTCAGATACCCCATTCAATTACCCAACCCTCCTTTATATGACTCTTGGCATGTCATCATATTCAAAATTCTGTATCATAAAGTCTGTCTGATTGATTTCTTTAATTTTTTTCACACTTGTTTCAACATACTTTAAAAATATCACAGGCAAAATATTAGCAAAATCTATTTATTGGGTCAATCGGTGTCCGATGCCTTTAACTAGTGGATAAAGTATTGTGTGCCCTGCAGTAACCGGATATCACTAAAGCAGGGCGCAACTCTTCCACAACTATTGAAAATCCTGACAAAGTAATTTCCAAACATTGTCAATTATAACGATACTTAATTAGTTTTTACCAATCCATGCACTCGATTATTAAATTCACTTGCACAAACCTTGTAGGTTACGTTGGTGTTGGGGTCACAGTCCTTGAACTGGTTGAGGAAACCGGAGTCGTTGCTCCAGAAGAGACGGATGTCCGGAATGGAATACAGCTTCATGGCCAGTCTCTCCAGCCCTAGGCCGAACGCCCACCCCACCTGGTCACCTGTCCCTGCTGTAAGAAAAACACATGGAGAATCCCCAAAGATAAGGTTTCTTGTAGCTTCCTGTTCAGTCTCTACAGTCCTAAGCCAAAGGCCCAACTCACCTGGCCCACACACACAAAGCTTGTTTGATATCTAAGATGGAGTGTAGCTTCATGTTCAGCTTTCCAGTCCAGGTCAACTGACTTTGCACACCTGCACCCACCCACCCCTCCCCTAACACGCACAGTCACACAAACACAGACAGACAGATAAACATACAGACATACACAGGCCTACCCACACGCAGCGGCAAATTAAACCACCGACTAGTATGTTGACACAGTGGTCTTTGAATTTCACGAACAAATAATTACGAGATAATGAACAAGAAATGTACTACGTAGCTCAGTAGTTAGGTGTTGTTCCTTCTATCTCAAGATGACCCTTAGAAAGAAGCTTTCCAAAATAAATAAAAATAAGACTGCATAAAGGCCAGTGAAAAAGCGACATACCGGAGTACAAAATTTCCTGTTTCATGATGCCACAACCCAGCACCTCTAACCACTCTCCTTCGTGATGTACCTCCAGCTCCCACGAGGGGTGTGTGAACGGGAAATACTGATCCACCCATCTCGCCTTCACGTCTGTAAGGAAACACATGACAAGACTGTTAAACCTCTCCTAGCGACCCTTCTGTATTACAGTAACCTTGCAGTTACACCCAAGTCTTGTCTGATGGATTGGTTTCAATGCGAGAGGAACTGTCTAACTCTAAGCGTTTCGTACACATCATGCCAATGAGTACTTCTGTGTCCGGGAGTAGAGCACCAATCTTGTTTCTTGTCTCAATATATGTTTACTCCATTTCACAATCTCATCTGAGTTGTGAACGTCCCTTCATAGGCCTGCAAGGACTGTTCCACAGGAATCTTACAATCAAAATCTGCAAACTTACACCTGTAATACTAATAGACAATTTTTGGAAATAACTTCCAGGTTTGTATGGGTTTGTAAAAAAAAAAGAGGAACAAAATCCCAAAAGGATCCCCTACGAGGTTTTCTATCTATCACATTTACTTTTCCTTAGTTACCACCTGTCTTAAACGACCACTTTGGGTCATCCCCTTGGCCGGTCATTATAGACAGGTTAAACTGTATCAGTAGAGTTCAGACGTCTGACTCACCCTGTCCAAAGAGATGTCGCGCGAGGTTCATCAGCGTTGTCTTCAGGCTGTGTTCCAGCAGTTTGGCCGTCTCCATGCTGTGGGTTGCCTGTTTGTCTGGCGTTTGCTTCCCGCCCTGCTCAAAGATGTTGAGGCCGGTGGAGTCGCGAACCTTCTGGAACAGCTGCTGACAGTAAAGCCAAAAATGGTAGTTATATAGTGATGTTGACTGAGTCTAAGGACTAAAGGTCAGTTGAACCGAGATTGAAAATATGTACAGGTCAAAATGTCCCAGATACAAAAAATATGTTGTTTTCCATGGATAGTTTGTATTGTAATTCTAAGGACAATAAATAATCTCTGTCTTCAGTTTGTTCAATCAGGCTATCCTTCAATTTGTTAAAATTTTGCGGCCTCTGTCGATAACGATGAAACAGAAGACAATATGCTCTCCTCTGACCTGCAAAAAAGCTGGTCTGACAAAGACAACAAGCCACCAAACATCTATAATAATAATATCAACTATAAAAATAAAAGTTGATACATTTACAACAATTATGTATACCTCATGTTGATTGAACAGCCGCACCCCTTCAACTTGATGGAACACAGGATAGTGAGTGGCGTCTATCTCGTCGCGCCGGTACACATCCCCCATCACCAAGAACGCATCAAGCCCAGAACGCATCAGCTCACACTGGTGAGCAGAAGTGTGCGCTCGCAGCATGTAGGAAGAGTTTATGTAGTAGCTGTCGGAAGGTGCTCGACTGACATGGTCCTCCGGCACAAGGAGACTGTCAAAGTTTTGTTCTAGCGTCACAACCGGACTGATGGAATCGTTGACGGAAAAGAGGGGGTTGCCGCGACGGTTCAGGAAATGGCTGTAGAAGTAGTTTTCAATGCGCTTGCGTATCAGGTAGAGAGGGTGGTGTTTTGTTCTGTGTAGATTTCGCCCAATCTGTTTAAGGAACAAAACAAAATAAATCCATGTGGAAATACATGAAACACTGTTTCAACTTAGGCTGCACACTTTCTTTTGTTATGACTGACACCTCGCATTGAGTGCACACGTACACACCAACACAAGCAGAAGAAGTCAACTGCTCGTTCTTTCTTTCTTTATTTATTTGGTGTTTAACGTCGTTTTCAACCGTTCAAGGTTATATCGCGACGGAGGGAAGGGGGGTGATGGGATAGAGCCACTTGTCAATTGTTTCTTGTTCACAAAAGCACTAATCAAAAAATTGCTCCAGGGGCTTGCAACGTAGTACAATATATTACCTTACTGGTCAACTGCTCACAACTTTTTCATTTGACTACATATCACTTCAAATGTACATATTAATAATAATAATATACTGTAAATCTACCTCTAGTTTAAGACTACCTCTCTGTTAAGTGTTATTGTACAAGGCCATCCTTAATTGAGACTGAACTTGACGTCTTGAAGACTTCTTGAAGACTTCCCAAAGTATAGAAAATTCAGTGACAAAAAAAATCAGGTAGGGAAGTCAATTTCGCCTGGTAAATTACAATTCCCATGCTTTAATTCGACCTCATCATATTCTTAGACTTTTGAAGGTTTAAAAAAGGGGGTTGACACTGTATTTTGTTACCTTTGCCAAAATATTAGGAGTGACATTAGTGAGATGATCAGTCTGGTATGGGATGTTATCCACCACCACAGTGTCACCAAACAGAGCTCTCCCTGGGCTGGTCTTGCCTGTTGGTTCGATCCTCTGGCTGGAGATCCATCGCACTGACACCAGGCCTCTCCTGGACAGCCACAATCCTTTCAACCTGAAATTAGACAGATCGGCAAACTGAAAATATTACCCTATGGAAGTGACGTACAAGATATTTCTGACAACAAAATGTAAACAGTAAAGTCAACAAGAATGAAATTGAGTTCCAAATTGTATTCAGTTCAAAGAGAAACAATCATAAATGAAACATACATGTGGGTTCGTTCATAGAAAATATATCTATACAAAAGTTCAGGTTGAGAACAATTAATACAGTCCCTTATAGTTATACTCCCCGTATACAGAATTGTCTAAGTCTTTAGACTGTCAAAAATTGGGCAGCACTCCTGGGCCCAGAAACGACTTTCAGAATCTATACAGAAAAATATTCAGTCTTTAAATAGATGGAAAATCGGGCATGCCCCGTAGGTACCCAGGTGGCCGAAACCTCCCTGCGAAAATAAAACCCAAATCCTAGACTGAGGCTAGACTACAGGTAAAATTGGGCAGGGGTTCGGGGCCTGAAAACGATCAAGTGATGTCGCTCGAACACTGCTTTTGGAACACTTTAGAGTATTGCGCACTACTCTAATTGCCTTGTGGTAACCAAATGAACAGCACGCACTGTTCACTATTGAGGTCTAACGAATGACGTCTCACAACGTGCGTGGTCGTCCTTGGCGGTCAAGAAAGCCGCCGTGATCATTGCGCAGACGACACTTCTAGACCGCCAATAATTTTTGTGCGCATCACGTGCTCCACATAAATCGGCCGGAAACGAAGCAATTGGGAAACCTGGATTGCAAGTGGGACAGGAGAACTTTGTGTATCGAGGCCGTGGTCTATCAGGTCAGGCACGAAGGCACACATACAAAAAAAACAGCAACACACACAAGTCCAGGGAGAGACACCAGGATAGGGTATAGGTTATTAAACACTGATTTATACCCGGCTCACATGTATCTGTTTTGATGACCCTGACTCTCAAACAGGGGAGACGCAGGTTTCAGGTACTTTGCAGCACCCTACTTTCTCAAACGTCTCACGAGCTATTTGTACATGACAGTGCCTACATGTTTTCCCTTCATACCGATGTTTTGATTTTTTTCTTCTTTTCTGATTTACTGACTAATTTAGTAATTATCAAATGTTCTACAGGGTAAGTGTCAGAGACTAAAAGTTATTCTTTAAAACTAAGAGAGCAGTACAGCATCAGCAAATACAGCCTACAAATTCGACGTATCCCACTTCTCTTTGGGGTCTGCGGAATATTGCTCGACGTTGGACTTGCTCTTGCACAAGTTGCACTTGCAGATGAAAATTGAAATTGAAAAGAATAACACTCATTGTGTAGCCTACCATGAACAACAATGCAGAAAATGACAAAGTATATAACCTGAAAGCCATGTTGTGACCGATGCAGACATTTGCCAAATGCACTCAGGCACACGAACTTGCACTGCGATTGGAATGTGCACTCGTAGGAACAGTCCAAATGTGCGCACTCCTCGCTTGATTTGTTGTGTTCAAGGGCGCCGCCATTGAAGTCGTATATAGGGTTGTCGTAAACTCTCAATTCTTTCTGAAAACGATTGTTTTCAAAGCCTACAGATAAATGAAAAAGAGAAAACGTGCGCAGTATATTCATTTGATCAATTTGAAGCAAGCATAACTTTTAAATAGCATAGATATGTCTTCAGATCACAAGACTGTGGTACCACTTGCACGACAGCCATAAACTGCGTCGTGATATAAGCGAACCAAGGAGAATGTCTGCTACACGATCTCAAGTGCTTTCCCTCTACAAGCATATATTACGAGAGGGCAAGAAATTCGTCGATTATAATTTCAGGTACCTTTTGCATGCATTACTTATGAAAACATTTTATTTTGTGTGTCTTGAGCTCCTTCAGTCAGATTTTCACACTGTCACAGAAACAACTGTGACTGTGCTTTTTGATCTGCGCACCTGTAGACTTACGTTAGAGCAGACGAAATAAGTACTATCATACATAATAGCATAATTAGAACAGATTGTTTTGCCTTTTATGTTCATTACTTGGATGTTTCTGCATCGCTACGTCATTGTTCTTCAAAGAACTTATTTCATCTTGTATTTAAGATGTTTTGGCTTGAGGAGGGACCGAAGTTGGGGTAGGGATCTGTGTGTGTAAAGCTCAACAGCTAGTATACCAATAAAACTAATTCATTGTCTTTAGAAAACAAGAGGGGACACAATGCAGCTCCGATATATTTTTTGCTACCCTGGTTACTGTCCCTTAATGTCTGTGTGTTTCTACCCATCCGACGTACCGGCCCATGCAACTTGCAATTAGTCTCCTCATGCGCCCTTATAAAACGCCTAGCCTGAGCATAAACTTTTCGGTGAGGTATCAGTCTAATTAACTTCAGCCTCTGTGCTGTACAGTGCATGAAAGAATCTTTCAGCTTGGCTTGCTTTCGAAAGAAATGACAGGTTTAAGGTATGCAGTCACACTAAGGCCCCCCCCAAAAAAATGTCTGTTTCTGGTCACCCGACCGACCCTAAATTTCGGCGCCGACCCTAAACTTTTTTTTTCCAAACTCAAAACTTTTTTTTTTTTTGGTGGTAAAGGACAGGGTGAGAAAATGAACAACAAAAACGTGTGAAAACGAAAGTCCGCTGACGATTTGTAAATGTGTTGAGTGTCTCAAGTGTCTCTATGTATAGTGAATCCAGTCTCTTTGCGCGATTTTTAAAGTTAGTTTTATTGGTCTACATTTGGGGTAAAAAAAAAAATTTAATAAAAAATCCCTACCTACCGACCCTATTTTTTTTAGCCATGTTACCAGAAACAGACAATTTTTGAGTCACTTGAGAAAAAGTGACTATGTAATCGGTCAGTGTTAGTCTGTCTGGCCGGCCGGCCGGCCGGCCGGCCGTCCGTAGACACCACCTTAACGTTGGACTTTTCTCGGAAACTATCAAAGCGATCGGGCTCATATTTTGTTTAGTCGTGACCTCCAATGACCTCTACACTTTAACGATGGTTTCGTTGACCTTTGACCTTTTTCAAGGTCACAGGTCAGCGTCAAAGGAAAAATTAGACATTTTATATCTTTTCTCGGAAACTATCAAAGCGATCGGGCTCATATTTTGTTTAGTCGTGACCTCCAATGACCTCTACACTTTAACGATGGTTTCGTTGACCTTTGACCTTTTTCAAGGTCACAGGTCAGCGTCAAAGGAAAAATTAGACATTTTATATCTTTGACAAAGTTCATCGGATGTGATTGAAACTTTGTAGGATTATTCTTTACATCAAAGTATTTACATCTGTAGCCTTTTACGAACGTTATCAGAAAAACAAGGGAGATAACTAGCCTTTTCTGTTTGGCAACACACAACTTAACGTTGGGCTTTTCTCGGAAACTATAAAAGTGACCGGGCTCAAATTTTATGTGAACGTGACTCATTGTGTTGTGAATAGCAATTTCTTCCTGTCCATCTGATGCCTCATATAATATTCAGAACTGCGAAAGTGACTCGATCGAGCGTTTGCTCTTCTTGTTTTTTTTGGCCTAAGCATTAATTGTGACAACCGCACAGGCTTTTTGTAAGGGCACACAAGGGACACGTACTTGGGTAGGTTGCAGGAATGGCCAAATCTAAAAACATTAACTCGTCAGCCGGAGGAGTGATTTCAAGAAAGTCACTAACCCATCAGAAATTTCACACACCCGGTACTTACCAGACAAACAAATTATGAAACAGTGTCAGCGTCTCTGTGAATATATATACTAGATGATTACCCGCTTCACCGGGAAGAAGTAGAGCCGAATACCCGGCTTCGCCGGGTACCCGGCGAAGTAGAGGAATACCCGGCTTCGCGTTGTGTACAGTGACCTTCTAAAAATAGTAACGGGAGTATCCGGCTTCGCCGGGATAAAAGCGTTGTGGACAGTGACCTTCTAAAAATAGTAACGGGAATATGGATTGACGCCACACGAAGGAAGGGAGATAAACGCAAAACACTGGAGAAGATAAGGAAGAGTTACTGGGAATGGATCTGGGAAGATGACCAGAAAAACCAAAATCGGTTCATCGCTGAGAGCACGTGTTGAAAATTCTCATCGACCAGGTTGTGTCCGGGGTCTACCTGAATATGCCCACCAAATTTGAAGCAGATCCATCCAGAACTTTGGCCGTGCATCGCGAACACACACACACACACACACACACAGACACAAGCTATCCACATTTCACAGAACGATGAAAAAGACCTTCATCTGTATGTTGCAGTACTTAGAGCAAACAGAATCCAAGAATGGACGTTGTAACGGTTTTCCGTTAAAAATTTGTAAACGTTTCTAACGTCCAAGAAACAAATGTGACATGTGCATATCAACTGCGGCTACCCAGCAAAAACCCCACAAAAACCCTGGTATTGTTGCTGTTTTTGAGGATTGTGGTCGCTCTCCTTTACACGCTGGATCAGCCTGACTGCGTGACGGATTTAAACTAAATGTGTATGAACTAGCTGTTAGGTAAGACACCAAATAAACTTTTTGGTGTACAAAATGTAAAATATCATTTAGTTTAAAGGCATATGTACTCGATGACTATACACGCTAATTGCTTTACCAACAGCTGGAGACATGCTAGATTAAGTTCCCTGCAAAATAGTGTGGTCTAGGACCCCTTCAATGTTGAGATATGTTAATTTTCATTTTGATCTGGATCGTCCTATTTATAGATTTGGCAACACATGTAACGTTGATGCAAGGGAGCTAACACCGCGGCTTTGTTGACATCCTCACTTTTTCAGAGGCTAGAACAAGCTGTAATGCATGTATTATGGTCCGCGCATGGTGACATATCGTCATTATATGGTCTTATGGTGCGTTTGACATCGATTATGGGCAAACTACACTTTGTAAACACGGGAGCGCGTACATATGCCTTTAAGTCATTGTTTCGAAGGTTGAAAGTGAATCATGCCGTCAAAAAACGCCATTTTTGAGGGTAGGCGTGGTCACGGACCTGTGGCGTCATACCCAAATATTGCTCAGATTCCAGAAACACATTTTTGAGCAGAAGAAAGATTGATCTTCAAATACACGTATACTTCTGACCAAAAAGCTGCTATTTAACATCTGGGGTATACCACTGAAAAAATATCCTTTACTTTTTGTGCTCAGTGTATATGTTCTGAACAGAGATCTATGTCTGCAGTGAATGAAAATAACTGCCACTTTCTATGTAGAACCTCACTGTGAAGTGCATTTTGCATACATTCTGGAAGTGAGGAACCATTAATCTAATTTAATGTGAAAAAGGACAAATTTCAAAAGACTTATAATTTAATTTTAACTTAAGCAAAATTGTTTTTCAGAATGTATGCTGTACGCAGAACAAAGGATCAGTTTCGCAGCAACAAAGAAATAAGTGACTCTTCCAAAATCCAGGAGTTGATTAAGGAAGCAGAGGAAAATTTGGAAATAATGCGAAGACAGGTGAGACGAGTTATAGTGAAATTCACATTGTTTAAAACAAGTTAGGTACATATGTACAAACAGAATATTTGCTTGCATGATAAACAGTATGTGCCAAGTCTTTTACTGCATTAAGCATTTCATTATGTTTTGAATGTTTGATGTCAGTAATGTTGTTCTGTTCATGTTTGCTTTATGTGACTGCACATTATTTAAAACATGAAACCAAAGAATTGCGTATGTGTATGCTAGTGTGTGTATTTTAATGCGTGTGTGTGTGTGTGTGTGTGTGTGTGTGTGTGTGTGTGTGTGTGTGTGTGTGTGTGTGTGTGTGTGTGTGTGTGTGTGTGTGTGTGTGTGTGTGTGTGTGTGTGTGTGTGTTCCAACACATGCATGTAAATGTAGGTGTTGTGCGTGCGGTGTGAGTGAATGAGTTTTGAAATGGTTGCACTGGTCGTATTATTCTCTTTTATCTTCTCGTTAACTACAGGTGCTGATTGGTCAAATGTACGGTGATGGGAAACTGGTGATAGAATCTGCGACTCAGGAGGAAAGTAAATCCAGGTGAACACCGTTCTACATGTAGATTTTGCAAACAGAGGAGGCTGACTATTATACTCAGACACCGAGCTTTGAACAGTCTTGTGGTGCCCAAGAAGGAAGCAAGTGCGTGATGTTGCACTATGTGACCTTTTTTGAAAATGGTTCCTTAATGTGTGAAATGTTGTGTTGGAGATAGTTGTGTGTGTCTTTGTGTGTGTGTGTAAGTAGGTATGCATGCTTGCGTGATAGATAAAGAGAGAGAGAAACAGACCAGAGGGAGAGGGGGAGAGAGAGAGAAGAGATTGAGTAATTTGTAGTCCCTATCATGTGTTGCGTTTTATGACATGAAAGCCACCGATGTTAGAAATATGTACATTTCTGCCTGAGACTGAAAGTACTGTTTGCTCATTTGATGCTTACCTCATTTGGGCATGGTGTTTTGTTCGGACGAGTTGAGAGTATGAATCAGTAAGGTTTGTAGCAGTGGATTTGCAGGTATCTGTGCCTGTTTTTGAATTCGTTTTCTTGTGAATATGTGCACCCACATGTTTCTGAACTTATTTGCTTTGGAGACAATTAAAATTGCTGTGAGAAAGAGGAACTTTGTGTATATGTCATGCTGAGACATATATATACGTCTGCATATAAGTGCATGCAACCATTGAAACCAAATATAGTTCAGTAAGTTCTTGTTACTTAATGTTGATTAAGCTGAAAGTTGAGTCTTGTGTATATATATCTGACTGTCAGTCTGTAAATGATATTAATATTCACCTTGCCGTTTCTGTCTTTGAGAATCATGAAGAACAAATCCAGTAGTTTCAGTCTTCAGTCTGACGATCTAGAGTAATTCCCTTCTTGCAAGAAAGAGTCATTTGGAAAACAAAAACACCGTTAAAACATGGTAACGGTAGATTTACTGATGCATGCAGGGTATTTTTGTCAGTATGCAATTCACCTTGACATATTAAATTCACTCTTGAAATTGTCATGATTGACATGTTTGACTGTTTTCAACTGTTAGAAGAAAAAACACTTTGATCAAGTTATATATTTTTGCATGGCTTAAAAGGAGGGAGGGATGAGAGGTCCACTAGGGGCGGGGATGTAGCTCAGTCGGTAGCGCGCTGGATTTGTATCCAGTTGGCCGCTGTCAGCGTGAGTTCGTCCCCACGTTCGGCGAGAGATTTATTTCTCAGAGTCAACTTTGTGTGCAGACTCTCCTCGGTGTCCGAACACCCCCGTGTGTACACGCAAGCACAAGACCAAGTGCGCACGAAAAAGATCCTGTAATCCATGTCAGAGTTCGGTGGGTTATAGAAACACGAAAATACCCAGCATGCTTCCTCCGAAAACGGCGTATGGCTGCCTAAATGGCGGGGTAAAAAACGGTCATACACGTAAAATTCCACTCGTGCAAAAAACACGAGTGTACGAGGGAGTTTCAGCCCACGAACGCAGAAGAAGAGGTCCACTATATAAATGTAATGAGCAGGCACACATCCTCTTTTTCTTGCTCTTTGATGTGCTTGGTGCCGATCCTTTTTAAACTTTTCGCTGCCTACAGGAAGTCAGCTGACGTCCTGGGTAAATTGCTTTAATGGGCAACACACCGGTCAATAAACAACAGAAGAAGAAGAAAACAACGTGCGTGTGTGTGGTGCATTCATTCATACATCAAAGGCACACTGTAAGTTTGTCACTTCAGGTAAATACAGGTAACCGTTTCTGACAGCGAACAGGTTAACATTTAAATGGTATTTTTGGCATCCTGCATTTGTGCTTGAGCGGGTTTGTTGGTGTGTTCTGAATGTCTTTGTGCTTTGTGAATTTGCTGGATGAAAGATTTGAGACAATGCAATGCTGGAGAAAGATAAGAATCTCCACATAAAGTGCGTTTCTTATAAAGAACTTGTTTAAAAGTGTCCATGTTGTATGGTCAGGCATGAAAATTCTCCGTATTTTCCGTATTTTCTGTATTTTTGAAAAAAATAAACCGTATTTTGTTTTATTTTCAGTATTTTTTTTTTTTTTTTTAATTTTTTTTATTTTTTTTTTTATTTTTTTATTTTTTTTTTTTTCCCCTAGTCATAGTTATAGTAAAATAGTTTTGGGGCCATGTTTGAATCCAATTTTAAGGCTCAGATAGCCCCAGATTGCACCAAATTGCACCCTTGAACAAAAAATTTTCCGGGGGGGCATGCCCCCGGACCCCCCTAGAAGTCTTGGCGCTTCGCGCCTGCGAAACTTGGCGCTACGCGCCTGCGAAACTTGGCGCTATGCGCCTTCGAATTTTGTTTTCAGTATTTTTTTTTTTTTCAGTTTTCATGCCTGTATGGTGTGTGTATACCCCCCGCGGGTTAGGGGGAAGAATTTACCCGATGCTCCCCAGCATGTCGTAAGAGGCGACTAACGGATTCTGTTTCTCCTTTTACCCTTGTTAAGTGTTTCTTGTATAGAATATAGTCAATGTTGGTAAAGATTTTAGTCAAGCAGTTTGTGAGAAATGTTAAGTCCTTTGTACTGGAAACTTGCATTCTCCCAGTAAGGTCATATATTGTACTACGTTGCAAGCCCCTGGAGCAATTTTTTATTAGTGCTTTTGTGAACAAGAAACAATTAACAAGTGGCTCTATCCCCTCCCCCCCCCCCCCCCCCCCCCCCCTTTCCCCGTCGCGATATAACATTGAACGGTTGAAAACGACGTTAAACACCAAATAAAGAAAGAAAGTATGGTGTGTGTTTGTGTGTGTGAAAGAGAGAGAAAGCCGTTGTAAGAAAAACAAAGAGAAGACCGTACCCCTGCTCGATTAAACAACAAAACAAATTGAGAGAGAGAGAGAGTTGTGTGAAAGTTCCATAAGACAGGCGCAGCAAGCCAGATGAAGTACCGTGCAATGATTCACTGAGAATTATTCCTTTATTCTTTCATGACAGAAAGTTGTATGCATGAACATACCTTCTACAGCTGTTCCTTAATTATGAAAACAATTTTTATCAGAAGAGTGACCATGCGCACAGGTTTACTTTAAACAGCTAAACAGGAATAACATTGAAATTGCGTTCACAATAAGCATATCATTATCAGTGAGTGAAATTTATTTTTGTGAAGTTTTTGTTTCATTGTGTTGTTGTTGTTTGTTGTGTGTTGTTATTGCTTCCGCCATGAATTTCCCACAAGTGCTTTAGTAAACACTTGTCAGGTGATAGGCTTCTGTCGGGGTCCGTGTATTGATAGGCGTCCTTCCCATAGTTTGCAGGTCAGTCCTCGTGGCCGTGGCCGTGGTGAGGATCTGATAAAAATAAAGGTAATGTCAATTATTATTGAAGACTGATTGTAAGTAATAGAGCTATAGATGGCTTCCATACCTTTTCTTCGAGTACGTAGTGGAGAGTGAGTTAGGGAGGGGGGGGGAGAGAGAGCGGAGAAAAAGCAGGGCCGGGGGGGGGGGGGGGGGGGCAGGAGAGAGCGGGAATAGAGAAGGGGGGGGGGGGGAGGAGGAGAAAGAGAGAGAGACGCACACAGGTACGATCTCTCTCTCTCTCTCTCTCTCTCTCTCTCTCTCTATTACCCCCCCCCCCCCCCAACACGCAGATTGACACTCTTTCTGCCCCCTCTCTCGCCCCACGGCTACCCTCTCTCAATCCCCATACTGCTGTTCATACTTACGTTCCCATTCGAAGATCACTTCAAAAACACTTTTCTGAGCGCAGTGAAAGTCTGCCAGAAGGTCCTGGTACTTGTTTCTCATGGCGGCCAGGGTGGTGGGACGAACAACATCCGTCTCGTTCCGCTCTATCGTATGTTGTATGAGTGTCTGCGAATGAAAAGCAATATTTTAGCAGCTGTTAGTATGATGGCGTTTGAGACCAAGAAGTGGAGCTATCTAACTAATTGAAAAACCGCCTTACCCACCGGCGGACCGACCGACTGACTGACTGACTGACTAAGTGCATATATTCACTGAACAACCGACTGATCTACCGACCAACCTAACGATCGGATAGCTAGCTACCTACCTTCCTACCTACCGAACGAACGAACCAAGAACGAACTTACTAACTTACTAAATAAAATTAGTTAAAATTCTAGTGCAAAAACCGAGTTGAAAGGTCATCTGTCGGCTATCATCTCTTGTTATGATATTATGTGCAGAGTTGTGAGAGAGAAAAAAACCACCCTATTTTTTACAACCATTGCTTACATATTTCAATGTTTAAAAGCTAGCGCGATCTAGCGTGTAATGAACTGTGACAGTACCTCTGCGCCATCGCGAGCGGAAGGCCAATCGGGCCCGAGCAAATGGTGATCGTCCAAAAAAGGCTCTCTGCTCTCGTCAACCGATATGAAGTAACAGCTGTCATCGTGAATCGTCAGCACTAGGTCCTTGAGGAAAACAGAGGAAAGCAAGTTTGAGCTCAAGCAATGCTAGTACGTACGTGTATCCTTTAATTAACAAGCAAGCGGGCAAGCTGGCAAGCGAACATGCAAACACACAACAACAACAACAACAACAACAACACCACAACCACCACCACCAACAACAACACCAACAACAAAAACAAGCAACCGACCAAACATAAACACAATATATTTGCTGCGATCCAAAGGACAACGTGACACACACACACATGCCGCAAACACACGCGCGCGCGCACACACACACACACATACACACACACACACACACACTACACACACACGGATACCGTTAAAAGACAGAGTTTTACTTACATGGTAATCGTGGTATATAAAGTCATAACCATGACGATCTTTGTCGTCAAAATCTTGGATGTTGGTAGTGATTCCATGACCGTGACCGTGTTTCGCCAATACGTCAAACTGTTGATGATACCGTATACATACAAACAAACAAACAAACAAACACACAAATACTTTATTTTACTTATTGTGTTCAACAAATATGTGTACAGCATGGTACAAAGAGAAGAGAACACCATATACTCAAACCGTCCAAGCTTATTGTGACAAAAAAAATCAGCTATAATGGGATTTTAGTACGGTCACGTCAAACCTGCCCTTGTGACCAACTCTCAAAAGCGACCACCTGCCCAGAACGACCATCCCAAGCATCCAAGACAAGCTTTTCTTTGACATAATTCCTATTACCATAGCGATCACCTGCCTATAACGACCACTTTTAGTCGTTATAGAGAGGTTCGACTGTAATTACAGATACATTATTCTTTCCCGTGTAACTATTGTAAGTCATGTAGATGTGTCCAGGCTAACATGGTGGTAAGAGCACCCACCCCTCCACCATGAAACATAACAAAAATAATCAGCCTGGCTGCTTCTTGTGCAGAGCAAGAATATTCTTGAAGATCGAATTAACTTTGTAATTATTTCTAGGCGGAACAATTCAAACGAGCAAGTGCCTGCGCTCGCGAATCACGTGATAATAAATCAGTTAGCATAACATTAAGGGCTATAATTATGTCGATCTGCGAAATTGCATTGCACAGCTGTTGAAGTTTTTTTTTTATGTCAGCGTTTATTTTTTTTCTAATGTAAAAGCTTGGAAAGATCTGTATAAGTTAAACATGATCGTGTACAAGGGAAAAAAATATGACGTTGTCGTAGCAGCACATTTTATCGATTAAATATGAATTCAGTAGGTTGTTTACGACGTACTGACGAAAGTGTTTTCATCTTGTTTACGATTGTAAACAGTGTAGTTTGTCTGTATTAACATTAGCGCAGCGTATCAAGACAAATAAATTATTGAAACAAACAATTAACCAATCACGAACTATAAATGAGGACAGATACAAAAACAGATAGACTGCTACCGTTCCGAAATTCACAATACAAAAAACAAGAGATAGTGAAACGTGTAATCTATTTTAAAAAAAACCCAACACATTCACGAGTACATTGGGTCGACCTACTCGTGAATTGTTTTTGTCCTAAATTAAACGTTCCAAAAACTTAAACATTCTTGTGTTTTTGTATTCTGAATTTTGGAACGTTGGCAGTCTACCTGTTTTTTTTAAATTTTTTTTACATTTTTTTTTAAAAGATATGTCCTCATTTATTGTTCGTGATTGGTTAATTGTTTGTTTAGAAAATTGATTTTTGTTTTTGTGATTACAAATGAGTAGATTAGATTCTATACCCACCATGAAAAAAGTATTCACGAAAGGGATGGTGGAACAAACAAACAGAGCGGCGTACACGTACACCACCAAGAACCCCATGGTGGTTCAGATTCCTCCGTCTTAGAACAAATCGGACAGGAAAAGAACGTCACAGAGAAAAACGTCAAGATTATGTAGCTGTGTATAGGGGTCAAACAGAAGTACGAAGCAGATAAAAGAAAAGAAAACAAACATAGTCTTTCTGAAAAGACTTATCTTGGGAGTTGCTTGTTTTGCCAATATGGAAACTCGTGTGTCGGTCGACTTCTTTTGTTTGTTGGTTGGTTGGTTAGTGTGTTAGTTGTTTTATCTCTGCTTCCGTCTTTGAAAAGAAGCAACGTCCATGATTAGTCTTAAATCATATCACCATTAGTATGTGTCTGTTTGTCCACTACTAGGACCACGATATACTAACACGTGTAAGCGTTTTGCAGTCAGTTATTAAAGGCACAGTCCTTTTCTTGCAAACAATTCAGTCGGCCCACCATAATAATAATTATGGCCAGGCTTTCACATGGAATAAGACCAGACGTCCAAATATACGATGTTCGGAAATACATGTACGATCCGTTTCATTTAAGCATTGTGGAAGAGTTACGCCCCGCTTTAGGGTGAAAAACAATAACATTTGGAAGAAAAGTTAAAACCACGATCGCAGCGAATGAACTGACTCCGATGTTTATTTTATGCAGTATCGGCTCGACTATGATGCCCTTTTCTTTTGAAATCTGCACATCGGAGCCACGATTCACTGGCGATAGGAAAGGCAAGCGTATTTCAAACTCCTGTGACCTCAAGCGAAACTCACGTACATTCAGGCAAAACACGGTGTCGGCTATCACTATGCGGAAGCGATCATTGCCGCAACAAATCAAAATCTCAGATGTATATTTTAAAAAGAAATGGGGTCATATCGAGCGGACACTGCATAATACACATCCGAGTCAGTTCTCAGCTGCGATCGTGGTCAACCACGTGTTCGTGTTTGTCACCCTAAAGCGAGGAACAACTCTTCGACAATGCTTCATATTCTGAAAGAGTTTTTTTTTTTTTATCACGAACACGTCTATTGGACACACTCCCAAAATCAATAGGCTGACTTCTTCTGTTTCGTGTATTAATTTCTCGTCAGTAAAGCCCCAGTGATAATGATCAGAATTGTTTTTGTAGGAAGGACTGTGCCTTTAAACGTTCCAAAAATTAACCAATCGTGCTTTTTGTTATAACAGAATTTGTGTGTGCAGGTGTCAGGTGACCAGAGGTTGGCAGTTTTGAATAACTTAAACTTTGTGAGTGAGTGAGCGTGTGAATGAGCGGCGAGTAAGTGAATGTGTGTGTGTGTGTGTGTGTGTGTGTGTGTGTGTGTGTGTGTGTGTATGTGTGTGTGTGTGTGTGTGTGTGTCTTGTGTGTGTGCGTGTATGTGTGTGTGTCTGTGTGTGTCAGTGTGTGTCTGTGTGTGTGTGTGTGCGTGCGTGTGTGTGAATGAGTGAGTGTTACAGTATATGTCTGTGTGTCTGTGTTTGTGTGCGTGCGTATGCCTTCCCATCTGTCTGTCTGTCTGTCTGCCGGTCAGTCTGGTTGCTCGACTATATCAGTGCGTGCCGAGTGTTCCCGTGCATGACAACGTCTGGAAGGATTTTCCTCTGTGGCTTCAGTCATATACTCTCTGTATTGCAAACACGTAGACCATATATTTGGCATTGGATACATCAGCTTGGTGAAGAGTGGATTCTGCTTTGGACGACTGAGATCTGTCGGTTTTGTTTTGGGTGGTGTAACTGGATTGTTGGCAATACAAAACGATTGGAGGGGGTCTTTCTTAAAACTGTGTGTTTTCCTTGCTGTCACTATGTTCAACCGATTTGTTTCTTGTTCCCAGTGACGACTTTTTGCGTTCTTTAAAATGGGGTCTTAAAAAACGGGGTTCTACTTTATGTATTATTTTTTGTTGGTGTCATTACTATCCTAATTATTCAACCGATTGTTTCTCGTTTCAGGGGACGACTTTGTGCGGTCAGGCATTATATCAAGTTACATTTCCGATTGAAAGATGCGGTGACGATCGTGATATTACTCACTTCCTATACCACTGCATGTACGTTTTGTTTTCTAAGGAGACACCCAATAAACAAATAAGTGTACTTCAGTCTGACGGATGCTAAAAATAAGGGGGTCTTAAAAGGGGGGTTCCACTGTACTGCAGAGAACTATGAGGCGAGAGGGGCTCACACCCTATACCGAGCACCAATCCACCCGTTGTTATGTGCCTGTGACTCGAGTGTGACATACACTTGCAACGTTTCAAACAAATTGTCTTCTCCCTCGTGTGACAGAGTGACGCAGTAGTCCCCCTTTCGAGGCTGTTGCTCTGCATTGACGGAGTTGTCTCCCTGTCTTGATCAGGGCCGGACTAGGCTAAGAGGAGGTGGGGGGTTGCCAGTGGTGGCCCTGGGGGATGTTCCCCCTGGCGGGGTCAAGGGGCAGAGCTCCTTGTGGGGGTGAGGGGGCGAGGCCCCCTGAAGCTGATGGGTAGGTCATATTCTGAGATAGGAAAATGGTCGCTCCTTGCATGAAACGGCATAAAATAAACACTAATAAAAAATGTTTTAAATAAGTGAGGTAGGTACATGTTTAGGTTAGGGGGGGGGGGGGGGGTTGCGCAACGTACCCATAACCCCCCTCCCCCCCCCCACCCCGGTAGTCCGGCCCTGTTGATACACTACTGCGTCACACTGTCACACTCATTCCTACCTCCAGGTGAAATATGAAGGCACTTTCCAGCGGAATGTCGCCGTGCTTTCCGGTAACACTCAGAAAGTAACAGCGATCTTGGTACATTGTCAGCAGAAGGGCCTGAACACATTCACATATAATAGAAACTAGATGATTACCCGCTTCGCCGGGAAGAAGTAGAGCCGAATACCAGGCTGCGCCTGGGACCCGGCTTTGCCGGGTGTACGCCGGCTTCGCCGGCGCACGAAGGAAGGGAGATCTAAAAATAGTAACGTGCAGTGACCTTCCTAAAATAGTAACGTAGTAACGGGAATATGGATTGACGCCACACGAAGGAAGGGAGATCTAAAAATAGTAACGTGCAGTGA
The DNA here is from genome assembly GCF_037325665.1 of Littorina saxatilis. Taxonomy (NCBI): domain Eukaryota; kingdom Metazoa; phylum Mollusca; class Gastropoda; order Littorinimorpha; family Littorinidae; genus Littorina; species Littorina saxatilis. The sequence continues at coordinate 41,587,427 of NC_090245.1, read as the reverse complement.
CCTTCTAAAAATAGTAACGTAGTAACGGGAATATGGATTGACGCCACACGAAGGAAGGGAGATAAACGCGCAAAACAAAACATTGGAGAAGATAAGGAAGAGTTACTGGGAATGAATATAGTGGATCTACAGAAAAACCAAAATCGGTTCAGCGCTGCGCGCTGAGAGCACGCGTTGAAATATCTCATCGATGAGGTTGTGTCCGGGGTGTAGCTGAATACGGTCTCCAAATTTGAAAAAGATCGACCGAGAACTTTGGCCGTGCATCGCGGACAGACACACAGCCACACAGACACTAGTCGTATATATATATATATATATAGATAATAGTGAAGTGCGCTCTCTCTCTGTCTCTGTCTCTGTCAGTCTCCGCCGGTGTAACACGAAATTTTTACTCCACGAAAAATGTACTCCGGAGTAAATATTTTGTACGAAATTCTTACTCCGAGTACACTTTTCGTACGAGAAAAGAACTCCCCAAGGCACGAAAAAATTACTCCCTCCACGAAATTTTTACTCCACATTTTTTTTACTTCCAGGAAAAATCTCGTACGCAAAAATGGGATGCGGGCGAAGGGATATACTGCCAGTAAGTGATCTCGCGCAAACGAATGTCGCGCTACCCTCCTTCCACCCCTTCCACCACCAAGACTAACATGGGACAAGGGAGTAAAAATTTCGTACACCTGGCATGGGAAGTTAAATTGCTCGTGTTGGGGTGAAGTAATTTATTCGTTATTTATTCGTCAGGGGAGTAACATTTTTGTACGAAATGTTTACTCGGAACTCACTGTCTTGGGGAGTAATTTTCTCGTGCAATGGGGGAGTGCTTTTTTCGTAAAGGGAGTAACTTTTTCGTACGAAATGTTTACTCCGGAGTAAAAATCTCGTGGGAGTAATTTTCTCGTGTTACACCGGTCTCTCTCTCTCTCTCTCTCTCTCTCTCTCTCTCTCTCTCTCTCTCTATTTCTCTCTCTCTCTCTCTCTCTCTCTTTCTGTCTCTGTGTCTGTCAGTCTGTCTGCGGCCTGCCTCTCATTTTCTTACACAGACAGACACACAATGACAATACATATCAGTTATCACACTGACATAACACACATGGACGCAAAACGCACGCACAACGCACCCACCCACTCACACACACACACACACACACACACACACACACACCCACGTACACACACACACACACACACACACACACACGCACGCACAAACACACACACACACACATATACACCCACTAACTCAAGCATGCACTGACGCACATACACAAATCGAGTCAGTTTAGATAGCCACACAAACACATATACATGGACAAGAGAGAGACTGACTATTAGGGTTTAACGTCCTCTTAGACCAACTGGTCTATATTGGGACAGGTATTGGTAATACGTTGAAGATAATTATGGTGTGATACTTTGATTCGAACAAGCCCGCTGTGGCTGTCTTCTTCGACACACCAGCATTGGGTTTGTCTCGTCAAAGTATCGAAATACGATCATGATGATAATCGGAGACGAGAGATGATGCAGATGATAATCGGAGACGAGAGATGATGCATGCGTGTCTTCGTGTTTTCCAATGCAAGCCCTGAGACTTTCGCTGTGAACGTGGGATATTTTTCGTGCGCATGTGTGCACACGGGGGTGTTCGGACACCGAAGAGAGTCTGCACAAAGTTGACTCCGAGAAATGAATCTCTCGCCGAACGTGGGGATCGAACCCACGCTGATAGCGACCAACTCGCTACAACAAGAGAGAGAGAGAGAGAGAGAGAGAGAGAGAGAGAGAGAGAGAGAGAGAGAGAGAGAGAGAGAGGGGGAGAGAGAGAGAGAAAGACTCAGAGAGAGAGAGAGAGAGAGAGAGAGAGAGAGAGAGAGAGAGAGAGAGAGAGAGACAGACACACAAACACGCACACACAAGAGACAGAGAGACACACAGACAGACAGACACACACATACACACACGCACACACACACACACACACACTCACACACACACACACACACACACACACACACACACACAAACACACATATAGAAGCGTGCTAACCTTGGAACTGTGGTAGATATGTTCCATTTCACGTGCACCTATACGGTATGATCAAAGTCTGCAGCAAGGGAAAATACCTGAGAAAAAGTACAGATCGGACAAGGAATTTGATTACAGTTTGCAGAACAATTCTGTAAGCTGGAAGAAAACAAATATTAGGGCCTATACACTTGTTGATATAAACTTAAAGCTCAAAAGTTATGCAACCCTATTCTATTTACTGTCCTCATGCCAAAAAATGACCATGGATAAACATTGATTGTGGAACTGTAGCGCAAGGATCGTTAGAATCAATATACAAAAAATCCACATGAATCAAATAATTTAACAAAATTCAGCGGAGAAACAGAAATCCTTACCACTGTGGCCAAAGCCAAAATTGAAACCAGTCCAACGGTTTTGGCCATTGTGAAGAAAAGGCACGTCTAAAAAATGCTCCCGAAGAGACGCTTACAAAAACTTGACATGCCCCCAAAATGAAGACGCCAAAGTGCACTGAAAGCTTTTTTCGCGTACACTTACTTATACGGTATGTAGGTCTTGCTCTGTAAATACGGGCCATGAAGTTGTTGTTGTAGTTGTAGTTGTTGTTGTTGTTGTTGTTGTTGATCGTATTCATGGTTAACACCTAATCTAACGCAAGTGCTTATCTTCGTCCTATATAATTAGCCCGGCGATTCATAACTAAAATCACCGGCACCGACCCCCCCCCCCTCCCTCCATCCCCTCCCCCCGCCCCCTTGATACTTGAGACATACACAGCACCAGGCTGCACTGCAACGGTTACACTGAGTATAAAACGTTGCAATCCGTGGGTAAATGTCTACAAAACCGGACAAATGTACAGTGAAGATTAAACTGAATTTATATGTTTATATGTTTTGTGAATCAGAAAATAATGAATGATAAGATGACATTATTTTTTGATCGTTTTATAAAAACCTAATTTTAATTGCAATTTTCTGATTTTGAATGACCAAACTGATTAATTAATTTTTACGCCTCCAAGCTGAAATGCAATACCAAAGTCCGGCCTTCGTCGAAGATTGCTTGACCAAAATGTCAATCAATTTGCTTTAAGAAAATGATCTGAAGGCATGACAGTGCCGCCTCAACAAACACAAAAAGCCGGATATGACGTCATCAAGGAAATGTATCGAAAAAAAATGTGTGGGGATATCAAAAACTCAAAAACTTTCATGTGAAGTTTCAGGAAGATCCGTCTAATAGTTTTCTCTGAATCGCTCTACACACACACACACACACATGCACACACACACTGACACACATACACCACACCCTCGTCTCGATTCCCCGTCTATGTCACTAAAACGTTTAGTCAAAACTTGACTAAATGTAAAAAGATATGTGTGTGTGTGTGTGTGTGTGTGTGTGTGTAGAGGGGGGGGGGGGGGGAGGCTGTCACTTGCTTTGCTGAGCGGATAGATCTGATCGACCAGTTGTCTCGTTCTACTGAACCACCTCATCTCAACCAAGAGGCGGAGGACGGAAACAAAATCATTCTGCTTTGCGATTAAAATCCATGGGACGTCACTCTTTTCGTTCACCAAATCAAAACATCCTATCGCACACAGCACTCCAGTTCTAACTTTTTTTTTTATTTGTCTGCAGTAAACCTTTAGCCGTTGTTTCTGACACCTGACTCTTCAATTCAGGAAGTATAGGCAATAAATATATGTGAGGGCATAAAAGTGAGAGTGGCTGACGCTGCCTTGAATTGTTTGTACGAGCTTGACCTCCGAAACTTCTTCCTCAATCCAAGGAACTGACAAACTGACTTGGCAAAACTGCACGTCTCTGTTCGCTAACAAAACCTGTGAGGAAAAAGCCAGTATTTATGTCCGCCTTGAGTCCTGTTGGCGTCGTGTTTCGCTTGTCACACCGCCTGTTGACCGCTGACTGGACGGCTGGACATCGCTTGCTCACAGGCCCGGCTTGGAGTTTTTGTGTGACTGGGGGTCATTTTCACAGCTGTCTGCTCAAAATGGTAGAGTTTTGTATTTTGTTTCAGAAACTTTATGTGCTGCTTTTCAAAAAAAAAAGAAGAGAGAGAAAGCGTTGTGTGTTGTGTGTGTGTGTGTGTGTGTGTGTGTGTGTGTGTGTGTGTGTTGTGTATGTGTAAGTCAAGTGTGTGTGCATGTGTTTGTATGTTGTGTGTGTGTGAGTATTTATTCCTCAGGGACGAGCAGTATCTTGGAAGCATTTACGAACCCACCTTGAGGAAATGCATTATCAGACAGAATATAGCTGGTAAATATTTTCATCCAAATTCTGCCTTCTTAACATGCAATAATCATGCATGCCTATTTACAGAATTTACAAATGTTTGTGTGTGTGTGTGTGTGTTTTATACAGGCTCGTCCTAGCTCTGACATGGCAGCGTTCCGTGAGCTGTTCGCCAAAGCAAAGCACATAGTGGTGCTAACCGGTGCTGGTGTCAGTGCAGAGAGCGGTGTTCCAACTTTCCGTGGTGCTGGGGGCTTCTGGCGACGATTCCAGGCACAGGTAATCACCCTGCAGCTAATCGCGGTTTGTTAACTTTAATTGTTTGCCTACCTGAGCGGCGAAGAGGGTGGGGGGTGGGGGGGGGGGGGGGGGGGGGGGGGGGGAGGGGGGGGGGGGGGGGGGGGGGGGGACGGGACCAGCAAAGGCACGTGCTTCATCAATGCAGACAAAAGATATAGTTGCTAGGTGTGCTTACAAAAAGAACCAACACAATGTTTACAAACAGCATATCCTGAAGTCATACCTACACTGCTGATTTGCCCGCCAAGAGCAGGTACGCATGAATTGTGACCTCAAACCTCGATAGTAATGCAGTGATACCTGCAATGAAAGGACACCCTTGGTACCAGACATGCAATAGAGTCCCTCTGCTGCAGGTGTCCTCTCTTGACAGGTGTATTTTAATCAGGTTAATAGATGGTATGTGTCATATTATGTGAGAAAAAGTCTTTTATAATGTGATGTTACGGTCCTCTCTTTGGAGGGGGCTCATATTGCAGGTACCACTGTATGTACACCTCAGCTGCAGTAACACTGTCGTGTTACCGTGTTGTCATGATTAAACTTAATTGCAAAGCTGACTGAACTGAGCTTTAAGAATACTTTCAAGATGTTCTTTGCAGTGTCACTGCATTCATGCTTGTGTTAGAAAGAAGTGAGATTGAATTTCGCATGGGTTCACAGTCTTGATCTGAAATGACATACTTTTCTGTTTTTTTTTTTACCTTTACTTAGCTGGAAGATATTTGTTTTTATTTTTTATCTTATTTGTTTGAAAAACTCAACTGTCAAATATGAGTAAGAAATAAAAAAACAAACATTTTTTTTATCTTTAAATTTTTAAGTTTAATAATTTTCTAGTTGGAAAAGTATAAAATAAACTGCTTTAAAAACCCTTAATTATTTTTATGTGTTAACACCTCTTTCTTGACATGCATATTTTTGCTATTGTAGGGGTTCTGTATAAAGAAAACCCAACATACATGTAATTATATATATGTAACTTAATAATACTTTCATTGCAAACAAAAAAGATGTTGATGCAGATGGGGGTGTCTATATGTCCTCGTGGAGGGGGAGGATTTCAGAGAACATACATGAACTAATTTTACCTTTCAATATAATGATTAATATACATGTATATGTCTTTTGTGTGTTTCCACACAGGATCTTGCAACACCAGAAGCATTCCGAAGCAACCCGTCTCTTGTGTGGGAGTTTTACCACTACAGAAGAGAGGTCATGCTCTCCAAATTCCCAAATGCTGTAAGTTAATGTCTGCCTGACTTGCTAGGCACATTGGTCATTATGAAAGTTCAAGTTTGTGACAGTGGAACCCACCTTTTAAGACCTCCAAAAATTTGAGAAAACCAGGTCTTAAAAAGGAGGGAGTCTTTAAATGGTCGTAAAATTACAGAGGTAATATGAACAGATTAGTCTGAGAAATCATGGTATGAAAAGGGAGGGAGTGTTAATTGGGGGGTCTTAAAAGGGGGGTTCCACTGTACCTTTTTCCAAACACTATCATGCTAAAGGTTTGGCTGGGAAAATATAATGTCAGCTGAAGGATAAGGTTATACACAGTTATAGTGGTGTATTAAGTTGTCTCAGGGATATCTATTTGGCTTTGCTTGATAACAGGCTTGTTGTTCTAGAAGCAGGTGCTTTAGATAAGGGAAATGCAGTGAAACCCCGCTTTGATGACATTTACAAATCTAAGACAATCAGTTCTTGAAAGAGAGGGAGTTTTAAAATGGAGGTATTAAATGTACAGGTGGTTATGTGGTTCAACATCTGAGAAAGGAGGGCCTTTAACTCATTCAAGGCGCGTCTAAATTTCCCCTGTGTTCCCTGCCAGCGCGCGATTTAGAGCCATTTTGAAAAAATTATTACAAATCAACAACACAAGATAACCTTACATACCTTTATGTTTTTGCAAAGTTTGGAACTTACTCTTTTAGAAAATATATGAAACATTTGAAAGTACATACCTTTTGTTGTCTTCATATCCAGGCAAAATATCCAATTTGAAGCAAAAAAACCCAACTTTTTTGTTCTTGAATGAAACACCAGTAACTCACTGTTGCAGTACTTTTTCTCACAAAATCAAGCTGATATGCACTGTTTCAAATGTCAAGAGTGTTGCTGGTGAATCAGAGTGTTGCTGGTGAATCAGAAACAAAAATTACTGTTAAATAGACTTGAACTGGTGAGTGTCAAGCATAATCGAGGCGCGTCTAAATTGTTAAATTTCCCTGTGTTCCCTCAAATCGCACGATTTTGACCCATTTTTAAAAAAATAATAAAAATCAACAACACAAAATAACCTTACCTACCTTACATTTTTGCAAAGTTTGAAACTTGCTCTTTTACAAAATATATGAAACATTTGAAAGAACATACATTTTGTTGTCTTCACATCCAGTCAAACTACCTCTTTGAAGCAAAAGACAAACAACTTTCTACGTCATGGGTTCATCATACACAATGTCATGATCGACACTTTCATTGCCCGAATCATCACCCAAATGATCGTCCATTGGCACAAACTCGTCACCAGAATCTAAAATATCATCTCCACTATCATCATCACTAAGGTCAAGATCAGAACCGTACTGAATAACAAGTTCTAGCACTCTTTTCAAGTTACTACGTCTTGTCAGCAGAACGATCCGCCATCTTGGAAAAGTCAAAACACGTGGGTCGCACACCGTCAACAAAATCAAATTAATCCCAACAATTGAAGGGAAGGAACTGTTTACAGTGAATGGTTCCACTGTAGACAGATAGAAGTTCATTGCAGGGGTTGTTTCCCTTGGTCAGCAGGACCGTTTACACCGTTAAAAATTCGTGATATCCGTCGGAACTCAAGTACCGGCACACGGCCAACGCTAAACACAGGTGTCGGAATTCCAGTTCCGACACGCAGCGAATGAGTTAAAAGGAGAACTGAGATTTGACGGTCATTGAAGGAGAATCACTTAAATTGGGGGGTCTTAAAAGGGGGGTTCTACTGTATGAATTCTTATAGCACTGTGCCACAGCTTTGGTAGATCTATTTATTTTTTTTAAGTACGAGTGGCCATGTGTGTGTGTACTTGTTTATTTGTGAGTGACAGTGTGTGTTTGATGTGTGTCAGTGTGTGAGTGTGTGTGTGTGTGTGTATGTATGCGTGCGCCAATGTATATAGGCATGTGCACATCCTTCTATTTTTTTGTCTGTTTCTTCAGTGTTGATGTCTGCATGTGTATTTCTCTATCTGCTTTCTGTCAAGTTATGTTATGTTATATGAAGTCTTATATCGCGCGCGTATCTCCAGACTCGGACTCAAGGCGCAGGGATCTATTTATGCCGTGTGAGATGGAATTTTTTTTACACAATACATCACGCATTCACATCGACCAGCAGATCGCAGCCATTTCGGCGCATATCCTACTTTTCACGGCCTATTATTCCAAGTCACACGGGTATTTTGGTGGACATTTTTTATCTGTGCCTATACAATTTTGCCAGGAAGGACCCTTTTGTCAATCGTGGGATCTTTAACGTGCACACCCCAATGTAGTGTACACGAAGGGACCTCGGTTTTTCTTCTCATCCGAAAGACTAGCACTTGAACCCACCACCTAGGTTAGGAAAGGGGGGAGAAAATTGCTAACGCCCTGACCCAGGGTCGAACTCGCAACCTCTCGCTTCCGAGCGCAAGTGCGTTACCACTCGGCCACCCAGTCTCACTACTGAACCGTTAAATTCAGTACTGTTCATTATTGTAGTCTTTTTCCTGACCTCTGTCCAGGCCCACATTGCCATTGCGGAGTGTGAGAAGCGGCTTGCCCAGCAGGGTCGGCGTGTAGCGGTCATCACACAGAACATCGATGAACTGCACAAGAGAGCCGGCTCTAACAACGTGCTGGAATTGCATGGTGAGTGATGTTGAATGTGATTACAGCAAAAAGAAAATACAGTGGAAGCCCCCTTTTAAGACCCCCCCCCCCCCCCCCCCCAATTTAAGACTGAATCCCCCCTTATTACATTTAGTCAAGTTTTGACTAAATGTTTTAACATAGAGGGGGGAATCGAGACGAGGGTCGTGGTGTGTCTGTGTGTGTGTGTGTAGAGCGATTCAGAGTAAACTACTGGACCGATCTTTATGAAATTTTACATGAGAGTTCCTGGGAATGATATCCCCAGACGTTTTTTTTTTTCATTTTTTCGATAAATGTCTTTCATGACGTCATATCCGGCTTTATGTAAAAGTTGAGGCGGCACTGTCACGCCCTCATTTTTCAATGAAATTGATTGAAATTTTGGCTAAGCAATCTTCGACGAAGGCCGGACTTTGGTATTGCATTTCAGTTTGGAGGCTTAACAATTAATTCATAACTTTGGTCATTAAAAATCTGAAAATTGTAATTAAAATTATTTTTTTATAAAACGATCCAAAAATCATTTCATCTTATTTTTCATCATTTTCTGATTCCAAACACATATAAATATGTTATATTCAAATTAAAAACAAGCTCTGAAAATTAAAAACATGAAAATTATAATTAAATTAAAATTTCCAAAACCGATTTAAAAACTATTTCATCTTATATCTTGTCGGTTCCTGATTCCAAAAACATATAGATATGTTATGTTTGGATTAAAAACAAGCTCAGAAAGTTAAAAAGAATAGAGATAGGGAAAAGCGCGCTATCCTGCTAAACGCAACCGCTACCATGCTATACTGACTGGCTTGTCAATTTCACTGCGTTTTACACGTGCAGGGGGATTGACGAAGCTGTATTGTCTTGTTGAAACAGTGCAGTGCGTTCAGTTTCATTCCGTGAGTTCGACAACTTGACTAAATGTAGTAATTTCGCATTACGCGACTTGTTATACCTTTTTTTCTCATATTTTTTGTTCATGTATATTTATGCCCATTTTCAAGACTCTGTACTGTCTCAGGTAACAGCTGGACGAAAAAATAGATCTGGGCTTTTCAAGATAATTCATTGTGAAATGTACCGTTCAAAATAGTCCTGCTTTTTCTCCCAGTAATTACCTTATTCAGTTAGCTGCTGTCAATATGATGGACATACTTTCAGCAATCCTATTTCAATGCTGCTATATATATTTCAAAAGGTGTTCCCTGGTTTGTTGTTGCTTTTTTCCAAGAAAATATAGGACACAGATAAAGTAAACATTACTAAAAATCTGTTGAATGTTTTTTTCTCAGGAAACCTGTTTACAACGAGATGCACCAAGTGTCGTGATGTTCGCGTGAACAAAGACAGTCCCATCTGTCCAGCACTTGCAGGCAAAGGGTATATAATCAGAAAATGAGTGATGCTTTCCACTTCACTCATCTGTTTCAAATATATTATCATAGAATGTCAGAGATAACACTTTGGGACTTTTTGTCCAGAGAAAGACTTGGCGTTAAACTGCGATGGACCTTTAGTTTACTCCTATCTTTATCTTCCTACATTAAAAACAAAGAAAGCCGAAGGCACAGAGTGTTTGGTTTTCACGCTCTGCCCTCAGGTGTGATTTGAATTTTGCAGTGGTAGAGTAGCACAATTTATTGCAACACAACAAAAGTTGAGAAAGAGAATCTACATTCACTCTTAGTTACATAAGTGTTAGACTAGCAATGCTTTTGTTAGCACATCCACATGTTCTTTTTGCATTTGGACAAGTTTTGACTATGTTTTCAGAGAGACCGGGAATTTGGGTGGTGGTGTGTGTGCGTGTATGTAGAGCGATTCCGAAAAAAAATACTGTACAGATCTTTATGAAAGTTAACTTCTAAGTCTTTCCAGATGATATCCCCAGAGTTTTTTTCTCATGTTTTTGACAACTGTCCTTGACGTCGACATATCCAGCCTTTTGTTGAGGCGGAGACAAGCGTAATCCGTCTCGGTCTTTGGGTTTCAGCTAACCAAACCTTATTACATGTAGTCTCGATGATAACTGGTGTTGAGTGTTGCAGGCTGACAGATTGACTAAAATTTTCTATATCGCTTGTTTTGTGCCATAACAGACTTCCCGACCCAGACACACCTGACGCTCGTATCCCAGAGAGTGAGTTGCCGCGCTGCACCAAAGGCAACTGTGGTGGACTGCTGAGGCCTCACGTTGTCTGGTTCGGGGAATCCCTGGACCCTAAAGTCTTGGACCAGACAGACAAAGAACTGAAGGACTGTGACCTGTGCTTGGTGGTAATTAACACTCAAATCATTTACTTAATTATTCCATTGCTGGAATTTCAGGTCGCTTTCTCCCAGGGAAAGCTAGCAGCAACATTAAGAGTCGTACTACCATGCAGGTGTGTGTGTGTTTAGGTGTTATCAGCCACCTGCACTTATGGCAGAATTACCAAGGTCTTTTATGTGCCACTGTGGTGACACGGAGGTGGTTCTAGGATCACTAGTCCAGTGCTCTACCAACTGAGCAGCCTGCTTCCCCCCCCCCCCCCCCCCCCCTCTCGTGTTTTCCTGCCTATTGTTAAAACCACAACGCCTAGGAGCGGAAATCAGACCAAGCATTCCAGGCGTCACCTCCAAACAGAACCAAAGTGACGCTGCTCTGAGAGCCCTGACGCTGGACGAAATCCACCAACGCTATCCAGCCAGCAAGTGGACTCTTGCCTACACTGATGGCTCAGCAGAGGATGCAACGAGGAATGGAAGTAGCGGAGCATACATCTTGCAGCCCAAGAAGCCCCCAACAACACTGTCAGCTCCAAGCGGAGCCCTCAGCTCCAATTTCAAAGCTGAGGTCAACGCGCTCTCCCTTGCAGCAAGCTTCCTCAACTCAGTGGAAGAAACACCAAAGAACACTGTCTTCCTGACCGACTCAGTCTCTGCACTACAAGCCCTCGAATCCAGCAACACAGACCAGAGCTTGGAAGAGCTGAAGCACCAGATCAGCACCCTCGCCAGGAAGTCCACAGTCGTCCTTCAGTGGATACCAGCACACTGCGGAATCTCTGGTAACGAGAAGGCAGACGAGCTCGCCAAGAATGGCAGCAAGATGGAACAGCCAAACCACTGCCAGTCATATCGAGAGGCAAAGACCCTCATAAAACACAGATGGAAAGAGAAATTTACCAACAAAACCTCTGGCTACAAGCCACACCAAGACCCCCTCCATCTCCTAAGCCGTGCTGAGCAGGCTATCATCTACCGCCTCCGCACTGGACACTGCTGCCTCAAAGCACACCTAAGGAGGATAGGTGTAGCAGAGTCTGCCACATGTGACGGTGGAGAGGGAGATCAGACTCCAGAACATGTTCTCCAAGCATGTCCCCTCCTCGACCAACTGCGGATCCAGACATGGCCTGACCCAACAGATCTGAGGACCAAAATGTGGGGAGCACTGGAGGACCTGGAAAGAACGTCCATGTTCATGGCATCCTCCAGATTCCGAGTCTGACACAACCGTCATACGAAGAAGAAGAAGAAGAAGTTAAAACCATGTTCACTAATCAGTCTAATGCACATATGCATTGTCCTGATTTACCCCCAAAACATGTGTCGTGGCTGACGAACTCGTACTCCATCATTGGCAGACGAAGATTTGTTCAGGGGGATTCGCCCTTGTCCTTAGATTGGAGAGTCGAGCTGTGCAAGGACAAGGATGGTTGAGAGGTTTTTAAACTCTTCGCCTGCATGCAGTTATGATTTGGGTGCATACTTTTTTTACCCAAACATTGTACCATGTGATTTTACGCCATGGTAGAAAATAACAGAATGCTTCATTTTAAGCACCTCTGAAAAAAGATGGTAGCTAAGAATCTAATGTATGCAGCATACTGGTTACGAGGTGCAGCAGTTAGGAACCGCATGGGTCTTGCAGATTTGATTTCGGGGGTACGTATCGGGGGTCCCTCCTCTAGACGGACTGCCTGAGAGGGCTGCTGAGCTCGTTCTGCCCACTGATGAGTACTAGTACACATCGGCCTGTCACTTAAGCTTGTTTGGCCCACCAGGAGAAGCGATGTACAAGAGTGTGGAAAATGTTAATTCGAACAACTTTTTTGGACCCAGAAGTGAGATTTGGGTGTTGAGTGAGGACCAGTGTTCCCATCCATCCCCCATAGAGGGAGCTGATACCAAGTTTACAAAGGTGCTACCTCTCCTCATACACCCCAAACATTCCATGTGTATGAAACCAATGTACCACAAACAATCCCTCTTTGCCAGGGGACTTGAATCATGCAGTTCTCCCCTGGTTTGTTTTATTTCTCTTTTTTTGAGAGCACAGTACTAAACCAGTTTAGATCTAAATGCTTTATGATTTAGCTTTATCTATCTGGAAAGACAGTACCGTATTTGTCAAGCAATCATAGATGACATTCATGTAGTGCACTAAATGAAAAACGTCCAGTGATTGTCATTTTTGATTGGTTTCAGGTGGGAACTTCATCAGTTGTCTACCCTGCGGCCATGTTTGCACCCCAAGTGGCTTCCCGCGGTGTGCCTGTGGCAGAGTTTAACATTGAGGCTACTCCTGTCACCAACAGTCTTGGGTGGGTAATTCTGTGTGTGTTTGTGTGTGTGTGTGTGTGTGTGTGTGTGTGTGTGTGTGTGTGTGTGTGTGTGTGTGTGTGTGTGTGTGTGTGAGTTTAACATTGAGGCTTCTCCTGTCATCAACAGTCTTGGTTTGGGTAACACGTACTGTGTGTGTGTGTGTGTGTGTGTGTACGTGTGTGTGTGTGTGTGTGTGTCGGTGGCAGTTTTTGTATGTGGAGTGTGTGTGTGCATGTGTGTGTGTGTACATACATGCGTGTGTGTGTGCCTGCGTGCATACATGTGCATGTCTGTTTCTCTGCATGGATATGTGTTTTGTATATATGTGATGGGGTGCAGTAGAAAGAGGTGGGTGCAGGTGCTCAGGCAGGAAGCATTCACATAGAGATGCCAAGTCAGGGGTTGTAGTAACGTGACTTTTATTTTAATATATACCAGAAAGCAGTGTAGTTCTTTCCTCAATATACAGCCGCACACAACTCGTCGGAACTTGAAACACGATCCCGGTCGAAAGTTACTTCGCTGATGCAAAACCAACTCCAAAACGTAGTCTCACACACACAAAGTCTCTTTAACAATCCTCGAATCAATCCTTCGCCAAAATACGGTTATAATGGCACAGCTACACTCCTTATATTAACACAGCAACACCCTAATCGTTCAATCAGATCGGTTAAACAACACAAATCCAAGATACGCTCGCTGACACGTCCTAACACTTTGAAATCACACCGGGTACTCATCAAGCCCACGCTATCATTCTGACTCTCGCGCGCGCGCACTCATTCAAACAGTCAACCAATCAGAAACCAGCCTCCATACACACCTACAATTAGCTACAACACACAATAATCCTAGCGGGAGACACAACTTGGGACAGGGGGAGATAATTAAACAGGGACAGATAGAAGGACAAAGAAATGACCGGGAATATTTTCATCTTTGGTGACTAAGTGTACCTTGTCACATATGTGACCCTCCACCACGAAATGAGTCGCATGTCACCTCGCGCGGTTCTGCGCTTGGCTTAATATAAGTCCGGGGAGTGCCTGGTAACAGTGTGAGGGTCACCTTAGTCACAGGCTTATAACTCAAACAGTTTTCGCTCTTTTCTAAAACGGTTTTCACCACTGGATAGAGCATAAAAAACTCTTTAGAAAAATGTAAAAATATGAAAATCATGCAAAGGTGACATGCGACTCATTTCGTGGTGGAGGGTCACATATATACACAGCTCATGAAATAGAGATGAAGCAGTAAGATCATGGAACCCATAAAGCTATAATTCTGGAAATCTAGATAGTTTTGTGAATGTAATCGTTCATTTTAAATTTCCGTTTCGTTTTTCAGTTTCCACTTCGAAGGTCCTGCAGGGGAGAATGTGAAAGCCGCCCTGGCTCCTCATCCTTCTGAACCAACTCAGTGACCTGATGCCTTGACTGATACTGACTTTAACTTTGAAAAATTCATTGCATCTTTTAAATTATGATAAGTCCGTCCAGGCTTTTACATGTGATGAGAGCATCCCTGTTCTTGGACACATACCAAAAATAATGAGTCTGGCTGTTTTTAGTTTTAGGGCTGGATTTTAAGCTGAATTGTTTTTGTATATTTTGACACCCATGTAAATGTGCTTAGGTAATTTAGCAAAAAATCACCACTCTGTTTTAGAAGCAGCAAGGCTGTTGATGTTTTGTATACACTTGATGTTTTGTATACACTTGATGTTTTGTATACACTTGATGTTCTGTATACACTTGATGTTTTGTATACACATACGTGAACCTATGTTTTATGTGTGTTTTCCTTTTGTCCAATTGTTGTTATAATCGTTTACAGGCAGGCAGGGTGTGCTGAAGAAAATTTTTCATTTTTATGTAACATTTTAATGGACAATAAAGTGTTGTTATTGTTATTATTGTTATTGTTATTGTTAAAAAAAAAAAAGAAAGAGCACTGGACAAAAAAATGTATCAGTTTTTGTTGTGGAAAAGAATTATGTGAACAGGAAGTATGCTCTTAGCCCATGTAAAAACCATGGCAACTCTTTGGTGGTTCATGTGATCGTTTGCAAAGGATGTGTTGGGGGTGATCTCTTCAACATTGTGCTTAAACTGTGTGTAAAATGCCTGTAAAAATATTCCTGAGTTTGTTTTTGTGTGTATATAATTATACATGGTTTCGGGTGGGTTCAGGAATTATTTTTACATTTGTTTTGGGATTACTTTATCAGAGTGAAACATGACTTGTGACGAATATGTGCATGGATTTATGATTAATTTAAGCGTTTTTTGTATGGGGTGAAACTCAATGCTTGTGATACAGTGGTAACTGTAATGGAGGGTTCCTCTCCTGACAGGACACCTCCAAAAGAAATACATTTCTTGCTTTTATTATTTTATTTTTGCAATACAATACGGGGGCAGATCCAGGGGGGGTTTCCGGGGTTTCCGGGAACCTCCCCCAAGCCTAAACAAAAATTTAAAAAACGTTTTGAAAAAAAGAAAAAAAGAAATTTGAAAATAAAGAATAAATGATGGCTCAGATTGCACCCGATTGCTCTATTTTCCTTTTTTCAATCAACATTTTTCCGGGGGAGCATGCCCCTGCACCCCCCTAGGAGCTGGTCTTTATCTTCTAAATGGCGGTTTTGGAAGGTAGTTGCGTAATTTGTTGGCTGATGTTGCACCAGATTGCTCCATTTTCCTTTTTTTTTTTTCAACATTTTCCAGGGGGCATGCCCCCCAGACCCCCCTGGGAGGTTCGGGCACTTCGCTCACTCAACTAAACGCTTCGCGTCGTCGATCTGTCCCTAAAAGAAATGTGAAACCTCCCCCCCTTAAAAATGATGTGATCCGCCCCTGCAATAGTACATGTAACTGTAATATGGGTTCACTCCAATGAGAAGACACTCCCAGGTAAAGAACATTTTCTGCTTCTCCTCAGTCTTGCATAAGATACACCTGCAGCGTTTGTGATAAAGTGAATCACAGGGGTCGAGGTTTGTGATACAACAGTTCTTATAATGCAAGTTCCCTCCAATAACAGGACCCCTCCAAATAAAGGACATGTCCTGCTTCTTCTCAGTCTACTCTTGACTACACCAGCAGTGTAGGGGCACTTTTAGAGTGCCAAGTTATCACAGGTACCACTACACATGATTAAGATTTGAAGGTTGTGCTTGCCATATTTTTGTGTGGAAAGAAAAGAAAAGAAGAATAAAAATTAAAGTAAACTGGCGTTCAAGTTCCCGAAGATCTTATTCCTTGAAATATGCGAGTCAATGGTGAACAAGAGAAGTCTTATGATCTGGTATCTTGAACAACACACTAAAAACTAAAATGATGATTATGACAACCACAGCAACAGAATGCAAAAACACCACCTCCTGGGGCAAATGTATGATAGCAAACAATCAGGGCAAAAACTGACATGTGTGGCACAGGAAAACTTGCACAAGTGCTCTAGCACTCGCCTCCCCTTTCTCCTAAACACCGTACACCCCTAACCCCCCCCCCCCCCCACACACACACACACACACAAACGCACACTGAACACATTGACAGGTTCGACATTTTTTGGGTAAGGGGTGGGCGTGCATGCGGGTGGATGGGGGGTCCGGTGTCACGATTTCATCTTTCGCCTGTGTACATATTTCCCCCTCGACATATACTCAAGACTGAAATGTTGTTTCCTGGTAAAATTAAGAAGTGAAATTATTTATGGACGAAAAGCATGTCAGTTTCTTGCATGTGAAGAAAATTGGTGGTAAAATTTAATAGATTTCACCCCCAAAATCGAATTTTTCGAAAACGTGTACTGAGTGGTTACGTCCCTTGAGTAAGAAGGAAAACATTTTAGGATGAATCAAATTTCTAAGTTAAATAAAACAAATTGGTTGGACAAATTTGGCCCCATGAATGTAAGGTACACAAGGTCGTTCATCAGTACTATCGAAGGGTGTTTTTTTGTTCAGTGTAGAGTTTATACTAGATCAACGAGGCCGAGAAGCGAAATATCAACACGGCGAAAGATGAAAACGTCACACCGGAACTCAGAACCCCCCTACCTCCTCCCGATCCAATTAACCCTGGTTGAGGTCTAATATGGTTCTCCAGTTTCCTCCATGACAAATCGAGGAAGTAGAAACACTTCTAAACCTGTTCGAGTTTTTTCTCGCGAACTGGACCACCTGCACACGACACTCACATCGGCCCCAACTTCGGGTTGCTTGTTTGGTTGGTAATTATACCTGCCGTGCCTGCCTGCACCTCCCAGCAGTACCCCCCCCCCCCCCCACCCTCCTTCCCCACATTTTACACAGACGGCCAGTCCCAAATTCTGAATTGCACACTTGCTCCGACACACACGCACAGACACACACACACACTGACTGACACACACGGCACACACACACACACATGCACACACACACACATACACTCAGAGCGAGAGATGGGGGGAGGGGGGGGGGGGCAGAGAGAGCGAGAGGGAATGACAATGACAATTTTTGTCGCTTGTCTTCTGAAGAACAGGCCTCGTGACGGCATCATAACCTTTTACCCCACACATCTTTTTCAAAAGAAGTGCTCCACTTCAAGCGCCTGTCACGACCCAGTTTAAATGTTTGCACTATCTGCGTCGCGCGACAAAAAATCGCTGTGTAAAACGACCGAGGAAGTTTTCGACGTTATATTGCACCATGCGAAACGGCCTTGCAAATTCATACATGTCGATCGTCAACATGTGTTGTGGGTACGGTTTGGGACTTTCCTAGAGTTGGTGTTAGAATCATAAACCGATACGAGCACTAGGGTAGCATTATGCACAGAACATTTTAATATATTTTTTGTCTAAACTCAACTTTTTCCTACTGGTGTCTTCATGAATAACAATCTGGTGCGAGCACGAGGGCAGACTTGTGTGTGTAGATTTGTGATATATATATATTTTTTATCTCGGCTCGAAAATTGCCTACTCAGTGGTGTCTGAATTAAAATCGTGACGCAAACACGAGGGAAGCTTTGTGAGTATTGTACGTGATCTTGAGGAATGGGCTCTACATCCTGTTGGCGTCTGAATTATAATCTTGATGCGAATGTGAGGGCTGAGCTGCGTTGTGTGTGTTGTGATATTCTTGACTCAGCTCTACTACAAGCATAATACTAAGAGACAATTCTTTTCTGTAGTCTACGTCAGTCTGGCACTTCGCTGTCCTGTTGTGTTGTTGTCTGAATTATAATTAGTTGCGAGTCTTGATTATAAATTGCGATGCCGAACTCAGGGGCAGCGTTTTTGAAAAATGGAATTTTAATTGACAATTCCACGTGTGTTACATCGTTGACACAAGGAGTATTGCGGTTGGTCAGCAAGTGAGGCTCAGTGAGTAAGACGCGACAACTTTGAGTCATTCACAGGTAAAGTTCACTGTTATTTGTATGGTATGTGTGTGTGTGTGTGTGTGTGTGTGTGTGTGTGTGTGTACGTACATGTGTGTGTGTGTGTGTCAAAGAGAGAGAGAGTGCGTGTGTGCGTGTGTGTGCCACGATACCGCCATGGTTTTTTTTGTCAATGTGTCTGTGTGTGTGTTGAAGACCAGGGCCGGACCCAGGGGGGGGGGGGGGGGGGTTCCAGGGGTTCCGGAACCCCTCCCCTGGAAAAAGCATGTACCTTGCTTTGAGTGTTTTTATTTTTATTTATTTTTTTAAAAATAAATTCGCTGATTTGCCCCCCCCCCAAAAAAAAAGGAGGAACCCCCTCCCCCCCCTTACAACTCATTTGGTCCGGCCCTGAAGACGGCATCATATTGTTACCAAGACAGCCATTGACCATATCGGTAAATAATCTGTTACTTACTAGTACTAAATAGACCTTTACAGTGACTACAATGCCCCGATTCAAACCCGTGTGAAGTTCACGGCCAAATTGAATGAATCTCAAACTATTCACCCTTCTCTTAGTTTGTGACGTTACTTCCACGGGTCTAATTCGGGAGTGTGTCGCCGACACATGGCCGTGAAGAATTTAAAGTCATTCAACTTGCGAAAGCGTGCTTGTACTGTTCGTTATCACGCTGTGCTGTACCTTTACTCAGCCAGATTGTGTCAGCGTAGTGGTAATCAGTTAAGTTACAAAGGCATCTACTGATTGGGCTTTAAAAAAAAAAATTAAAAAAAATTAAGATACGTGAAGTGGGGTGGTGTGTGTCAGTGTATGGGGGGGGGGGGGGAGGGGATTGATGGTGGTGTGGGGGGGGGGGGATCTCATGGTTTTCCCAGTGTACTTACACATTTACTTTACTATGTCATGTAATAACTAATATCAGTCAGACAATTTAGGTGTATAATATGGTGGTGGTTTTTTGTTTAGATTGGATGTGTGTATGTGTCTCTGGAGGGGGGGGGGGGGGGTGCTATCTCGTTACTGATTTTCCTAGTGTACTTACACATAAAATACTGTACGTTGATACGATTGCCGAATGTCGGGGAACATTTTGTGTATACAATTTTGTATTCATGGTCTAGCCAGGTTTTGGAAATACGCAAAGAAGAGAATAGTCCACAATTCTATATATGAGGAAGTGAATTAAAGATTATTGTAAGAAGTTAGTTTAAAACTTACAACACTATGTTGTTGTGATTTTTAAACAACACTAATGTTGCACTTTCCATTTCTGCACAGTTTTATTAAAACAGTCAGTACTTTAGAAAGGGACATAACTCTTGGACTCCGGATATAATATCACCCGCGCGTAAAAGTGACGTTATAACCGATGAAACGGATACAGCGTCACCGCGTATAACGTCGCTCAAAAACATCCCCCGAGGGGTGACGTAATATCCGGAGTCGACTGTACTTTACTATGTCAGCTTTGAATTATCAGTCAGACCACATAGGTACACTTGCCTTTTATGGAGATAAGTGGGGTGGGGGTGTACGTGTGGGGTGGGGGTTCAGTCGGACGGAAAGGGTGCGGAGGGTTAATCTAACGTTGTCACGTTTCAATATATCACTTAAGGTGATTATGAACCGGTTAATTACTACTAATTAACTAACCACACCACGATCCACTCTCGCAGTCATACAATTAAATAGAGTCAACAAAAGTATAAGTTTCAGACGCCTGTTTATGTATAAACTCGCCACCTCCCTCGAGCCTTCACTCAAAATAAGTTCCTTTTACGTTCTCAACACGTAAAAACCCGTGATCACTGACAAAATGCCAGTAGTATATAGAAAATTATAGTAACACGCTGATCCCGTGTAAATACAGTCAAATGAGAATGTTCTGTTCAAAAAGCTCTAGTTCATGCAGGGGTCAACACCCCACGTTGTCACTACTCCAATGAAATCACAGATAAGAACAAGTCGCGTAAGGCGAAAATACAATATTTAGTCAAGTAGCTGCCATTTTTCAGCAAGACCGTATACTCGTAGCATCGTCAGTCCACCGCTCATGGCAAAGGCAGTGAAATTGACAAGAAGAGCGGGGTAGTAGTTGCGCTAAGAAGGATAGCACGCTTTTCTGTACCTCTCTTTGTTTTAACTTTCTGAGCGTGTTTTTAATCCAAACATATCATATCTATATGTTTTTGGAATCAGGAACCGACAAGGAATAAGATGAAAGTGTTTTTAAATTGATTTGGACAATTTAATTTTGATAATAATTTTTATATATTTAATTTTCAGAGCTTGTTTTTAATCCGAATATAACATATTTATATGTTTTTGGAATCAGCAAATGATGGAAAATAAGATAAACGTAAATTTGGATCGTTTTGAAAATTTTTAATTTTTTTTACAATTTTCAGATTTTTAATGACCAAAGTCATTAATTAATTTTTAAGCCACCAAGCTGAAATGCAATACCGAAGTCCGAAATTCGTCGAAGATTACTTGACCAAAATTTGAATCAATTTGGTTGAAAAATGAGGGCGTGACAGTGCCGCCTCAACTTTCACGAAAAGCCGGATATGACGTCATCAAAGACATTTATCAAGAAAATGAAAAAAACGTTCGGGGATTTCATACCCAGGAACTCTCATGTCAAATTTCATAAAGATCGGTCCAGTAGTTTAGTCTGAATCGCGCTACACACACACACACACACACACACACACACACGCACAGACACACACACATACACCACGACCCTCGTTTCGATTCCCCCTCGATGTTAAAATATTTAGTCAAAACTTGACTAAATATAAAAAGACAACGGTGGTCAACGGGGTGCGTAAGACACGGTGCACTTAGCTTTCTTTCTGTATGCTGGTTAGCCGGTATGCTGGTTAGCCGGGTTGCTGGTTAGCCGGTTCGCTGGTTAGCCGGTCTGCTGGTTAGCCGGTCTGCTGGTTAGCCGGTTAGCGTAGCTTCCTCAGGTCCCAGCTCCAACGTCTGCAGCTAGCAGTGCCCCGTCAAAAGGCAGCCGTGCAGCGGTTACAGGAAACCGACAGAAACGAACGAAACGAAGGCTGCAAACAGAAAGCATCGGTGCACTAAACATGTCAGCTACCCCTCACCCACCACCTTTAAACATGTCATCTTTAAATATCTCATCGAGCACGTGGGCCTGCACAAAACGGACTTTTTACAACAACAAAACAGTCATTTTCCGTCCTTCTCTCCCTATCTGCAAAAACCATATACAGATTAGTATTTTAGCGTCACAGAGAGTAAATTATGCGCTAACCTGGAAAGAACAACAGAGAGTATTTCATTCCACAAACACAGACTCATCAACAGCGTTAAATAATGATTTATTACCTCAAAAGCCTATGATTGTACTCTCATGGAAGCAAAAATCCGCTTCCTCCCTGGAACAGCCTCTGTTCGTCAACAGTGACCAAAAACCTCCAGAACCCCTTGTCGAATCCTTATGCGAAAGCCATCGCCGACGAAGGAATGTTGACGACTTGTCCTCAGCAAAATAGTGGCAGTGAGAAAGGAAAAACTAGTGGAAGCTCCCCTAGAGTGCCGAATACAATATTCGGTGAAAAACCATCATACTCTAGAAACTGTGTATTAGATCCTTCCCCTTCTGCCGCTGGGTGTCAAGTGTCCCGTGCTTGTGTCTCTCTCAGACAACCTAGCCAATAACACGTGACTGACCTTGTCACAAAACCCAGTCCAGCTATACACAATTCTGCCCCCCAAGCAGAAAAAAGACACGAGAAACTCAATCCCTGAAAATCCCGTGCGCGCTGTCAGCGAAAAACCGTCAGCCCTATGACAGCAGAAACCTCCACTGTAAAACTCGTGCGCAGCAAACCCTCCGTGTTCATTGAGCACTGTCAGCAAACTCTGCTGTAGCCCAATATCACGTACAGGCGCTTTCTATCATAATCGACCAAGAACAGGCACTCCACTGAGTGACACTTTCTTGGTCTCTGTCACCCGATCGTGACAAACGTTTTTTTTTAGGTGTACTTGCACATACTAAACTACATCAGCATAAAGATTATCAGTCAGTCATTACCAAACACAGGCACATTAAACTGATTTGGAATCAACTCAGTGAGGGGGAGGTGACGACGAAGTTTATCGGTCTTCTTGGCGGTGTCTCTCTGAGAGTCAAGAGAGAACGACCAAAACACAATACAGTTTAATATCATTTTTTTTACTTCGTCCCAACACCAATGTCATGCGCCTGTGCTTAACAAAATCCGTCCAAGCATCCACCCGAGCGGCATGCTACTAAATTATGACAAGGCGAGCATGCAAGGCAAATAATGATGTCACCATCCAGCGCAAACTTGAACTCAAGACCCGTAAACTTGATTTCAAATTGCATCCAGCACAAACTCAGTGACTCGTAGAACGATGATGCAAAGAAGATTCACACGAGACGCGCTAATGTCATTGTGTCTGTCCACATTCACTCAACATTATGTTGTTCCCATGACGTGGTTCTGTTCATGTTTGCAACTTCCAATCATAGTTATGTTCCTTTCTCTGTTGTTTCGTCTTCCCTTTACTGATGATTTCATATTTATATAATTATTATAACAGATTGTTGATGCGAAGTATCACCTCAAAAACGCACGGTGTTTCTTTCTGCCAATTGCCGAACAGCAACAGCTTGTCGCATGTCTTCAGTAGGCCTCAATCAGTTCGATTATATATATATATTGATATTTTTAAGTTTAAACAGAGACACAGATGTGTTGAGGGAGACTAGTCGACACCGACGATGTTCCAACGCTTACAGCTGAAAAGTGTGAATATTTCTCGTACTAAGACGAAGCGACTCAAATTACTCTCGCAGGTGAACATTAATTCCTTTAAAGGTATCATCCTTCTTGCGTGCATCCGTCACGTTCAACACCACGGATCTGGGGTCAGTTTCATGGACTCGCGTTAGTCATATTCACAGTCGGACCACCGCTTCATCAACCGACTGCGTCGTTGTCCGAACGCGGTGCTGGGGGAGGGCAGCAGTGTCATCATGCAACTCCCCGTGCGAACAGATACAGTCGGCCGATTGAAATACTTTTCATGATACCCGATTTCGTCGGATGTATATGCATTTCACTCGTTCAACTGCAGTTA
The DNA here is from genome assembly GCF_037325665.1 of Littorina saxatilis. Classification (NCBI taxonomy): domain Eukaryota; kingdom Metazoa; phylum Mollusca; class Gastropoda; order Littorinimorpha; family Littorinidae; genus Littorina; species Littorina saxatilis. The sequence goes on along the minus strand of NC_090245.1, from coordinate 41,563,774 downwards.
ACCGACTGTGTTGCTGGCCCATGAAACCTGTCCCAGAGCCCAGGCATTTGTATCCTTCGACAATAGAAAGGACAATTGAAGTTGTCAGCCTGACTGCTTCGCATCAACAGAAATATGTCTTTTTTGAATTTATTTCGCAGATTCGGACTGAAGAGAACACTACGCCATCTGCATAGATATTAACCAGGCTGTTGATTTTTTTTGTTATGCGTCAAAGTTGAAGGATGATTGTGTTCATTCCATGTAACTGCCTGGACCGGTCGCCGGGTTGTGACTTGCAAAATAGTTGACACAATCCTGAAATCTGTGACATATGCACGAACATCAATAATGACTCATCATGACCGTGCAGACTCAAATCGTGATTCTAATACCGTGTTTTGTGGTGTATGCGTTCACGCGCGCGCGCGCGCGTGTGTGTGTGTGTGTGTGTGTGTCTGTTCGTCCGTCCGTCCGTCCGTCCGTCCGTCCGTCCGTCCGTCTGTCTGTCTTTCTGTCAGTCTGTCTCTTTTTCTGTCTCGCTCGCTCGCTCGCTCTCTCTCCCCCTCCACAGGACTGCGGGGGGGGGGGGGGGGGGGGCGGTGGGGAGGGGGGGGGGTGTGTTCCGAACGCCCCTCTCCCCCTTACCCGGCAAGGAGAGACCAAAAATACGCCTTTTAAGTGCTCAATTTCAACCTTTTTTTTCTCTCTCTCTCTCACTCTCTCTTTCTTTCTTTTCTTCTCTCTCTATCTCTCAATCGGGAAATCCCTGCACTCACACCACAAGACATGTTGCCATGTTTATTTTTCTATGCTCTCAAATTAAAGGACGAATGCGTCAGTTGAATGAAAGGTACCATTGCTCATTTAGACATTACTATATCGAAAGCCTTTTGACATTGCGTTACCACCCTCACCCCCCACCCTCACCCCCCCCCCACCTCACCCCCCCCCACCCCCCCCCCCCCAACCCCTAAGCTTGTGTACGGCCGGGCTGGTGGCCTCCCAAATAAAGCATGTGTCAGTGTCACAACCGGGTTACTGAGAGAAACATACAGAATATAACCCCCACATTTTCAAACAAATTTATACTACACAGTGTGTGCCAGCAACGGAAACCGAACAATGTACTTGATCACCACTTCAGTATCTTCCCCATTTTGAAGTTGAAAGCGCTCATTGTGTTATAGTTAATGACTGGCCTATGATGACTTGTCGATTAAATAAACGGTCACACGGACTCTTCTGTGTCGAACGTGGCTGATATTGTTACTACAAAGGAAACTTGTTCTGTGTTATCTGTCGCCGGAAAGATTTTGGATTTGTTTGTTTTCATCGGACTTATCATTGTATTATCGTCCGAAAACGCTTTGTGGTTTTTTCTCTCTCTAGATTTAACCATTTCAGAGCAGGCAGTGTAACTAGTGACAGTACTACACAAGGAACTTAGTCGATAAATATCGACAGGGGGCCGACAAATGGTTTAAATGGGAAATGTGTGTATATGGGTGTGGGTTTGAAACAAACAAACAAACCAACCCATGTGAACCCCGGGCCGCAGGCCTTCGATGTAGTGATTGAAAAAAAAGGATGTTCTCAAATGGTTCAATTCTCATTTGGTCTGATTCTCAAATGGTACCGGTATACTCCCCCCCCCCCCCCCTGGCCGCAGGCCTAGGAGTAAAATTTTTATAGACACTGACCTTCTTCCCAGGGGTCATTGACCCAGTTTTAGCTATGAGAGGTGGTTCGCCCAGAGGCTGTAGAGTATACTGGGGCGGTCTCTTTGATGTCTTGAGAGGAAACTTGGCCAGGGTAGTACATGCACCAGAACTGGTGGACACCAAGGACAAACATGAAATCGAAGCAGTTTGCTTTCAGAGAGAACGGTCGTCAGCAACTCAAACTTCTCTGTTTTCTTTTTTTTTTTTAATCTGACTTTCTTTGTGGCCCCCTGACTCCGCCCCCTCCCTCTGTAAGGACCCCCCTCCACAAGGACCGATTTTTGTCAACATTTTAAAGGTCGCTAGAGAGGGGTTCCACTGTATGACCTAACCGCTACTGGCAGACGGCCTCAATCTTCACGCGCAAAGACGAGATTAATAGGTGCTCGGTTTTGGTATTTTGAATTACATTACATTAAACCTTTGTTGGGTTTCATGGTCATGGCAACAGCCATAATAATATTACATGATGTATAATATCATATTTCAGCATATGTGAATTACATGTCATCATACTAAACTGTCATACATTTTTATTCCTACATTATTCTGA